>NC_036238.1:27324032-27439829 GCF_002742605.1 Olea europaea var. sylvestris
CCACGCACCCACACACACACACACAAAAGGGTTCACATTGGAAGTTATTTTCTTTTGGGATTCAATAGAAGCACCATCATTCTCCGGTACCATCCTTTCCTTGTGGAAAAAATAAATCAAGCGAGATGTTGATTTATTTAGAGGTTGTTTGAGCCCATTTTTATCAAAAAAATGTATTTTGAAATAATATTATGCTGGAGAATGTGTGGTTCAAAAATAAGAAAAAAATTGGATTTGTGTGTAATATTAATTTATTGAAAAATGTGTGGTTGAAATTATGTCAAATCACTGTTAAAAAATATATTTTGATAAAAAAAAAAATGGGGCTCAAACAAGGGCTTAATATGCAATTTGATTTAAAAATAGATTCTCGTACTCATAACGTATTATAAATCAAAGATAAAAAAACTAATCAACATTTTGTGTATTTCATTCTAATAATGACTCATATATATGGGGTTCCAACAAGAGTTGCAAACTAATCAAGATACAAACTTTAGGGGTAAATAGGATTATTTTCTCATTAATGCTTCTTGAGTTCTTGTACACTAGAGTGTACACTGTACACCCCTCTCACATGAGAGGGGGCCCACATTGATTAAAAAATTTGTGTGCCCCCTCTCGTGTGAGGGGACTATACACTAGAGTGTATAACTCTAGTATACATGTAGCATTCCTCTTATTTTCTAACTATCCAAATAACATCAAATAATTATATCAATTATGTAATATTTTACAACAAAAAGATACTAATATAAAGAAATAAAAATCTGCTTTTTAACGGTTTAAACTTTACACGAGATATTCAATAACGAAAGTCATAATATATAGTAGAAATTCAATATTCCTTTTTCTCGTCTTTGTATATTGTTTGAGTACTCTTTTTTCTTGCACTGGTGTATGGTGGGATTATATTTTATGTTATGCCAAATATTGTACTCTACACTTAATTTTACACCTCGACTTTGCAATTCAACAATAGTAGTATGTCACGTACATGTTTAGATGATACACAAGCCATCTATCAATGTTAGGGAAACAGATAAATTGATGGGCGAAATTCAAAAATGTATGACAAGTCCTTTCAAATTTAGCTAGGCTCGATAAAACGGTTGTCTCCCAATTGAAAAGCCCTTTAATTATTTATTTTTTAGCCTCTAGAAAAGGATATAGCCACAAGTAAAAAACGTGAGAAACTATCAAATTTATGTTGTTCACTATAAACGTGTACGCTAAGTATGATATTATTGAATGATACTAAAGAATTACATGTGAAAATTATATCATCTTGTAATTATTGATGTTGAGGTTACACTCAATATTGTAGGACTTTATTATTGACGTGATTGTAAGATAGTGATTTGATTAAAATCAATTCTGACTGTCCTCGTTGAGTTTGTTGGATTCTCCTATCACATTGAGTTTCATCTCAAAATACAAATTTGTTGCATGTACAGAAAATGGTTGCTAGCTCAAAGTATAGATATTTGTCAAATTTTTATTGCTAAGTGCCATACAATACCTAGATATTGCCAAAGACTCCATTTCTAGGACGACAAACCCTCATTTAATATCACGTTCCCATTCAACATCATCTTTCCCATAATTGCTAGAGCATTTCCTTTTATGCCCTAAAATTTTCAATCAATTTGTAGTGACAGAAATGAGGGCTGAAGAAATTTGATGGTTATACGTTGCATGACATGACTCAATGTCAAGATGATTGGGGCCGATTAGATGCCCATTTCCTGGTGCATGCTCCACTTGGCCAATCCTCTTTCTACACGAAAAGGGGAATTTTGAGAACTCCAGTAAGGATATTTTAGTCATTTTCGACTCACTCGTGACTTACATAGTTTGAAAGGCAAAAAAATAAAAATAATTTAAAGACTTGGGCCAAAGAATCAAACAAAAGGTCCCTTCCTAGGAGGATTTTTATTCATGGTGTTAAAGATCACACTACGTAGCTCACTAAGCACCTCTTGTCGGACATCCGACTCGGGAGAATGGTTAAGAGGAACAAGCACCAACTTTTTGGCACTTCACATTCTTATTTAATCACCTCTTTCCTTCTTCTTCTTCTTCTTTTTATTTTTTTATTGTTTTTTTTTTTTTTTTTTTTGGGGGGTTGGGGGGTCCTAAGAGGAACAAGCACCAACTTTTTGGCACTTCACATTCTTATTTAATCCCCTCTTTCCTTTTTTTTTTTTTTTTTTTTTTTTTTTTTTTTTTTTTTTTTTTTTTTTTTGGTGGTGTTGGAGGATCCGATTATACATTTTAATTTATTTGTAATAAATTACTAATTTAAATATTTAAAAACCCAAAATTCTTATAAACCTCGTTTGATTCCCATTATTTTTAAAATATATCGTTTCTCTTTTCTTTTCAATCATGTATTCTTTAATAAAATAATATTACGTATAAATTCAAAACTTTTCTTTATTTTTTAACCACGCATTCTCCATGATTCTACCATTCCAAAATGTATTTTTGCAATGAAATGGGGCTCAAACGTGCTCATAATATTTGAGTCTCCTTATTTCGAACTTTTATGATAAGTAAAGAATTTTAGAATATGTTTAAATGATGTAAAATCTTTAGTCTGAATAAGGAATAAGTTGGGCATATGAAAAACTAGTTTCAAGTTTGATTAGATTGATTGTTTATAGATATATGTTTGAAAGCTGGGAGACCTAACTTGATGCCAAAGAATTAAATTCTCCCTCTCAACATTGTTCCCACTTCTGAAATATTTTGGAATCAATTGTGTTAACAGCTCCAAAGAATCAGGCATTATAGTTACATATATTACCTATTCTAGCTAGAAATGAAATTTCTAGATAAGGTCTCAAGTTTGGCAAAAACACGACTTCCTATCAGTTGCTTTTTGTGAATTCGTCCGTGTAAGAGTCTCTATGCTTTATTATATATATATAAGGTCGAATCAGGGTCGAACTAGGATCCACCTGTTTTTCTATTTATTAATAATTTTACAAAAAATCAGCAAATGAAAGCAAGTTTTTCAAAATCCTAAAAACTACTCCTATAAAAAGCATTCATGCAAAAATTTAATAAAAATAATTAAATACAATCAACAAAATAACGTCCTATTCAATCCAATTACGTAATGTAAGATAAGTTCATAATTTTATGTAATTAACCATGTCAACTTGAAAACTTAAATAGTTAAAGGTTAAAACTAAAAAGTTCCACATCAGGTCGTTCTTCAATAGGAAAATGTCATGTTATAGTTGAGTTCAAAAAGTGCACTAAACATCAAAAGATCGAATAGTTAAATTTCATCTTCATTGTTCTCATCAATAAGACTGAATCCTTGATCATTTCGAAGATCACTTGAACTACCAAAACGATGAATAACATCCAATGTATCTGAATCAGCAATCCCTTGAGCATCAAGCTTGTCATTATTATCATTTTCATCAAAACCACAAACATAAGAAAATAATATATTAACTGAAAGTGGAGACTATATATGCTTTGATATAATAGATTAATTACATATTACATAATATGTTAACGTAGTAAGCACCCACCCGAAGTAATTCTAACATAATAAATATGACCTTGAATATACGTATCTTTTTCATGACCATTAACATTGAGAATTGCATCTTCGTCATAAATAGCATTATCTAATTCTTCATACTCGAAATCCTGAGGTGGTATCTCTTCCTCTATCCAAAAGTCCATCTTATCAATGCACTCATAATCAATTGAATCATAGGATCTCTTCTTATAATAAAGTCTGTAAGGTTGTACATGAAAATTGGTTATATTAAGAAAACATTATCGATAAGTGAGGCATTAAAAATAAACTTGTGACATAGGAAAGAGTTTTAAATTAAAGACCTATTCTTCAACTGCAAATTATAAGTAACACAGACAAGATCATTGAGTCTTTGATGCTCCAATCTATTGTCTTCCCAAAGATTGAGTATGGCTTTCCATCCTAAATAAATGCAATGAAATGAATACAAGCGCTATTCAACATAAAAAAAAAAAAAGGAAAAATGAACCCATTTAGATTCCTAAATAGAGAATTAAAGAACAAAGATACATATGGATGTATAAAAAAATTAATTTTTACCATTAAATGTACAAATCTACACATCTAAATATAGTAAAATACTATGTATAAAGAATTTTTTTACCATTAAACATAAGAATTATCAAGTATTTTAATGTGTTCAATCACTAAAGTAAATGCAAGAGGAAAGAAACCCATTTGGATTCCCAAACAAGATGCATATGCATGTACAAAAAAATTATTTTTGACCATCATAGATTCATAATACTGATTTGCATACAACTGATCCGCACAAATATATTTTTTTACTGTCAAATAATTGCTATTCAAGGAAACAAAATATGATGCACCATAAAGTTGCAAACTACCATCTCATGAGATATTAGTAAATTACAGCAAACTAAATAAACCAATAACTTTCCATCCAAAAAATAAATAAAATTCATTATTGTTATATAGTGACAAGAAATTTACCCTTATTGAAGATTTTGCTAGAAGGATTGAAGAATGAAAACGCAATGGTCAAGAGACGGCATTCACAGAGTTGGCATAGAAGAATGAGGAGAATTTTGAAAGTCTGGAAATATTAAAAAACAAGGGTTTTATTGTTTTAAAATTCATTAATTTTGAACCAGAAAAATCGTAAAAATCGGGTGCGTGTCAAAGGTTTTCTAAAACCCGAGCGAGTCACCAGTTTTAAAGGTAGTTTTTAAATCTGTTCTCGGTTTATCCGGTTGAACCGGCCGGGCCGTGTCGATTTTAACAACATTGGTTTTAACTCTATCTTTTATGGTTGTCTTTATTTTTTCGAGGTATAGTTGTGAGATTTTTATCTTTTATTTATTTAGAACTATAATTTCTTTATTATTTAGAATAAGAGTTTTAATTAAATTGGATTTTATTAGTTTCTTTATTTTAGACTCTTTATATTAGTAAAAGATTAGCGAATAATTTTGCCTATAAATATAGAGGCTTTGTACACTTTTTGAAAATTCAAATTCATTATTCAATTCTTGATTAATAAAATATTTCAGTTTTTCCGTTTATTGGTGGATTCCGACATTTATTTGGATATTCCAAATAATTATCACGTACGTTTGAGCGAAATTCGAGCAAGCATTCATTCGTGTGTTACAAATTAGATACTTTTATTATTATCAATGTTTTCATCCTGCGTCAGGTAGTATCAGAGCTGGCTTTTCTCTTCTTTATATCTTTGATTTATAGACATGGGTGGCGTAATAGTTACTATGGCAGATTTGGATGCAACAAATCAACTACTTGACAATCTTACTATTCAATTTGAAGAGATTCGTCAACCATTTTTGCGTGGTGTTAGAAACAACTAGCAAAAAAGAACAACAGGCAATCAACAATGAATGGATTACTGAGCCTATAGTTCGAAGAAAAAATAACAAGAGACTTGCAGTAGATGAAAGCAAATTGAATGTCAGAGATAAGGAAGAGAAAGATGACGAATATATGGATGAAATTTGTGGAGAAGAACCAGGAGATTTTGTATATAATGTAGAGAAAGTCTTTGTACTCATCCAAGCAGGTAGATATAACTCATCATGAAAAGATTTTTCAGGCCAATGATATTGTTTGCAGTCAGATCATAAATAGATTCAATCGTGAGAATCTAATCACGAAAAAGCTAGTACATCATCTAAATCTACCAAACAAACCACATTCAAATCTACATCTAATTGAATGGATTGAGAAGGGTTTGTATATTCAACCGACTCAAATTTGTAAAGTATCTTTCTCAATTGAGACTTGTCACAAATCAAAAGTTATTTGTGATCTTGTTCTGTTGGATGGATGTCATATTTTATTGACAGATTGTGGCAAATTAATGCGAATGACATATATAAAGATAGAGAGAATACCTGCAAATTTAAGTTGAAGGATAAAAAGATTACAGAAGGAGAACACGTGAAGCTTCTAAAGTGGAAGGGAAAGATTTTTCGATCATTACAAATTCAAACAATGAGTTTTCCTTGGATAAGCCTTTGTATCCTAATGACAACTCAGGATGGAGTTGTTTTGAAGTGGAAGGGAATAATGCAAGACAATACTAAAAGAAAATTCAGAATCAATTTGGAAAGGAAATAAATAAGATAAACATTATTTCTGACTAGGAAAAATGTGTTTTAACTCTATCTTTTCTAGGTATGGTTATGATATGACTTTTATATTTTATTTGTTAGAGCTATAGTTTCTTTATTAATTAGAATAAAAGTTTCAATTAGATTAGATTTTATTAGTTTCCTTATTTTAAACACCTTATATTAGTAAAATTAGCAAATAATCTTACATATAAATATAAAGGCTTTGTACACTTTTCAAAATTCAAATTCATTATTCGATTCTTAAGTAATAAAATATTTTAGTTTTCCCATTTATTAGTGGATTCCAAATAATTATCACGTCCGTTCGAGTGAAAATCGAGCAAACACCCGTTCGTGTGTTACAAACTAGAAACTTTTATTATTATCCATGTTTCCGTCCTGCATCAACATGTGTAACACATTTTAATTAAATTTACAGTAAAATAATTGTTTGTGTTCCAAAATACTCTTAAATCTTTCTTACCCTTTTCATTTAAAAAATGTATAAATTAAAGTAAGAAAATGCTAAGTTCTAACTTTTTGAAACGGCCATTGTTTGTTATAATCTTTTAAAATTCATTAATTAGGTTGCCTAAATTTTTATAAATTTAGTAGTTATTAAGAATGCCTAAATTTTAAAGGATTTCATTAAAATCTCAATTGAAAATACCCAAATTTAGAATGACTTTTAAAATTCATCACAATTTCAATTGAGAACACCCCCCAAATCTTTTGAATTTTCACCATATTTAATGAGATTCTTTTAGAATTTGTAAGAATTTATTCAAATCCACGAAATTTATTAGAATTTATAATCTTTTAAAATTCATTAAAATCTTATTTGAGAACATCCCTGCAAACTTTTTAATATATTCTAATAAACAATTTTTTTCTCTCTTTATTTTACTTTTTTCAACTTTCATTTATTGCTTTTCCCACATTTTTTAGTCAATATAAATTTATTATATGCTTGTAGCAAAAATATTCAACATAATATTAATAATTTAGTAGTGGAACGTTAAAACTTGTAATTATATTAAATGCAATATTGATAAGATACACATAGAGAGTGAATTTGGCTAACTCTATGCTTTAAAAGGTTTAAACTCTATTTTAAAATGTTTAAATAAAAGAGTCAACTTAATTTTAAGCTTTGGGAATCTCACTTTAGAGTTTTTTCAAAATGCTCTTATAGATTAGTAACCTTTGAATCTATGAACAAAAGATAATCGAGAAAAAATGAATTAAGGGCCACATATTTACAAAGAAAATCTCACCCCTTCCATGGTGCATTTATACATATTATAGAATAGGACAGTCAAATTCAAAATATAAATATTTAATATACTCCTATAATAAAAATTTTAATCCAAAGACAAATATACAGTATAATTAGCATGTGGCACTCCCAAGTGCGATGTATCTTGAAATGCATAATGCTATATAGCCATGTCAATGAACACACATAAATTATCAAATTTGCACCACAATCTTTTTCCGCCCTATGTTTGCGCCGACGACACTGCTCCGGCACCGGCACCGGCAGTCAAATGCGACGGAATGCCACGGTGGAGGCTGACATTAGTGTGGGTTCCACAGTTTCACTAAACCCCACTACCACCTCCACGTTATTAAGGGTCCCTTAAATGGCATCAGTATAGCACTAAATTCACCTTTTTTATTTTAGTAGCTCTCAAATCACTTGGCCACGATGAATGAAAGAAAATACCCAAATGGGACCCATCTAAGATAATCATATTCCTGATTTTTGACACGTGGACTTCATATCACCCGTTCTTGATCAGAATATTCAATATTAGATGCTGGGTTTTAGTGGAAAAACCACGTTTGCGAGACTCCGATTCCCTCACGCTTGAGACTATAGCAAGTTGACAATCTTTCATTATATAGCACATTTTTCTTGGCGTGCTTCTTTAAAAAACTCAACACATTATGACGTCTTTTGGAGATATCAAGCTAAGTCAAATCATACTCATAATTGCACAATCAATCCTTAATGACACAGAATATCCAAATCTCTACTAAGTCAAAGCATCTTCATATACGTTAAACTTGATTGAAGTTAGGTTTTGTTTTTCAATATGGATTAATGTTTAGAAATTTGAAAGGAGACATATTTTCACGAGGATCACGTGATGACTTGTTTTGCATGATTTAAGAATGTGGACTAACTTCCCATTTGAAGATCAAGAACTAACGCACTATTTTAGACAATAAATTAGGGACCAATCAAGCAATTTTCTTATGTGCTAAGGTTAGCTATTTGGATACACCCCCTGGGTGCTTATAAATACTCCATTGCCTCATATCATTCCCTAGGACAAACACGAGGCTCTTCTAAGTTTTTTCCTCTCTCTCTCTCTCACAAATCTTCTGCATTCTCATTCTCATAACTTGTTTAGATACAAGTAAGAAAAATGGAAGGAAAAGGATGTCTTAGAAATTTTCTGGAAAATGCTAAGCCTTACATAGCCATGATCTCGTTGCAATTTGGCTATGCTGGTATGAACATCATTACCAAAATATCACTAAATAGGGGCATGAGCCACTATGTACTTGTTGTTTATAGACATGCCTTCGCCACTGCAGTTATTGCTCCCTTTGCTCTTGTCCTCGAAAGGTGCACATGCATAATTTTAACCATTTATATTTGATGTACAGTACTAGACATTAAAATAGATAGTTTTGATTCTATCGACATCACTTTTTCAAACATGATGAATATGCTCTTATTTTGTCCAAGATTTTTAAATGCTAACTCTTGTCATTTGAAATTTTTTTCACAGGAAAGTGAGGCCAAAGATTACATTTCCAATTCTCATGCAGCTTTTTGTGTTGGGACTTCTTGGGTGAGTGTTCTTGTATTGCAAACTGCCATAAAAAATTTCATTTAATATTCTTAATCTGGAATACTAAAGCTAAATTTTCTGATCTTTTCAAACTGGGATTTTACAGGCCAGTAATTGATCAAAATTTTTACTATGCTGGGCTTAAATTTACTTCCCCCACTTTCTCATGTGCCATGAGTAACATGCTTCCGGCTATGACATTTGTTATGGCAGTCCTCTGCAGGTATATATATACACATTCATATTCATGTATACTCGACTTCTTTTTCGTCTTTAATTCTGTCCAGTATAATACAGTCCACCTTAGCAGACGGGCCCATATGTTTATTGCTGACTAATTGTACATGTTGTGCTGTGTAGGATGGAAAAGGTGGACATTAAGAAGGTTAGATGCCAAGCCAAGGTGGTGGGAACTGTAGTGACAGTGGCTGGAGCCATGTTGATGACATTGTACAAAGGTCATGTCCTTAACATGGTGTGGTCCAACTACATTCATCCTCATAAATCCTATGTTCCTGATACCGCTACTGAACCCTCTGATAAGGACTGGCTTAAAGGATCAATTTTACTTATCATTGCCACACTTGCCTGGGCTTCTTTTTTCATCCTTCAGGTATATTTTGCACCTTTTATTGGATTTTTCTGATACCCTTTTTTATTTAGGCTAAAATGAATTGAAATTTATTTGCTTTTTGTCACAGGCAATCACATTAAAAAAATATACAGCACAGCTTTCCCTCACAGCCATAGTGTGCTTCCTTGGGACCTTACAGTCTATAGCAGTCACTTTTGTGATGGAACACAAATCCTCTGCATGGACTATAGGCTGGAACATGAACCTCCTCGCTGCTGCCTATGCCGTAAGTTCCATTCTCTCCCTCTTCTTATAAGAAGTACTTGGGATATAGGACGCACCGTCCTATATTGTGCGGCAGTCAAATGAGGAGCTGCCACCTCATTGGGTGGCCCAATCTCACCCAATGAGGTGAAGCCACCGTGTAGGACAGTGCACCCTACCCAAGTACTTCGCTCTTCTTCCTTTTCTTGTAGCCGGCCTAAATTTATTGAGACATTGCATATATACACGAAATATCATTAGTTGATTGATATTAAATGTTAGCATCTGTGGTTATTCTTTGTACTTGTGCAGGGTATTGTGTCATCGAGCATTGCATACTATGTACAGGGCCTTGTGATGCAGAAAAGAGGGCCTGTATTTGTGACTGCTTTTAGTCCATTGATGATGATAATTGTAGCCATCATGGGATCTTTCATTCTGGCTGAAAAGATATACCTTGGAGGGTAATTTTCTCATCCTCATATATTCGAAAAAACATAAAACAATTTAGGCTAGGCAAACATAGACAATAACTTACTTGATTTGTCCAGCTATGAATGAAATAGAACGGCAATAAATAATTACATAGCCCACTCTAAAATTTATTATAATCAAGACTTGGTATGTTGTTATTGTTTATTTACGGACTAAATTAAACTCTTTTTTTTTTTTTTTTTTTTTTTCTTGTTCTTGGGGCAGTGTTGATTGTGGCCGGACTCTACTCGGTTTTGTGGGGCAAATACAAGGAGTACAAGGAGAAAGAAGCCAAGGAAATTACTGAACCAGTAAATGGATGTACAGGAAACAATCAAACTGCAACGATGATGGAAGATTTTGAAACAAATGACGTTGAAATGCAGAAGAGTGAGGATAATAAAATAACTGTCTCAGAAGTAGCCATTACTGCTCCAAAAGCTTAAACAGACGAGGATGAGAGAGAAAAGTAGAAATAAAAGAAAAGTATAGAGAGAATACTGGGTTTTATGTGCCCTTTTTGTTTTTGGTTTTTCTATGTCACCATGAGTTACATTATGTAAACTTTAACTTAAATTTCTCAAGAAAAGTTGTTGAAAAGAGCTTTATGATTGGATATTTCAGGGATGCCACTTTGAATACTCATGTTAATTGCTTCAGAAATGTAGCCATTTCCCTGCTGATTCATAACCCACTTACTAAACTTGTAGTGCTCGACGTTTACGTCGTGTTTCATGCTTTAAACTAAACAAAATTTAAATAAGATAGGGGATAAATTTTGTACCACCATCTTTTTCTTTTTTTCTTTTTTTAATTCAGTTTTCTACAATTTAGCATATCGAACACATAAATTAAATTCTTCTACTACTATTTTCAACACAAGAGAATTATCTTTTGAATTGTGTTGACTTTTAGTCAATTTAGTCAACTTATTCGAAAGTTGATTTAAAGTCGTATCACTGTCTTCAAGTAACATCACTCAAATGATGGAGTTTGTATCAAACTCTTACTAATTAATTGAAAATGAATTGAAAGTCACTAGAATATGTTGAAGATGTAAAAGGGATCTCTAGTTTAGAATACACGACAAAGAAAGTGCGTAACTATGAATAGATTTATATTAAGTATAAACTTGACAAGAACGTGCGTCAAATCCAATAGTACAAATTCTTATTCTTGCCTCTTATGTCTTTGTCTAGTAACCATCTCAAGTGAGTGATTGACTTGCCTGTTTATGCCAAATTCTTAGGTTCATGTCTTCAGTCTTCTCATATTGCCAAGAGCTTTCAGACTGTAATATCATTAGTTTCCTCTTTTTTTACTTTGCACATTGTTCACAAACCACAACAAACTAAATCTCAATAGTTTGAGATTAGTGACATGAATCATTTATAGCTGCTCTATTTAGATTTTTTGTAATCACAATATATATCCATTAGTCGTTGAGATAATCCATTTCAAATTTGATGCATCGCCCTACTTTTAACCATTCATTGATAATAATAATTATTATTATTTTATTATTGTTGTTGTCGTCGTTTTTGTTGTTATATAATCACTTTATATACGTTTTAATGAAAAAAAAATAATTAATTATGACAATAATTATTATTTTATTATTGTCTTTTTTTTTTTTTGGTTGTTATGTAATCACTTTTTATATGCTTTAATAAAAAAATAAATTCATTATGACAATCCACCTTATAATTTAACAAATTCTATATTATTTGTCACATTGTGCATAAAAAAATCTCATGTGAAGTCACCATATCCATTAATCAACTCTATAGTTTCTCTGATTTTAATCATTTCACTTTCTATAGATCCCCACTATATATCCAGTTGAAGGGAAAGCTAAAAGGAATTGAAATTGAATTTGGCCTCCATGGGGCAAGTGGGAACACGGGGAGTTTATATTGGAATTTTTGAACTATAAAATAACTAAGTTCAAACGCTTATGCATGTTGATGCAACACTTTCTATATATGCAAAATAGAAAACCTTACGAGTGTGTTGAAATATAACGTAATTTTAAAGTACGATCGCAAATAAAATTGTATCGCTTATGTAAAGTTTATCATTTAATTTACTTAGAGATAGTTCATGTCTTTGATTCATTTAATAACTGAATTCAAACATTAACATTATCTATTTACTCTTACTAGATCTTCAACACGACGTCTGCATAACTTATAGATGCTTAAATTAGCGACAATATTATTTTTTATTGTATATAAATAAACTGGAAAGTACCATGTGATACGCCTAAAAAATTGTATAATAATGGTTGAAATATATAGAAGATAAGCTATGGTCTAATGAAATCCACAAAATACCGTGCGTGCTTTGTTTGAGAGAGATTTTTTTTTCCCCAATAATAAACCCTTCTAACCATGTGTAGGTGATAGTTGAGTACTCCCAATACTAATATCCTTGATATATATACACGTCTCATCTTCAATTAGGGTATATTTGATACGTTAAATTCGATAATATAGTAATAAAAAGAAGTTAAAATTTTGTTTACATACTGTTGAGTTCTATATAATATTACTCACCGAACACAAAACATTAGAAACATGCATGTTGTGTATGTATTGGGTTGGAACTTTTAAGTGTGGACATAGTCCATAATGGTGACAAAAAAACAATTTTCCAACACTGGATAATGCCCAGAGCACAATAAAAAGCACTTGTAGAAGTCAATTAAGCTGGACATCATTAATATGCACATCGATTCTCCACATAACTTTCTTAATTCAGTATTTGTCCCGTTTTATATTGTTGTTAATCAAGCACTCTTAAAATGTTGTTGTTTTTTAATATATTTAATTTTTTTTTTGTGTCATATTGCTATTTCGTTAATAATGAAAATACTATCAAGCCCTTTGCGAGAATTATTAGTTCTTCACCTAGTCCTCACTGGGGAAGGAGTTGGATTCCTCGACCCTATTTTATTATAAATCATTTAAATCCAAGTAGGATGGGAACACGGATACCTTACTTAAAGGTTGCACCCCAACTTTAAGGGTCTCCCACCGCCCCACCCATGGAGCATCTTGATAGAAGTTAATTGCGAGATGTGCCCAGCAGACCAGGGAACAAGAATTGTATGTACACTAGTCCATACAACGAGTCTCACTCCATGTTTCAAGAATCGAACCCTCACACTGCAGCTGCCAGTAAGGTTGTGTATACCTCACTCTTGTCCTTTGTACCACTAAGATATGCCCTGGGGGCAACATGGATACCTTACTTCCAAGCATACATAGAGAGGAGAGAGAGATTTATATAATAACGACGATTCTAATTAACTAATTAAATTATCTTTATGAAGTATTAAATTATACATCTAAAGCTCATTTTATGCATAATTCATCCCTAAATAATCTTGTATAAATGCTGGCATAAAGAGAACTCCATTTTCATGATGGTTTAAGGAAAGTTTAATATTTGACAAACATATAATGAAGAGGATGATGTAATAAAAAAGAAAGTGAAAAATCATGAAGTCAATCAATGCACGCACTTACAATTATGGGAGTCGTAATCTCTACAGTTGGCACCGCTTGTTAATGTTTTGTATGTTTCCTATTGTTGTCATCATGTTTCTTTATTAACCTCAAAACTTTTATTTTTAGGTACTATGTCACAAGTTTTATTGCAAACACGAGTCGGATTTGCAATTGCCCATAAAATACGATGGACAATGAAAATGAGCTATATTCTACTTCAATTTATTGTTTCAAGTCATCTACAATAGAATTTGATATCTTTTTAAAATAAAATATAAATAAATAAATTATTTTATTCGAATGATGAGGCTGAAAACAAGACCTCCAAGACTTGAAGCTCGATCAACTTGATGGTTTCATTACATGTTAGCCCATTTTGCCCTCCATAATAAGAAAATTATTTGGTCAATTTTGGGACTCCTATTTCAACTCAAATATTCCGTTATTGATTTTACTTATTGTATAGGACTTCAATTTATGTTATACTCTTATTTGTATTAATTCTCCTAATATGTTAGGAACTCTTATATTATAAATATGTGATATATTACACATATTTATTTGATTGACTTAGAATCCAGGGGGATCCAGTTTAATAGAGAGAGACTCGTGGATAGAGATATTGGCAAAGAAGCTTGTAAGATCCCGTATAACATATTGTAATTCCTTACTTTTAACATAATAAATTCTCCACCGTTGTCTGTGGTTTTTTCTCTCTTAAATTTTCACGTAAATTTTGTGTTATTGTGATTGTTATTTCCATCTTGCCCATTATCTCGTCGTTAATATTCATAACAGTTGGCTCAATTTCTAACAAGTGGTGTTAGAGTGTGTACCTGCTGATTAGTTTTTTAATAATATAATTAAGCACTTAAGAAGGGATGGTTAATCTGCATGGAAGTCACTAGAGCTGGACATCATTAATATGCAACATCGATTCTCCACATAAATTTCTTAATTCAATATTTGTCCCACCTTTATTTTGTTGTTAATTATATTAAGTACTTTTAAAAGGGTTTTTGTCAAATTGCTACTTGCTGGGAGACAATTAAAAAGCATAAATCAACAAGAGAATCCCCTTCCACTATGTTAACAAAACTTTTTTTTCCTTTTTTCTTTGTAATTTGGGTTCTATATTAAAGAATTTTTTTAACAAAAATATTGTCTAAGTTTAAACGAGATTATATGGCCTTCACCTAAACTCAATAAGAGAGAGGATTGGATTCACTAAACCCATTTTTCATGCACATAAATCATTTAAATACAAGCGAGAGGAACACATCAATACCTTTCCTCCAAAGTAAACATCTAGAGGAAAGAAGAGATAGAGTAAAAATAAAGATGATTTTAATTATATAAATTATATTTATGAAGTATTAAATTATCCATCAAAAGCTGGCATAAAGAGTAATAAAAATGTTGAAGAGTACCCAAAAAGAGAATACCATTTTCATACTGATCAAGGAAAGTTAAATATTTGACAATTTAATAAAGAAGAAGATGATGTGATCGAAAAGAAAACTTCACAAAATCATGCAATTATTTAATGCACTTATAATTATAAGTCATAATGTCAACAGTTGGACTCACTTGTTAATGTTTTTTAGTGTTTCCTTTTGTTGTTATTGTGTGTCTTTACTAACCCACAAAATCTATATTCATTTTTGAGTATTAAGTCACAAGTTTTATTGCGAAAATGAGTAGGATTTGCAATGGACAATAAAATACAATAAAATAATCTACTCCAATTCACTATTTCGAGTCATCTAAAAAATATTTGATAACTTTTAATAAAAAATATATTAAAAATTCCAATCTTTGACGAAGTCTCCAATGATATTATAACATACTATCACAAGAAGTCACTAGTAGCATGACGATGACTCATGAAATTGAAAGTGGGAATTTTTCTTTTCTTTTTATGTGTATATTCTTCTTTATAATTTGAAATATTAATAAATAATACGTCAATGCAGCAATTCATAAAAAAGGGCTAATATTTTTCCTTCTGTTTATGCTCTAAACATTGAGATTTGAGAGTCTAATTTCCATTGATAACTTCATTGGACAGTGATATATCATTAAGTTTGTAAGTAACTAATTTTGAATCAATATTTGATCTAGGAGAGGTTAATCTTTGCATGGAAGTCACAATAATTAAACGACATTAATATGCAACCTCCATTCTCCAAATAACTTTTTAAAATCAATATTTTTTCCGCTTTTATTTTGTTGTTAATTAAGCACTCTTAAAAGGGTTTTTGTCTATTGCTAGCTAGGAGACACTTAGCTAAGCACAAATCAATAAAAGAATATTCTCCTTCCACTATCTTAATATATTTCATGAATCTCAAAGTACATTAATGTTTAACTAGATAAAATTCAAGAGATATATAGTTAAAAAAAAAAAAATTACTATTTTGTCATAACATATCTTAGTTTATTAAACGACATTATCATGAAAAGAATCAAGAACAAGAATTCTCAAAAATTTTATCCAATAATTCAAATATCAACAAATGGAATTTATCTCATTATTCAAATCTTAATAAATGCAATGTTGACCCTAGAATATGTTGTCAATAGATATCGGACTCAACTTACCCGCACACACGCAAGCCTAGTCCAACATGTTAAGACACGTGGACAGTCTAGAATTAGTAGATCAAGAGTGTGAGAGCTACTCAAAGACGTGAGATGAAAACGTTCGAAATCCAGCAAGACATTTGTATAACGACTGTACAATAATTACCAATCGAGGTTTGTAAAATATGTATGTGAACTCATGTGTATTACAAGAGAGTAAAAGAAATAGTGTTTGTTTTTGTATTAAGTCTTGCATTAGCTTTACATGGGGATATGGGGGTTTATTTATAGTATTACAAGTTAGATCGTGGCCCTCGATTGGGAGTATACGTGGCCTCATCTCGTCAATTTACATGTCAAACTCTAGGTGTCAAGTTTGACCTCCTAGCATGCTGTACATTTTTTAATTGGCAGAGCAGCCTCTACTTTGACAAGACAAGACACTGGCACTTTATGATAGGTGTCCCATCAATCATTCAAAGAGAATTCTTGTTTAAGGTCGGATATCTAGGGAGAAGTGATGCAAGAGGTGCTTCAAGGCTTCGGCTGCAACATGATGGCATCGGTATGAACAACCTTGGAAATATGAGCCACTTAGGCTATAGCACTTTGGCATTCCAGAATCTGAGCCACGTCATATGCCGTGTTTCGAGTGGTTCCTGATTCTTTGTGGGTCTAAGGGCCTTGGCCACTATGCCATGTGGTTCTACATAGGTGGGCCATGGACCTCAGTGGATCGGCCAAGTGTGTCAGCACGTAACATGGAATTTATCAAAATCATTTCAATGAGAATTTTTGTTTGAAAAAGATTAAATTTCTATCTATAATTTTAGTGTTGAATATGCCCAATAAAAATAACATTTGCTATTCCAAATTGAGAGGTACGATGGTTTTCTTCCAATAGTCCCTAAAATCGAGAAAATATTACAGGAACCAATAGCATCAATTCAAGAAGGAGAAATAAAATTATTTTAACTAAATTCAAATTTTTTTTAAGGAAATTTTTCATCAAAATATTTGGAAAGTTAAACTAAAAAAGATTAATTAAAGGGTTCCAACCAAAATTAACAGAATTATTGACTTAAATGAACGAATAAATTGTTATAGTAAAAAAATTAACATGCTAAATTTTAACATAACCAAATTTATCAATTCTTCGTGGTGGCTATCCACTAGATTTTTTATTCCAACTTTCTATCCAATTGAAGAATTTATAAACTTCCCGGTGATGAGGACCCCATTTAGAAGAAGGAAGAAAAACATTTTTTTTTTTCTCAAAGTGAGGCAAGCGGTGCTATTGTCCCCCTCCTTTCCTAGCCTTCATTGAGATCGTATACGGTTCATCGGGAATCAGAAATATCATATATGAAATGACTTGATCCGTGAACGAAACCTTTGGCTTATCCAGGGATGGACCAATTCTTTTTCTTTCAGTTTTAAGAGGCAATCGTCCAGCCTAATCGACCCGACTACTGAATCAGCAGTCAATCACAGAACTATTATTTATTTAAATTTTGATTAAGTTCATTTATATTTTAAATGATTTACCTTTCCTAGTATTATTAAAACACATATGTAAGTTATCTGGCTGTCAGGTTTATTGTTTGTACACCAATACAGGTTAGTTGATTGAATTTTGATATTATTAATGATATGTATCTGAAGGGAATTATTTGAGAATTTGTGAATTTTTTAGTCGAGTATTTATTCATTATTGATTATCATTTTCTTCATAATTGAAATTTCAAGAAATAAAATTTATCCAAATCATTTCAATAAAAATGAGGTGGGAAAGAGATTAAATTCTTATCTATAATTTACTATTGAGCATGCCTAATAAATTTGTCTAAGTGGAAATTACACAAAACTATACTTTAATTATTCAAAATTCCTAAATCAGGTTGGAAGTTTGATATTTCAAAAATCAGATTTTTTTTATTAATTATTTAAATAAACTAATTACCAAAAAATAAAAACCCTACCCACTATGCAGTCGTCACTACCCATCTCTTCCCTCTCCCTTGCTCATCTCTCTCTATCCCTTACTTTTTCTTCTCCGGCGACGACGCAGACGTCACTGCAATCGATGCTACCGCTGTGAAGACATCTCGCACCAACATTGCCCATCGTCGATCGCTATAGCAGGAAGCTGCATTGTTGCCTTCCTTTTCCTCGATCAACCATCCTTGCCATTTTTGCTTTCCAAAGACACAAACCCAGCATGATCCAACAAGACATTCACAATCGAAAGAAGGAACCACTGCACAAATGAAACACTATATCAAGAGATGCGCACACAGGGATTGCAATCTCCGTCCCCAGATCTGACAGCAGCGTTGACCTTATTCTTGCCGAAACCTTCGTCAAAAATTAGTTTAATATATATTTAGAACGCCATATCTGAGGGTTTGTTAGTGGTCGTGGTGGTGGCGGTGTGATGCGAACCCCGTAGCAACGTTGACTATGAAATTCAAAATGAGATTGACGAATCCAAGAAAGTCAAATTAATCCAAGAGTTTAGGATTAACCCAAAAGAAAGTGGAACCAAAAAATCCAACAAGAACGACGCTTGAAAGACCCCTTGATCACGCAATCCAAGAATTAAATCTGGTTGTTTGAACGCCACAAGTTAACACTTGATAAGTTTGAAATTGTTCAATGAAGAACGATGAAGAGAAGACAAAACGCCTCACTTTAATTCAATATTAATAATGTCAAAGGTTTTTAACAATTAAATGGAAACTCCTATTTATACTAAACCTAAAAATTAGGTAAAAATCGTGCAAAAATCGATCATAATCCCAAAAATATGGAAAAGAATTAAAATCTAACAAAATATGAAAAAATACCAAAAATAAGAAATTCGCCAAAAAAATGGCCTATGCGGCCGCATGGTGTATTTCCATGCGATCACATGGTTCAGTCCGGTTGGCCCCTTGAGTTTCGGTAAGCCTCCATGCGGTCGCATGATGTTTTACCTGTGCGGCCGCACATGTTTGTTTTCAGCCTCTAGTTTCGTTGCTTGATAACAAATTGATCCAAGTTGATTCGGCCTTCGACCCGAACATGAAAGTTGCTCCATTTTGAGTCCCGAACATGGTTCCATCAATGGTTTCTTGAACGAACAATCACATCGCTTGTTTCACTTGCTTTGCCCTTGATCGCATCATTGGTCTGCCATAGACTATCAACGGGTCTCGTCTCGCACTCATCTTCGTCGGGCTCAACTCTTGAATCATATCATCCCCTCTGATGCGAACCCCGTAGCAATGGAAACTACGAAACCCACAACGAGATTGATACGGAACCCAAGAACGCCAATAGTAACCCGGTTTTGGATCTCGAACCCCAAGAATTGAACTAAGAAACCTTAGATTAGCGAAGAACCTAAAACCCCTTGATTACAATTAAAAGAACCCACAAACCGATTAATAGAACGCCACAAGAAGTTGAATCTTTATAATTCCAAAATTGTTCAAGAAGAACAATAAATTGAAAGAAAAAATTTCTCTCTTTATAATATTAATTCAAAAGTCAATAGTTCAAAAGTTGTTACAATCAAAAGTAATCTCCTATTTATACTAATGAATAAAAACGTCCAAAGCCATCAAATTATGGTAATAATTTGATTCCATAAGAATTCTATCGAAACTAGAAAATTCGGCCAAAAATAGAAAATCACCAATTTTTTTGGCCCATGCGGTCGCATGGTGTAAATCCATGCAGTCGCATGGTTTAACTTGAGTTGGACTTTTCGTTTTCGGGAACCATGTGTGCGGCCGCATGGTGTTGTTCTCTGCTTCCGCTTTTGTCGCTTGATAACAAATTGATCCAAGTCAATTCGGCCTTCGACCCGAACGTGAAAGTTGCTCCATTTTGAGTTTCGAACATGGCTCCATCAATGGTTTATTGAATGAGCAATCCCATCGCTTGTTTCACTTGCTTTGTCCATGATCGCGTCATTGGTCCGTCATCGACTATCAACGGGTCTCGTCTTGCACTTGCTTTTGTCGGGCTCGACTCCTGGATCATATCATCCTCTCCCTCTTCAAAAGGATTCGTCCTCGAATCTGAACCTACATCAAACAAAGAGAGATCAGATACATTAAAAGTAGCTAAAACATTGTACTCACCTGGTAAATCCACTTTGTATGCATTCTCATTGATCCTTTCGATGACTTGAAACGGTCCATCGCCTCGTGGTTGCAATTTTGACTTCCTCTGTTCTGGAAAACGCTCTTTTCTGAAATGCACCCAGACCCAATCTCCAGGCTCAAATGTAACGCGTCTTCTTCCTTTATTTGCCTTTAATGCAATCAGCATCCTGACCTTTTCATGGAGTGTTTTCACCATCTCGGCTTTTCGTTTCCCATCCAAGCTACCTCGTTCATGCACAGGCAAAGGCATTAAGTCCATAGATGTTAGTGGATTAAAACCATAAACAATTTCAAAAGGAGAAAACGAAGTAGTAGAATGTGTAGCTCGATTAGATGCAAACTCTATAAACGGTAAACACTCTTCCCATGATTTCAAATTTTTATTGATCACTGTCCTAAGTAGTTGAGTCATAGTTCGATTAACTACCTCAGTTTGTCCATCTGTTTGTGAGTGACAAGTTGTAGAAAATAATAACTTAGTTCCTAACTTACTCTACAGAACACGCCAAAAATGACTCAAAAACTTCACGTCCCTATCAGACATTATACTTTTAGGTACTCCATGTAAACGTACTATTTCCCTAAAGAATAAGTCTGCAATATTAGTAGCATCGTCAGTTTTATGACATAGTATGAAGTGCGCCATTTTACTAAACCTATCGACCACTACAAATATTGAATTCCGACCCCTTTTTGTCCTAGGCAAACCTAACACAAAGTCCATAGATATGTCTACCCAAGGTTCACTAGGTACAGGTAAAGAAGTATACAAACCATGGGGTTGAATCTTAGACTCAGCCTTTTTACAAGTTATGCACTTTCCACATATTTGTTCTACATCATGTCACATTTTAGGCCAATAAAAATGTTCCCCTAACATGTCTAAAATCTTTTGGACCCCGAAGTGTCCCATTAGACCACCCCCATGTGCTTCCCTTACCAATAATTCATGCAAAGAGCAATTAGGAATGCACAACTTATCTTCCCTAAACAAATATCCTTCATGCCTATAGAATTTATCAAATGCACCTTTGTCACATGAAGCATAAATACTAGAAAAATCACAATCAGATTCATACATGCCCTTAATATGTTCGAAACCAAGTAATTTAGTACTTAATGAATTTAAGAGCACGTACCTTCAAGACAACGCATCAGCAACTATATTTTCATTACCTTGTTTGTACTTGATGACGTAGGGAAATATCTCAATAAACTCCACCCATCTTGCATGTCTTTTGTTCAACTTACCTTGACCTCGCAAATGCTTTAAAGATTCATGATCGATGTGTATCACGAATTCCTTTGGCCATAAGTAGTTCTGCCAAGTCTCCAATGCTCGAACAAGTGAATACAGCTCCTTGTCATATGTCGGATAATTCAATGCTGCCCCACTCAACTTTTCGCTAAAGTAAGCAATATGTCTCCTTTCCTGCATTAACACTGCTCCTATACCTATTCCTGATGCATCACACTCAACCTCGAATGTTTTATCAAAATTTGGTAATGCCAAAATAGGTGCCTTACATAGCTTATCCTTAATGGTGTTAAATACAATTTCTTGAGACTCTTCCCAATGAAAACCTACACCCTTCTTTACTATTTCAGTCAATGGTGTGGTGATGGTGCTAAAATCTCTTACAAACCGCCTATAAAAACTAGCCAATCCATGAAAACTTCTAACTTCAATTATAGTCTTAGGTGTTGGCCATTCCTTTATAGCTTTTATCTTTTCTTCATCGACTTCCACCCCGTTAGCACTAACCACAAATCCTAGGAAAACAACTCTATCCATGCAAAATGTGCACTTTTTGAAATTAGCATATAGTTGTTCCTTTCGCAACACAACAAGCACATAATTTAAATGTTCTAAATGCTCATCTAGGTTTTTGCTATAGATTAAGATGACATCAAAATAAACTACAACAAATTTCCCAATAAAAGCACGCAAAACATGGTGTTCATTAAAAGCATAAAAGTGCTCGGTGCATTAGTGAGTCCAAACGGCATAACTAACCATTCATACAATCCATACTTAGTCTTAAACGCCGTTTTCCATTCATCACCCTCCCGCATGCGAATTTGATGATACCCATTCTTAAGATCAATCTTACTAAAAATCCAAGCACCATGCAACTCATCAAGCATATCATGTAGCCTAGGTATTGGGTGACGATACTTTACCGTGATATTGTTGATAACTCAGCAATCCACGCACATTTTCCAAGTCCCGTCCTTCTTAGGCACCAGCAAAATAGGTACATCACATGGACTCATGCTCTCCCTGACATAACCTTTGCTCATCAACTCCTCCACTTGCTTTTGAAGCTCCTTCGTCTCCTCGGGATTGCTTCGGTAAGCTGGTCGATTTGGTATGACAGCTCCGGGTACAAAGTCAATCTGGTGCTCGATGCCTCTGATTGTTGGCAACCCACTTGGCATCTCCTCAGGAAACACATTATCGAACTCCTGCAATAAAGACTTAACCAAACTAGGGAGGGATGTGTTAGAATCCTCAAAATTGAGGAGGGAACAATATCATTTGCCTATTATCGCTCATAGCCTTTTTCAACTCACTCTCTTTTGCATAGAAGTTGACCTTTGGCTTTTCTCTCCGCTCAGCTGACTCTTTTTCTCTCCGCTCATGTGGCTTCTCTCTCTTTTCTCCACTCTCAGCTATCTCACTATTTTCTCTCTTATTGATGGTTTCACTATTGCCTCTCCTTTTTCCTAACTCTCTTATTCTCTCGTCTTCCTCACTTTTCAGCTTGATTTGATCTCCATACACTTGTGCCGGTGTTAATGGCGCAAGAGTAATAGTCTTCCCATCCTTGACAAAGCTATAACGATTCCTATATCCATCATGTGTGACCCTTCTATCATATTGCCATGGTCTTCCTAACAAGATATGACCCACATGCATAGGCACCACATCACATACTACTTTGTCACTATAACTCCCAATTGAGAAATTAATTAAAACTCTTTTATTCACCCTAACTTCCCCACTTTCATTCAACCATTGCAACTTATAAAGCCTAGGGTGTCTTAACAATGCTAGTCCTAATTTCTCAACTAAAGTTGTGCTAGCTACATTCGTGCAACTCCCACCATCAATAATCATACTACATACCTTTTCGTTGACGTAACAACGTGTGTGGAATATATTTTCTCGCTGCTGCTCCGAATCATCCACTTTGACTTGAGTATTAAGAACTCTCCTTGACACCAACGATTCCCCAACAACAAACTCCGATTTTTCTTCTTCTTCAACGTCCTCCAATGCAGGCATGTCCTCAAACTCTCCTTCACTTTCACTCACCACCTCTCCATTATCCAACAAAACCATTACCCGTTTATTTGGGCATTGAGAAGCAATGTGCCCTGACCCCAAGCATCTGAAACACTTGATGTCTCGATTCCTTAATGGTTGTGAATCTGTTTTGGGTGCTGTTTTGCTAGCACTTTCTTCTTTCCCTTTCTGCCACTTATTCCTACCTTTAGGTATAGCTTTATCACCTTTGTTGTTGTTGTTTCACCTTGGCTTCCAAGATGGATTAACACTCGAAGTTCCTAACGATTGCCTAGTTGCCCCTTTCCTCTTCAGCTGTCTCTCTACCTTCATAGCCACATGCAACATGTCTTCCAACTCCATATAATGTTGCAACTCCACTACATTGGCAATTTCCCTATTCAACCCATTCAAGAATCATGCTATGGTAGCCTCCCAATCCTCCATCACATTGGCCCTAATCATGAGTATTTCCATCTCCTTATGATAGTCCTCTACACTTTTCGACCCTTGATATAGACCTTGCAGTTTTTGATGGATCTCTCAGTAATAGTAGCTAGGAACAAACCTCTTTCTCATCAATGACTTCAATTCCTCCCAAGTGCTAATTGGTCTTTCCCCACTCCTACGTTGTGAAGTAATCACTTGATCCCACCATGAAATTGCATAGTCACTGAACTCCAAAACTGCTAACTTCACCTTTTTCTCCTCCGAATAGTTATAACACTCGAAGATCATTTCAACCTTCCTTTCCCACTCCAGGTATGCCTCGAGATCACTCCTTCCTTTGAATGAAGGAACTGTCATTTTTATATTTCCCAAGTTTCCATCCAACTCCTCCCCGCGATCATTCCGACCCCGTCTGTCGAACCTATCGCCTCTATTCCTCATCCTTCCCATCTCAACACCGTGAAATTCATCTTCGCCCATGTCACTCCCATATCTATACTCCTCTCGCCTTTCCCTCCTAGGCTCCCATCTATCCGGTCCTCTGGCATTGGATACATCCACTCGATGCCCCCGACTATGATTAGCCATTGATGTATCTAATCTATTCATCTAAGCCTCCTACTTCTCCAACCTATCTCTCACATCTCCAAACGCCCTCTCAAACCTTTGCACTAAATCTTTCGTTGCATTGCTATTATTGCCTTGTCGGCTTGAGTTTGATTCTGCCATTTCTGACATCCTAACACTAAAATTTTATTTTACTGCCTCACTAAAAGTCACTCGGAACACACACAAGGCTTTTACCCTCTATACAGCTTACCTCTCTGCCTTTTACCACTCAGTTCTTTCAACAATTGCTTTTAGGAACAATCAATGAACTCAATCAATCAATCAATTCATGTAGAATTCCCCAAATCGGATGTGACTCAATAATTGTAATCAAAGGACTCAAAGAAAACTTTTAAAACTTGATTTGAATGAAGGAATGGAGTGATTCAATGTGTCCAAGTAATTTAGAAACGATAATGAATAATAAAAGTTAGTATTTGACGGGTCAATAATATTCAACAAGTTTTTTTAAACTATACGGATGAACAGTAATATTTTTTTTTAGGTCCAGAAATCAATAACAAAACCAACAAAGAAAACGAAAACTGATTTGGGCGAAAATTGAGCCCAGAAACGGAATTTGAAGATTTTTTTATGAAACTTTTGGATTAAAAGATCAAGAAAACTTTCTGGATACAAGAGCACAAGAAATTGAAAAAAATTAGAAAACAAAGGATATAACCTGATTAAATTGAAGCCAAAGCTTTGATACCAATTGATGCGAACCCCGTAGCAATGGAAACTACGAAACCCACACGAGATTGATGCGGAACCTAAGAACGCCAATACTAACCCGATTTTGGATCTCAAACCCCAAGAATTGAACCAAGAAACCCTAGATTAGTGAAGAACCTAAAACCCCTTGATTACAATTAAAAGAACCCACAATCCGATTGATAGAAGGCCACAAGAAGTGGAATCTTTATAAGTTCCAAGATTGTTCAAGAAGAACAATAAATTGAAAGAAGAAATTTCTCTCTTTATAGAATCAAAAGTAATCTCCTATTTATACTAATGAATAAAAACGTCCAAAACCATCAAATTATGGTAATAATTTGATTCCATAAGAATTCTATCGAAACTAGGAAATTCGGCCAAAAATAGAAAATCGCCAATTTTTTTGGACCATGCGGCCGCATGGTGTAAATCCATGCGGTCGCATGGTTTAACTTGAGTTGGACTTTTGGTTTTCGGGAACCATGTGTGCGGCCGCATGGTGTTGTTCTCTACCTCCGCTTTCGTCGCTTGATAATAAATTAATCCAAGTCAATTCGGCCTTTGACCCGAACATGAAAATTGCTCCATTTTGAGTCCCGAACATGGTTCCATCAATGGTTTCTTGAACGAGCAATCCCATCGCTTGTTTCACTTGCTTTGTCCTTGATCGCATCATTGGTCCGCTATCGACTATCAACAGGTTTCGTCTCGCACTCGCCTTCGTCGGGCTCGACTCCTGGATCATATCACCATCCCTTTTCAAAATGATTCGTCCTCGAATCTGAATCTGCATCAAACAGAGAGAGATCAGATACATTAAAAGTAGCCGAAACATTGTACTCACCTGGAAGGTCCAACTTGTAAGCATTGTTGTTTATCTTTTCAATCACTTGAAATGGACCATCGCCCCTCGGTTGCAACTTGGACTTCCTTTGCTCCAGAAATCGCTCCTTCCTAAAGTGCACCCAAACCTAATCTCCTGGCTCGAATGTCACGCGCTTCCTACCTTTGTTTGCTTACGACACAACCAACTTACTTTTGTTTTCAATTTGCGCTTTTACTTTTTCATGGAGTGACTTAACCAATTCCGCCTTCTTTTTACCATCTAAACTACCACGTTCATTCACAGGTAAAGGAATTAAATCCAAAGGAGTTAGCAGATTAAAATCATATACAATTTCAAATGGAGAATATGACGTAGTAGAGTGAACAGCTCAATTGTATGCAAATTCAACAAATGGTAGACACTCCTCCCAACTCTTCAAATTTTTATTGATTACTGTGCGTAATAATTGTGTCATAGTCCTATTCACTACCTCGGTTTGCCCATCCATTTGTGGGTGACAAGTTGTGAAAAATAGTAACTGAGTGCCTAACTAACCCCACAAAACTCTCCAAAAATGACTCAAAAATTTGACATCCCGATCCGACACTATGCTTCTAGGAATCCCATGTAAACACACAATCTCTTTAAAGAATAAGTCAGCAATGTTTGTGGCATCGTCAGTTTTGTGACATGGTATAAAATGTGTCATTTTGCTGAACCTATCTACAACCACAAAAATAGAATCCCGACCTCTCTTAGTTCTAGATAAACCCAAAACAAAATCCATCAAGATATCAATCCAAGGCTCACTAGGCGTAGGTAAAGGTGTATACAAACCTTGTGGTACCTTAGATTTAGTCTTTTTACAACCTATGCATCGACTACAAATTCGCTCAACATCACTTTTCATCTTAGGCCAATAAAAATACTCTTTCAATACATCTAAAGTCTTTTGAACCCCAAAGTGTCCCATCAATCCACCACTATGTGCCTCCCTTACTAACAACTCCCGAATAGAACAATTAGGAACACATAACCTATTTTCCCGAAATAAATACCCCTCATGCCTAAAGTACCTATCAACTGCCCCTTTTATGCATGACAAATAAATATCCAAAAATTCAACATCTTTTTCATACAATTCCTTAATATGTTCAAATCCAAGTAGCTTAGAATCAAGAGTAGTTAGCAATACGTACCTTCGCGACAATGTATCCGCCACCATATTTTCCTTACCTTGTTTATACCAAATGACGTATGGAAAGGCCTTAATGAATTTCATCCACCGTGCATGCCTCTTGTTCAATTTACCTTGTCCCCGCAAGTGCTTTAGTGACTCATGATTGGTGTGTATTACGAACTCCTTCCGCCATAGATAATGTTGCCAAGTCTCCAAAGCTCGAACAAGTGCATAAAGTTCTTTGTTATATGTAGGATAATTTAAAGCAACTCCACTCAATTTCTCGCTAAAGTATGCAATAGGCCTCCGATCCTGCATTAAAATTACTCAAATCCCTATTCCTGATACATCACACTCAATTTCGAATGTTTTATCAAAGTTAGGTAATACCAAAATAGGTGCTTCACACAATCTACCTTTAATAGTAGTAAATGCAAGTTCATGTTCATCACCCCAATGAAAACCTACACTCTTTTTAACTACTTCCGTGAGTGGTGCGGTGATAGTGCTAAACTCTTTCACAAATCGCCTATAAAAACTAGCCAAACCATGAAAACTCCTAACTTCCGTTATGCTTTTAGGTGTTAGCCAATCTCTAATAGCTTTTATCTTTTCATCGTCTACTTCTACCCTATTAGCACTAACCACAAAATCAAGAAAAATAACTCTATCCATACAAAACGTGCATTTCTTAAGATTAGCATAGAGTTGTTCTTTCCTTAAAATAATTAACACACTTTAAATGTTCCAAATGCTCTCCTAGGTCTTTGCTATAGATTAAAATGTCTCAAAATAAACCACAACAAATTTTTCCTATAAAAGCACGTAAAACATGATTCATTAAACGCATAAAAGTGTTAGGTGCATTTGTGAGTCCAAGCGGCATAACCAACCATTCCTATAAATCATATTTAGTTTTAAAAGCCGTTTTCCATTCATCACCCTCCCGCATACGAATTTGATGATACCCGCTTTTTAAATCAATTTTAGAAAATATGCAAGCACCATGTAATTCATCAAGCATGTCATCTAACCTAGTTATAGGGTGATGATACTTTACCGTTATGCTGTTGATAGCCTTACAATCCAATCACATTCGCGATGTTTCATCCTTTTTTGGCACAAGCAAAACCAGTACCGCACAAGGACTCATGCTTTCCCTCACGTAGCATTTGCTCATCAACTACTCTATTTGCCTTTGAAGCTCCTTAGTCTCCTCGGGATTACTTAGATAAGCCGGTCGATTTGGAATGACAGCTCCGGGTATGAAGTCAATTTGATGTTCAATACCTCAAATAGGCGGCAATCCACTTGGTGCATCCTCCGAAAATACATCGTCAAATTCCTGCAACAAAGATTTAGCCAAACTAGGGAGGGTGGGTTAGTTTCCTCAAAATTGAGGAGTGATTCCTTATAAACGAACAAAATCATCTCTTTTCTCTCAACTACCGCCCTCCTCAAATCACTCTCTTTTGCAAAGAAATTCGCTCGTATTTTCTTTTTTCTCTCGGGGTACTCTTTTTCTTTTCTCTCTGGTGATTGCTCTCTCTTTTTCTCTCTAATGACTATCTCAACATTTTCTCTTTTTCTCCAACTCACTATTTGCTCTCATTTTTTCTAACGCCTTTACTCTCCTCTCTTCCTCACTTTTCAATTTTAATTGGTCCTCATAGACTTGCGCCGGTGTTAATGGCACAAGAGTAATGGTCCTTCTATCCTTAATGAAACTATATCGATTTTTGTACCCATCATGCATAGCCTTTCTATCATATTGCCATGGTCTCTCCAATAAAATATGTCCCGCTTGCATTAGCAACACATCACACACTAACTCGTCCTTATAACTGCCAATTGACAAATTAATTAGCACCCTTCGATTCACTCTCACCTCGCCACTCTTATTCAACCATTGCAATTTATAAGGTCTCGGGTGTCTCAACAATGTTAAACCCAATTTTTCTACAAGAGATACGCTAGCTACATTAGTGCAACTACCACCATCAATTATAACACTACATACCATATTGTTGACATGGTATCAAGTGTGGAAAATGTTCTCCCGTTGCAACTCTAAGTCATCCGCTTTGACGTGAGTAGTGAAAGCTCGCCTTGTGACTAGTAGATCCCCAACCGGCCTTCAACTTTTTCTTCTTCACTAACATCCTCCAAGGCCAGCATGTCATCAAACTCGCCATCACTATCGCTCACAATCTCTCCATTATCCCGTAACACCATCGCCTATTTGTTTAGGCATCGAGAAGTAATATGCCACGTTCCCAAACACCTAAAACATTTGATGTCCCGATTGCGCGACAGTTGTGCCTCCGATTTTGATATTGGTTTGCTAGCATTTTCATCCTTGCCCTTTTGTCAATCATTTTTACCTCTAGGTGCAACCCCGTTTTTGTTGTTGTCATCCCATCTCGACTTCCATGTTGGATTAGGAGTTGAAGTACCTAACGATTGCCTAAACGTCCCCTTCCTCTTCAATTGCCTCTCGACTTTCATTGCCACATGTAACATGTCCTCGATTTCCGCATAGTGTTGCAACTCTACAACGTTTGCAATAGCTTGATTTAACCCATTCAAGAATGGTAGCTTCCCAATCATCCTCCACATTAGCTCGAATCATAAGAATTTCCATATCCTTGTGATAATCCTCTACGCTTTTCGATCCTTGGTACAAACCTTACAATTTTTGATGGATTTCCCTATAATAGTGACTCGGAACAAACCTCCTCCTCATCAACGTCTTCAATTCATCCCAAGTGCTAATTGGTCTTTCCTGACCCCTGCGCCGTGATGTAAGTATTTGATCCCACCAAGATATCGCATAATCCACGAATTCAAGCACCGCCAATTTTACCTTTTTCTCCTCCGAATAATTATAGCACTCAAAAATCATCTCAACCTTCCTTTCCCACTCTAAATATGATTTCGGATCGCTTGTCCCCTTAAATTGCGGAATAGTCATTTTAATACTCCCCAAATTTCCATCTACTTTATTTCCTAAGTTATTTCTACCCGGTATTTCCATCCTATCGCCCCTATGCCTCGCTCGACCCATATCAAAGTCATTTTCATCAAAATCATCATCATCACTATGATACTCATCTAGCCTTCCTCTCTTAGATTCACGCCTACCCGACCCCCAAGCATTAGATATCTCCGCTTGTCCCCGACTAAGATTAGCAATTGTAGTACCTATTTGTACCATCCATTTCCCTTGCCTATCCACCTTCTCCCTAACATCAACTAGTACCCGTTTAAACCTCCATATCATGTCCTCCGAAGCATTGTTTTCATTAACATTTCGGCTTGAGTCGGAACCTTCTCTTTCTGACATCATATCACACAACAATTTTTTTTTATGTCTCACAAAGATTTCACTCGGAAAACACTCACTATGGCTTTTTCCCTCTATTAAACTCACCATTTGGCCTTTTACCACTCAAAGTCTCCCTCCAAGCACTTCAAAGAACCAAGTGAACTAAATCAATTGTTTTACTAGAAATTCAAACAAACCGAATATTAATCGAAGACCACGAGACTCAGAAGACTTGAATAAATGGAATAGATGAATGTTTTGACAAGAATATGTGAATAGACTCAATAGAAGATTGAAAAAAATCGAACCCAATTGAATATCTCAAAATCAAACACAATGTAGGAATTTTTGTTGGTAGAAAAACAAAATCAAACAATAATAATATCAATTTTTTTTTTTACTCCTTGATGAAAGAAGATGAGTAAACTACCAACAACTCAACGAAACGACGAAAAGAAAAGAAGAACTAAGAAAAAACAATTAACGACCCAAACAAATAAAGAAAAGATATAACCTTCAATTAATTTGGAGTCAAAGTTCTGATACCAACTGATGCGAACCCCGTAGCAACGTTGACTACAAAACCCACAACGAGATTGACGAACCCAAGAAAGCCAAATTAATCCAAGAGTTTAAAATTAACCCAAAAGAAAGTCGAACCAAAAAATCCAACAAGAACGATGCTTGAAAGACCCCTTGATCACGCAATTCAAGAATTAAATTCGGTTGTTTGAACGCCACAAGTTAACACTTAATAAATTCGAAATTGTTCAATAAAGAACAATAAAGAGAAGACAAAATGCCTCACTTTAATTCTATATTAATAATGTCAAAGGTTTTTAACAATTGAATGGAAACTCCTATTTATACTAAACCTAAAAACTAGGTAAAAATCATGCAAAAGTCGATTATAATCCCCAAAATATGGAAAAGAATCAAAATCTAACAAAATATGAAAAAATACCAAAAATAGAAAATTCGCCAAAAAAATTGCCCATGCGGCCGCATGTTGTATTTCCATGTGGTCGTATGGTTCAATCCGGTTGGCTCCTTGAGTTTCGATAAGCCTCCATGCAGTCGCATGGCCGTACAGGCTTGTTTTCAGCCTCCAGTTTCGTCACTTGATAACAAATTGATCCAAATTGATTCGACCTTCGACCCGAACATGAAAATTGCTCCATTTTGAGTCCCGAATATGGTTCCATCAATGGTTTCTTGAACGAGCAATTCCATCACTTGTTTCACTTTCTTTGCCCTTAATCGCGTCATTGTTCCGCCATCGACTATCAACGGGTCTCGTCTCTCACTCGCCTTCGTCGGGCTCGACTTCTGGATCATATCACGGTGATTTTGTTGGTGGTTGGGTGACGATTTGGTTGGTATTTGGGTGATGGCGGTGGCATAGCCACTGGTTTTGATTCTGAAAGTGGGTGTGTTGCTGGTTATTGCAGTGACTGTGATAATGTTGGAGCTGATTTTTGCTGGTGTTTTGCTGCGGTAGTTGTGGTGGTTTTTGGTTGTTAAGAGTATTTTTGATAGTGGTGGTAGACGGCGGTGGTCATTGCAGTGGGTGCGGTGGTGATAGTGAGATGTTGGTGACTGTTGTCTGTTAAGGTGGATGTGTTAATTTTGTTTGAAACAGTGATGTTGCTGTAGGGTGATGGTGGTAGTGGTTCTGGCGCTGACAGTGGTGGTGGCGTTAGTGATGTTGGAGACAATGGTTATTTTGTAGTAGTCACTGGTTACAGTTAATTGTGACCATTAAATTGGTTAATCTGTGACCAATAAACAATATGTGACCAATAAGATAGAAAAATTGTGAAAAAAAAATGTGTGATAAAAAATTAATAATTTGTGACCTGTAATATTTGTGATTTGTAACATATAAATAAATTGTGATGTATAAATTTTTTATCTGTGATCGAAAAACAAATTGTGACCTACAAAAGTTTAATATTGTGACCGTGAAATAATTTGTAACATTGGATTTTTGATCGAAAAATAATATGTGACTAATTAAATTGTGAATCTGTGACCAAATTGTATAGATCCGTGACTTTAATATATTTAATTAATAAAATATATATATATAATTAATTAAATTATAAATAAATTTTAATGAATGTCTGATTTTTGAAATTTGAAACTTGTATTTTTATTTTTGAAATGGGAAATAGTTATCCTCTTAGTTATGAAATTTTCCCATTGTCTAAACCTCTACAAGAACATGCCCAGTAAAATTTATCATTGAACATGCTCGATAAAATTGTCGTCCCTTAAAGATTATGTAAAATTGGTTGTCTTTTTTTCTTTCCATTTTTGTTTGAGTTTGTTGTCAATTTTTGTAAAATGGGCCATGTTTGTTAAAACGGGTTCTATATTTTTTTTTCCCAGTCCCTGGTTACAGGTGTAGGAAGTGTGATGTGTGAAACTATGCTTGATGGTAGAAAAGTGGCAGTCAAAAATCCAATTTTATCCACCTCAGATGATCTCAATAAATTCCACAAAGAATTGAAATTACTAAGCGCTTGTTTGAGGCTTTGAGCCCCATTTTTATCAAATATTTATTTTTTCAAAACTCAATTTTAACCACACATTTTTCAACAAAATATTTTTACACGTAAATCGAAAGCTTTTTTTTTAACCACACATTCTAAAAAAAATACTATTCCAGAATGCATTTTTTCATCAAATGGGGCTCAAACAAGGGCTAGGGTTAATTTGTTTCCCTCTGTATTTTGTGAATACACCGCATATCGCTGTTTAGAGTAAATCTTCCATTCAATGCCAATTTAAAACAAATTTGAGTGCATGTTTGTCGAATTACACAATGTAATTTACATAATTCCTACCATTGGTAATTACTATGCCGGCTGAGTAGGAGTTTATGTAGGAAATAGAAGTGGACTTAGGAGGAGGAAATGATTTTCTATTCAATTATGGACTTGCCTTCAACTCGAGATTACATAGGTATTTATAGGACTTCTTATCACATAAGTTCATCCCCTTAATTTAATTCTACTACATGCACCACAATTTACTAGGTACACATTAATTAATAATACATGCATACATGAACCACAATTAACTAGGTGCATATTAATTAATAATACATGTATTTCAAACTCCTAAATTCATGAAACTAAATTAAATAGGTTAAATGCATGTTTATTTTTCTAACACCCCCTTAAACATGAATTTTACATACTCCAAACAAGTTTCTTAATGTCTTGAAAGTATTAAACTTGAGAGTTTTGGTGATAATATCTCCAATTTGGTCTTGAGACTTCAAAAAATTAATCTTCACTACGTTGTTTTCAATGCATTCACGCACAAAGTGATATTTGGTATCTATATGCTTGCTACGTTCATGAAACAACGGATTCTTTGCTAAAGCAATGGCTGATTTGTTATCCACACTTACTTCAGTAGGCTCTCTTTGTGCAAAATGAAGCTCATTCAACAAATTTCTTAGCCAAACTGCTTGTGTAACACAAGAACTGACAGCAACATACTCAACTTCACAAGTTGACATAGTAACAATTAGTTGCTTCTTTGAGCTCCAAGTAAAAGCTGTGTTACCCATATAAAATACAAATCCACTGGTACTCTATCGATAATCAATGTCGCCATCCCAATCACTATCACTGAAATCTCTAAATCTGAAAACATTAGAGGCATAATAATGTAACCCGAAATCAAGAGTACCTTTGATGTAACGTAAAATTCTCTTCGTAGCTTTCAAATGTGTTGTCGTTGGAGCCTCCATATAACGACTAACCAGTCCTACTCCAAATAATATATCCGGCCTTGTACAAGTTAAATATCTCGGGCTTCCAACTAAGCTTCGAAACAAGGTTGGATCCACCTTTGCACCATCATCATATCTAGAAAGTTTGATGTTACATTCTACTTAAGTGTTAACCGGATTGCAATTACTCATGTTGAATTTCTGTAGAACTTCTTTTGCATAATTTTCTTGTACGATGAAAATGTCTTCCTCCCAAGATAATAGGACATAAGTCCTAAATCTATCATCTTGAATTCACAACACATTTTTCTCTTGAATTCTTCACACGTCTTTGGATTGTTGCCTGTAAAAATTAGATCATCGACATACAGACAAACAATCAGAACACCATTGGCATTCACCTTAATGTAGAGAGCATGCTCATAAGGACACTTGGTAAAGCCATTCTCCTGAAAATATTTATCAATTCTACAATTCCAAACTCTTGGTGCTTGCTTTAGGCCGTAAAGAACTTTATTTAATTTCAACACTTTGTCCTCATTTCTTTTTACTACAAAGTCGGAGGGTTGTTGCACATAGACCTCCTCTTCAAGATAGCCATTGAGAAAGGCTGACTTGACATCCATTTGGAAAATTTTCCACTTGTTTTGAGCAGCCAAAGAAATTATCAGTCGTATGGTCTCTAACCGAGCTACTGGAGCGAAAACTTCTTCATAATCGATGCCCTAACGCTATTTGTATCCTTTCACCACAAGTCTTGCTTTGTATCTTTCCACCTCTCCTTTTGAATTTTTCTTAGTTTTGTACACCCATTTAACTTTGATGGTAGCATTTCCCTTGGGAAGAGTTGTTAATTCCCAAGTATTGTTCTTCTCAATTGCTCCGATTTCTTCATTTATGGCATTTCTCCATTTCTCATCCTCAGCAGCTTCATTAAAACTTACAGGCTCAATATTTGCAAACAGACAGAAGAAAGTAAGATCATCAATTCTCTCGATTTCTCGATATATATCATCAAACCTCCTTGTATGTAAAGGCCTTTCACTTGAACTTCCTTCAAAAACATCAATTTCACCACGTGATGGTGATGTTGGAGGAGTGGTGGTCTCATGTATTTCTTCATTGTCATCTTCTTCCTCCAAGAAAGGAAGAAAGTCATAGTTATCTTCTTCAACATGCCAATTCCATGTTGCTTCCTCATCAAAATCCACATCTCTACTAATAAACATCCTCTCATCACTTGGATTATAGAGCTTGTAGCTTTTTGTTTTTGAATCATAGCCAACGAACACACATTTTTTACTCTTGTCATCAACTTTTGAGCGCTTCTCATCAAGAACATGGACATATGCAATGCATCCAAATACCTTCAAATGAGATATTGCTGGTTTTCTCCCATTCCATGCTTCAAATGGAGTCTTGTGGGCTAAAGCCTTTGTGACACACTGGTTCAACAAGTAGACAGCACAATCAACAACTTCTGCCCAAAATTCTTTTGGCATTTTCTTTGTCTTCATCATGCTCCTTGCCATATTGAGAATTGTTCGGTTCTTTCGTTCAACAACACCGTTTTGCTGTGGAGATCCTGGAGGGGTTAGGTACCGACGAATTCTATTGGCATCACAGAAGTCTTGAAAATTCTTGGAAGTGAATTCACCTCCTCTATCTGATCTCACAGCCTAGATTTTAAATCCACTTTCTATTTCTACAAGAGCTTTAAAATTCTCAAAACACTTAAACACCTTTGATTTTTCTTTTAGAAAATCCATCCATGTTTTTCTACTAAAATCATCAATAAACAAAAGAAAATATTTGTTCTTACTAAAAGAACATGGAGTGATTGGCCCACGTACATCAGTGTGTATCAATTATAGTTGCCTTGAAACTCTTGATTGGGATTCTTTTGGAAAGACCTTTCTCGACTGCTTACCAAAAAGACACCCTTCAAAGCTAATTAGGCTGATATATTGGAGGCAAACCTTTCACCATTCCATTGCTAGCCATTGTTTTGAACCCTCCAAAATTTATGTGCCCAAATCGTAAATACCACAACCATGACGAGTCTTTATAACACGACGTCAAACACTTAGTCATATCAGTTTGTATGGACAATACAAATAAACGATTTTTCACCATAGGTACTTTAGCAATCAAATTTCCTGCATTATCCTTTAAAAACACACTGCAACCTTTTGTGAACAAAACATAACATTTCTCCAATAATTGACCCACACTCAAAATACCTTTCTCTAATAATTGACTCACACTCAAAATATTACTCTTCATATCTGGAGCATAATAAACATTTGAAATAAATTGGTGATTTCTATCTTTCATACGTATCAAGATTTTACCTTTCCCCTTTCTTGGAATTTTGGAGGAATCCTCGAATGTGATATTACCACCAACATTCTCATCAAACTCTATGAAAAAATCTTTGTTCCCACACATGTGATTACTAGCTCCAGTATCAAGGAACCAAGAATATTTTTCTCCTTGTTGCAAGTCCTTACAAGCTATCAAAAGAGTAGACTCTATCTCTTCATTATTTTCTATGTCTTCTTCATAAGAAAGGTTAGCTTTCGCACCATCACCACTTTTACATTCCCATGAATAATGTCCAAATTGATGACAAGTATAACATTTAACTTGTGACTTTTCATACCTCTTTTGATATGGTCTTACTCCTCCTCTACCATGTCCTCTTGTTGAGTTGAATTGATAATTTTCATCTCTACGTTGAAATGAAATATGGTTGCCTCTTCCTCCTCTTCCAAAGCCTCGTCCACGTTGTTTACGAAATTATTTCTTTCAATTTAAAACTACCGCAAGTGTACGGTTCGTTAACAAGTAATAAAGTGGATTAAATGAGTCTGAATATCGTCCCACTGAGATTGATTAATTCAATTTTACCTATCGTCTCCTTAACCGAAACTAAATTACTAAAGTGGATGTGAACTTAATTAAAACCCTAATTTTGGAAAGAAAATCCTAATTATTCAATTTTTATGATTGAATTAAATTAAGTATGCAAAACGATATTTTTAATACTCTAGAATGAAATCAAATGTTGAGAACGCACGTTTGTTGTAATCAATAGAAATTAAACATACTAGGATCACGATTTCCCATGCAATTATCACTTTAAATCCTAGTTTTACAATATGACAACACACTTCAATTGTGACGAATCAATGTTCCTAAATCTATCCAATACTCTCTCTCGAGTGTATCAAACCTATTTCTACGTACCACGGCCTATATTTCTATGACAAGTGCATATGTAAAAATGCATGCGATTTTATGAACACTTAAAGATTCACGTAGGGCATAGCAGTATATTTTTATTCCCTATCGGACCCTACGATGATTTATATTATGTCAAAGCTATTTCAATTCTCTCGAATGCAAGAATAAATCACCCAAATTCATACCTTAATTGCGGAAATATTAATTGCATATAAATCATTCAAAACAATAAAAATATGTCTTAATGTCAAATTCCAAAACTAGGATATTAAAATTCAAATTACATAGTTCATCGATCTCCTAGCACATGAAAATCTAGCCAAGCATGGCTAAAATAACAAAATTCATCAGGTTTTGAGTAATAAGTATCACGAATTATAAAAGCTTAAAGAAATCTTGAAATTCTAATAGCCAATCTTCTTTCTTGCGCTCCAAATACTCTTCAAGAAGTGTTTTTTTGCCTCTCAATGCGTTCCCCTTGTTTCTGGACCTTTTTTGATATTTATATCGCATGAATATTAGGTCACCAAAGGAGTTTCAATCGTATAAGGAAAGAAAATTTTCGCATCAGAAAGACTACCATGCGACCGCATGATTTTAATCCGTGTGGTCGCATGGTTAATCCATGTTTCATAAAAAATTCCCTACATTCAGTCGTGCGGCCGCATGGTAGACTCCAACTTCTATTCTCTTCAATTTAGTCCCTTTACTTGAATCTTTCACTTCTAGGCCTCTTTTCTTCACTCTTTCCATTCCATCATCCCAAGGCATCATCAATTGGCATAGGGTTCAATCAATTCCTTGATTTGTTCATGGGGTCAACTTTTGGGTAATTGCACCTTGGTCCTTGAACTTTCACTTTGTGTCATTTTAGTCCTTTTTCGCGTCTTTTCTCATAAATTTCACCATGTTCATCGGTGTTCCCTACAATTCACAAATGTTACGAAATTAAGTTACAATTCAATTATTTTGCTCGTAATTAAGTCATGTTTGTGACCTAAATAAGTGTGCAAAAACACACTTATCACGCGTCCTCGTCCATGCCCTCGTCCTTTAAAACTAGTATTTCCCTTTTCTTCCTTGTTTTTCAATGTGAGCTTTGGTTGTAAAACCTGCTGCAATGGCTCCTTCCTTCTTCGATTAAGCTTCTCTTCATATGCTTCCAATGATCCGCATAATTCTTTAATTGTCATATCTTCCAAGTCCTTCAATTCTTCAATGGCAGTCACCACGTGATCAAATTTCTTACTAACTGATCTAAGGATTTTCTCAATCACCCTTAAATCAGTCACATCTTCATCAAGCCTCTTCATTTGGTTTGCAACGGTCACCACTCTTGAAATATAATCTGACACCTTTTCGGATTCCTTCATTTGAATAGCTTTAAATTCACCTCGTAGATTTTGGAGGCAAACTTTCTTTGCCTTCTCCTTTCCTTTGCAGGCAACTTGAAGCATATCCCATAATTGTTTTGCTGTAGTGGCATTAGAAACCTTCTCAAAAGTGGCCTCATCCAATACTTGGTGAATAAGAGAAACGGCCTTGATCCTTCCTCTTAGTGTTTTGTAATGGATCCCTTTGTACTTGGGTGAGAGCAGCTAGATCGATGGGAGCCTCATAACCATTCTCCACGATATCTCATGCATCATGTGCACCAAGTAGTGCCTTCATGCGGATACACCAATTATCAAATTTCTCTTTGGACAGTTTTGGAACTTGGAAGGGGATCATGTTGGTATTTGCCATTGTTTCTAGTATTGTGACTCTGATACCACTTTGCAGAAAATAGAAGTGGACTTGGGAGGAGGAAATGATTTTCTATTCAATTGTGGACTTGCCTTCAACTCAAGATTACATAAGTATTTATAGGACTATCACATACGTTCATCCCCTCAATTTAATTCTACTACATGCACCACAATTTACTAGGTACACATTAATTAATACTACATGCATACATGAATCACAATTAACTAGGTGCATATTAATTAATAATACATGTATTTCAAACTCCTAAATTCATGAAACTAAATTAAATAGGTTAAATGCATGTTTATTTTTCTAACAGTTTAGCACAGTATTAAACCCTTTTTGAAAAATTTCTATTACAGTTGAGGTTGATGTAGCATATTCCAATTTTTATGTGTTAATCACTGTTTTTGTTTATTATTTTCAAATATTTTTTTATGTGTTTGACGAAGCAAGCTGGATCATCCCGGAATATTGAAGCTACTTGCAGTGCACGGAAGGCCATCGAACTATATGTTTTTCTTTGAATTCTACGAGGGTGGAAACCTCGCACAGAAGTTACATGTTGAAGGAACCACCCCCCCCCCACCCCACATATCATGGATTCATGGTTTCATTAGGTATATATGTGATGGATCGTATACGTGGAATTTTTGCCGCAAAACGAGATGGTTAATGGAGTTTAGTAGAAGGAAGGTTTTGTACATTAATTTCTGGCAACACCCGAAGAATGGTTCAGTTCTTACGCAAAAATCTTGGAAGTTCTACATAAATGTCATGACATGATTTCACTTCAATGAGTTCAATCTTTGAAGGCACATAATAGTTGATGCTCTTTTACGTTTTCTTTCAAACTTGGAATACTACTTTAGTTGGTATAAATTGTTGGGAAGAATATCAATACTCCTTACGTTACTGTCAACTGTGTAATATAGTTGAGACTCATGGATTCTTATTTGTTAGTGTAATGACTTCGTTTAAAATTCTATAATATAGAAGTGTTTTAGGCTGCTGTGTTGATTCTGTAATTTATTATCAATGGCGATGATGTGATAAATATTTCACTAGGCCTGTTTTTGTATGCAACAGATGGATTTTTGGGAGATGGATTTTCGTTCCAAATTAGAACCGTAAAAAACTCATGTTCTAAAACAACTTACTTTACTGTTTTATTTACTGTGACGAAGGATTATGCGTGTGTAATTAATGTAAGACGGTACATGCTGCATGGAAAAATTCACATTTTTAATTTAATTTTCAATCTCGTTTCGCTGTAAATGATATAGATTCTCGTCTCTCATCTGTTATGCTGGTTTTGACTAGATTTTCTCAACATCGGCTTATTATGTTTCTGGTGTAGTGTGGTATTGTTACAACCCACATTTTTATCTAGTCAAAATTAATAGTGGAATTTTCAAAGTCAAGTCCAATGAGGACTTGTATGAAATAAATCATTTTTATTGGGACTTGATTGATCAAATCATTTTATTTGGGTTTATTTTGCAATTGGCAAAATATGAAGGTTGAATTGGATATATTTAAAAGTTTGGAATTTATATATATACTTTTGGAAGTTAAAGGATTAAATGTTGCTAAAAAGTGAAGTTAAGGGACTTATTATGCAAATTTTGGATTTTGGACAATATATTCAACCATTTGACCAAATTTTCACCCAGTTTCACACACACACACTAAAAACGGGAAGAAGCAGAACCGGCCAAGAAGGAAAGAAAAAGAAGAGAAAAAGAAGAAGAAAAAAAAAAAGAGAAAAAGAAGAAGAGGAAAAAAAAGGTAAGGTTGATTTCTTCAAATTTGGGTTGAAATTTTCCATTTGTTTTAGGTGATTAAGTATGGTTTATATTAAAATTTTTAGGGTTTTATCATGTAATAATAAAATGTTAAATTTATGTGATATATGTGCGATTTGGAGCTCAAGCTTAGGGATTAATTATGTTTCAGTTTTAATAAGGTGTTTAGGCAGTGAAATTGTTGGAAACCCTAGAATCCGATTTTGGGGATTTTAATTAATTAATTGTGGAAGTGATAATATAAATGGAATATTTCACTTGGGAGTTGATTTTATGGAGCAAATGTATATTAGATGGGTGGGAATTATGGTCACTAGTTTCATTAAATTGGAAAGTAAAATTAGTTTTAACTTGGGAAGAAGGTTTTGTTGATGAATTAGTTATTAGAAAGTGGGATTAGCTCCATTGATCAAAAGAATATTTGGGAAATTCATTCGAACATCGACCAATTTTAGTTAAGTATTAAAGAAGTAGATTTTAAAGTTTCTTAATTTAATAGTGGTTGATTAGTCATTTTGTTACATATTACAGGTGGTGACGAAGAAATTGGCAAAGCTTACCGACCGACCTAGTCTGTAGCTCGTATTGAGTGAGTGGATGAAAATTAATTTTACAGCAATAAGTATTTATTCAATTTATATTAAATTAGAAAATATATTATTTCATACAGTTGATTTGATAGCATGATTTTCAGAATAAATTTGATTTATAATAAGATGTTTTTTTTAAAAAAGTTTCATTCAGTTCAGTTAAATCATTTCATTAGCATGTTTTATCGATATTACGTATTTCAGAATATTTCAAGTTATTTTTAAAAACCACCAGAAAGTACTCATGTGATTTTACCTCGTCTGCACTGGTGTGAATGTGTTTCCACAGTGTATGACTTCATATGGTTATTTTACCCACTCTGCGCTAGTGTGAATGTGTTTCCACAGCGTATGATCAGTATAGTGATTTTACCCGCTCTGCACTATTGTGAATGTGTTTCCATAGTGTATGACCATTTTATAGCTCGTATGACCAGAATTTCAGAATTACAGAATTTCAGAATTTAATGACCTTGCTATGTATATCGAGATTAATCGATACACGAGTATGGTTATTCATGGTACATTTTTGGTGTGATGTTTCAGTATTACATAGCTTATCAGATTTTAGAAATAGATTTTACAGTATTTAGTTGATTCAGTTGAAAGAATGAAGATTTTAGTTAACGTATTGTGAAAGGGAATTTTTACTATATACTAGTGTTCAGAAGGGTGTTATAAATGTTAAAGTATACTTTTACAAATATCCACTCACTGAGTCGCAAGCTCATATTTTTGTCACCTTATTTCTTATCAGATAGAAGCTGCGTTGAGCCATATCAGAGCTTGTCGTTCGACGAGTTGAGCTTCATCGTGTCATTGTTTGTATGTCTCATTTTGTTAATTCATACCACATATATTTTGGGGAGTAATGTATTTTGTGTCAAAATGTATTAAGTCTCATACCCATTGCATATTTTGTGTATGTTTTGAAATGAAGTGGTTTGGTGGTAAAAAAAAAGGGGGAAATTTTCTTTTTCAGTACAACTACTTGAAGAATTGGTATTTTGATGGGCCGGTGTACCCTATTTTAAAGCATGTGTATATGTTTGGGATTTTTGATTTTATTTTCAGGTGGTTTTAGTCCATTTTTCAGAGGAAACTCTGCCGAAATTTTTATAAAATTATAACAGTCAAAGCATGTCAAGTTCGCCTTGGTGGTGGGTCCGACACTTCGCTGGTATCTACCATCAGCGCACGACACGTGTCGGATCCATTGGGGTGATCGGGACGGGTCGTGTCAATTGGTATCAGAGCATGGTTATAAAGTCAGTTTGCATGGTTTATTTGAATTTTGTTCTGATCATATCATACATATTTTATAGTTGGAAGTCATGGCTCGTGGTAATAAGACACGCAGGCTCCAAGATAGGTCGTCTCAACCACCAGCTGCTCCTGATAGGGATGCTAGTTGGGTCGAGGAATCAGTTCATCCGACCCATGATCAGCGGAGATATGGGGATGTAGCCCAGCCTGATTTAATAGTTGATAGGATTGCCACCGCTGTTGCTTCTGCTCTACGCAATACAGATAAAGATTATAGTATAGAGTGGGCTACTAAATTAGGAGCTAAAGTATTTACAGGCACAGCTGATCCAGTAGATGCAGAATCGTGGATGGTGAGGATAGAAAGAATATTTGATGTAATGGATTGCCCTGATGATCGAAAATTACGACTAGCTACTTTCTTGTTAGAAAGAAGTGCTTATGATTGGTGGAAGTCCGTACAGGGTAAATATGTTGATCCTTCTGTAATCACGTGGGGCGAGTTTAAAGATGATTTTAATGAGCATTTCTACCCTCGTTTTTATAAGACTAACAAACAGAATTTATTTTTGAGACTAGTACAGACATCAACAGTGGCGGAGTATCAGAAGAAATTTCTAGAATTGTCAAAGTATGCTGCTGCTCTGGTAGCTGATGAAGTTGATAAATGCAGAAGATTCGAGTATGGCCTGAAAGAAAAAATTAGATCAGTGGTGACTGCATCAGGGTATGAAAATTTGGGTGAACTTGTAGAAGCAGCATTAAGGGTTGAGAAAAGTTTGTCTGAACGACATGGTGGTCAACAACAAATGAGACCAGAAATTGGAAGCAGTAGTCAGACATGGGTAGGAAGATCTATGACTAGGCCACTGAGGAGGGATCGCAAAGGAGGTGGATTAGGTGTTTCCACTTCTGGTAGTTTTAAGTCCAGATCTCATGGTAGTCAGAGCTCGAGGTCAAGTTAGGGATCAGTACAGTAGCCAGGGAGTAACCTACTCAGACTCAGAGATCTTCTCAGAGATCATTTACTCCTGGACAGAGTGATAGCTCTGGTGTGGCCAGATTTCCCCAGTGCCAGTTGTGCGGGAAATTTCACCCTGGTGAGTGTCTGAAGGGAATTGGAGTGTGTTATCATTGAGGTTAGACGGGACACATAAGGAGAGAGTGTCCAGTTCGTTTCCAGCAGGGTGGCATTCCACAGGGGGTTTCTTTGCAGTCAGGTGCTGGCATTTCTAGACAGAATCAGAATACTTTGGCAGGCAAAGCAGGTGCTACTAGTGCTACTCAGTCTGATGCTGCTGGCAGCAGTGGTATTAGACAGAAAGGCCAGGCTGGACGACCCAGAACTCAAGGAAGAGTCTTTGCAGTGACTCAGCATGATGCCGACGAGTCACCTGATGTGGTTATGAGTACGTTATCTATTTTTGGCAAAAAGGCTCGTTCTTTAATAGATTCAGGTGCTACACATTCATTTATATCTTATGCATTTGCTATTTATGCGGACCATATGTCAGAATCATTAGATAGTGATTTGGTGGTAGCAACTCTTGTAGGAGATTCACTTTTAGCTAACAGTGTGTACAAAGATTGTGTGATTAGTGTGAATGATCATGAGTTGAAAGCTAATTTGATTCCACTTGATATTCATGATTTTGATGTGATATTGGGCATGGATTTTTTGTCTGTGAATCATGCATCAGTTGATTGTTTTCGCAAAGAAGTGGTGTTTCGAAGGCCAAGAGAGCCTGAAATCATTTTTAGTGGTGAAAGCAAAATACTACCTTCATGTATCATATCAGCACTTGATGCTAGGAGATTGCTTAGAAAAGGTTGCCAAGCATATTTAGCTCATGTGATTGACACTCAGATCACTAAATTGAAACCTGAAGATATACCAGTGGTAAAAGATTTCCCTGATGTTTTTCCTGAAGATCTTCCAGGGTTACCTCCTGATAGGGAAATCGAGTTTACTATTGATTTGATTCCAGGGACTACCCCTATTTCACAATCACCTTACAGAAAGGCTCCAGCAGAGCTGAAGGAATTGAAAGTTCAGTTGCAGGATTTAGTTGATAAGGGTTTCATTAGACCCAGTGTATCTCCATGGGGAGCTCCAGTCTTGTTTGTGAAGAAGAAAGATGGCACAATGAGATTGTGTATTGACTACAGACAGTTGAATAAAGTGACAGTTCGCAACAAGTATCCGTTGCCTCGCATTGATGATTTGTTTGACCAACTTAGAGGTGCCTCAGTGTTTTGAAAATTGATTTACGTTCAGGTTATCATCAGCTCAGAATTAGAGATGTTGATGTACCAAAGACTGCTTTTAGGTCACGGTATGGCCATTATGGGTTTTTGGTGATGCCATTTGGGTTGACTAATGCCCCTGCAGCGTTCATGGACTTGATGAATAGAGTGCTTCGCCCATATTTAGACAGATTTGTGATTGTTTTTATTGATGACGTCTTAGTTTATTCTCGCAGTAGAGATGAGCATGCTGAGCATTTGAGGATTATTTTGCAGACTTTGCGAGATAAGCAGTTGTCTGCTAAGTTCAGCAAATATGAATTCTGGCTAGATAAAGTTGTATTTTTGGGTCATGTTATCTCAGCTGAAGGTATTTATGTAGATCCTCAGAAAATTGAAGCAGTAATGAAATGGGAATGCCCTACTAATGTTACAGAAGTACGGAGTTTTCTTGGGTTAGCAGGTTATTATAGTCGATTTGTAGAGGATTTTTTCAAAATTGCTCTTCCTTTGACTAGTTTGACTCGAAAGAACTCCAAATTTGTGTGGACTGATGAATGTGATAAGAGTTTTCAAGAGTTGAAGAAAAGATTAGTTTCTGCTCCTATACTTACTCTTCCATCTCCAGGTGAGGAGTTTGTGATTTATAGTGATGCTTCACGCCAAGGATTGGGTTGTGTTTTAATGCAGAATGGGAAAGTTATAGCTTATGCTTCTAGACAATTGAAGAAGCATGAGTTAAATTACCCAACTCATGATTTGGAGTTAGCTGCAGTAGTGTTGGCATTGAAGATTTGGAGACATTATCTTTATGGTGAAAAATGTCAAATATTTACTGATCACAAAAGTTTAAAGTATATATTTGATCAGAAAGAACTGAATCTGAGGCAGAGAAGATGGTTGGAGTTGATTAAGGATTATGATTGTAAGATTGATTACCATCCAAGGAAAGCTAATGTGGTTGCAGATGCTCTCAGTAGAAAGACTAGTTCTTCCTCTTCAGCTAGTGCAGTTTATGCTTCTTTGATTTGTGAATTCAAGAAATTGCATGCTCATTTGTCAGCTACCACTTCCGGTGCTGTATTAGCTCATTTTCAGGTGAGGCCTACTTTGATTGATAAGGTTAGAGAAGCTCAATCTCAAGACCAGACATTGAGAATATTGAAAGCAGAAGTTGGTACTGGGTTAAGAACGGATTATGTGATTAGAGATGATGGGGCGCTGGCTATGGGTAATAGATTATGTGTTCCCAATATTCCAGAATTGAAGAAAGAGATTTTGGAAGAAGCTTACAGTTCTGCTTATGCTATGCATCCAGGCAGTATTAAAATGTATCATACATTGAAAGATCATTATTGGTGACTTGGAATGAAGAAAGAAATAGCAGATTTTGTATCCAAATGTCTTATATGTCAGCAGTAAAGCCAGTTCGTCAGAAAATAGCAGGACTTTTACAGCCATTGCCTATTCTAGAGTGGAAATGGGAGCACATTACTATTGACTTTTTATTTGGTCTTCCTCGTACTCAAAATGGTCATGATGGAATTTGGGTGATTGTAGATCGTTTGACCAAAACTGCCAAGTTCTTGCCGATCAAAGCCACTTATACTTTAAATAAGTTGGCAAAGTTGTATGTGGATGAGATAGTGAGCTCTTATGGTACTCCCTTATCTATTGTGTCAGATAGAGACCCTCGTTTTACATCTAAATTTTGGCCCAGTTTGCAGGAAGCCATGGGTACTAAACTACATTTCAGTACAGCTTTTCATCCTCAGACAGATGGCCAGTCAGAGAGGACCATACAGACTCTTGAGGATATGTTGAGAGCTTGTGTTTTAGAGCTGAGGGGTAGCTGGGATACTCATTTTGTCATTGATGGAGTTTGATTACAATAACAGTTACCACTCTACTATAGAAATGGCTCCTTTTGAAGCTTTATATGGTCGGAAGTGTAGGACACCAGTTTGTTGGGATAAAGATGGTAAGAGGAAGTTAAAAGGCCCGGAATTGGTTCAAATGACATCCGAAAATGTGAAATTAATTAAAGAAAAGTTGAAAGCAGCTCAGGATAGACAGAAAAGTTATGCGGATAAGCGCAGGAAAGACCTTGAATTTGCAGTAGGAGATAAAGTTTTTCTTAAATTATCTCCTTGGAAAGGGGTGTTGAGATTTGGCAAGCGAGGAAAGTTGAGTCCCCGATATATTGGACCTTATGAGATTATTGAGCGGATTGGTCCAGTTGCATATTGATTAGATCTGCCCAATGAATTATCCCAGATCCATGATGTTTTTCATGTTTCCATGCTTCGCAAGTACATTGCTGATCCTTCTCATGTTCTGGAGTCTCAGCCAATTCAGTTGAAGGAGAATTTGACTTATATAGTAGAGCCAGTGAAAATCTTAGACAAGAAAGTGCAAACCCAACAAAACCAGACAGTTTCACTTGTTAAAGTACTTTGGCAGAATCATACAGTAGAAGAGGCTACATGGGAGAATGAGGATCAGATGCGTGCTCAATATCCTCGTTTATTCATTGCCTAGTCAGTTGCCAGTTGAATTTCGAGGACGAAATTCTTTTATGGAGGTAAGATTGTTACAACCCACATTTTTATCTAATCAAAGTCAATAGTGGAATTTTCAAAGTCAAGTCCAATGAGGACTTGTATGAAATAAATCATTTTTATTGGGACTTGATTGATCAAATCATTTTATTTGGGTTTATTTTGCAATTGGCAAAATATGAAGGTTGAATTGGATATATTTAAAAGTTTGGAATTTATATATATACTTTTGGAAGTTAAAGGATTAAATGTTGCTAAAAAGTGAAGTTAAGGGACTTATTATGCAAATTTTGGGTTTTGGACAATATATTCAACCATTTGACCAAATTTTCACCCAATTTCACACACACACACACACACACACACTAAAAACGGGAAGAAGCAGAACCGGCCAAGAAGGAAAGAAAAAGAAGAGAAAAAGAAGAAGAAAAAAAAAAGAGAAAAAGAAGAAGAGGAAAAAAAAAGGTGAAGTTGATATCTTCAAGTTTGGGTTGAAATTTTCCATTTGTTTTAGGTGATTAAGTATGGTTTATATTAAAATTTTTAGGGTTTTATCATGTAATAATAAAATGTTAAATTTATGTGATATATGTGCGATTTGGAGCTCAAGCTTAGGGATTAATTATGTTTCAGTTTTAATAAGGTGTTTAGGCAGTGAAATTGTTGGAAACCCTAGAATCCGATTTTGGGGATTTTAATTAATTAATTGTGGAAGTGATAATATAAATGGAATATTTCACTTGGGAGTTGATTTTATGGAGCAAATGTATATTAGATGGGTGGGAATTATGGTCACTAGTTTCATTAAATTGGAAAGTAAAATTAGTTTTAATTTGGGAAGAAGGTTTTGTTGATGAATTAGTTATTAGAAAGTGGGATTAGCTCCATTGATCAAAAGAATATTTGGGAAATTCATTCGAACATCGACCAATTTTAGTTAAGTATTAAAGAAGTAGATTTTAAAGTTTCTTAATTTAATAGTGGTTGATTAGTCATTTTGTTACATATTACAGGTGGTGACGAAGAAATTGGCAAAGCTTACCGACCGACCTAGTCTGTAGCTCGTATTGAGTGAGTGGATGAAAATTAATTTTACAGCAATAAGTATTTATTCAATTTATATTAAATTAGAAAATCTATTATTTCATACAGTTGATTTGATAGCATGATTTTCAGAATAAATTTGATTTACAATAAGATGTTTTTTTTAAAAGTTTCATTCAGTTCAGTTAAATCATTTCATTAGCATGTTTTATCGATATTACGTATTTCAGAATATTTCAAGTTATTTTTAAAAACCACTAGAAAGTACCCATGTGATTTTACCTCGTCTGCACTGGTGTGAATGTGTTTCCACAGTGTATGACTTCATCTGGTTATTTTACTCACTCTGCGCTAGTGTGAATGTGTTTCCACAGCGTATGATCAGTATAGTGATTTTACCCGCTCTGCACTATTGTGAATGTGTTTCCATAGTGTATGACCATTTTATAGCTCTGCGCGCGTATGACCAGAATTTCAGGATTTAATGACCTTGCTATGTATATCGAGATTAATCGATACACGAGTATGGTTATTCATGGTACATTTTTGGTGTGATGTTTCAGTATTACATAGCTTATCAGATTTTAGAAATAGATTTTACAGTATTTAGTTGATTCAATTGAAAGAATGAAGATTTTAGTTAACGTATTGTGAAAGGGAATTTTTACTATATACTAGTGTTCAGAAAGGTGTTATAAATGTTAAAGTATACTTTTATAAATATCCACTCACTGAGTCGCAAGCTCATATTTTTGTCATCTCATTTCTTATCAGATAGAAGCTACGTTGAGCCATATCAGAGCCTGTCGTTCGACGAGTTGAGCTTCATCGTGTCATTGTTTGTATGTCTCATTTTGTTAATTCATACCACATATATTTTGGGGAGTAATGTATTTTGTGTCAAAATGTATTAAGTCTCATACCCATTGCATATTTTGTGTATGTTTTGAAATGAAGTGGTTTGGTGGTAAAAAAAAAGGGAAATTTTCTTTTTCAGTACAACTACTTGAAGAATTGGTATTTTGATGGGCCGGTGTACCCTATTTTAAAGTATGTGTATATGTTTGGGATTTTTGGTTTTATTTTCAGGTGGTTTTAGTCCATTTTTCAGAGGAAACTCTGCCGAAATTTTTATAAAATTATAACAGTCAAAGCATGTCAAGTTCGCCTTGGTGGTGGGTCCGGCACTTCGCTGGTATCTACCATCAGTGCACGACACGTGTCGGATCCATTGGGGTGATCGGGATGGGTCGTGTCAGGTATGGTAATGAGCTGACACATTAGGATATTCACAATTACTGATGACTAAAATCCTTCATCTTTGTACCCATGTAATCAGACATCCTATGAGAAAATGCCACAGAGAGGTTTTGGAAGGATGCAAAAGATTTTAAATTGGATAGTTAACAAGAAATGAAGCAGCAGTAGGTGGAATAATAAATTAGGTGCTGAGTTTCTGATATTCTTTTAGGTGTAAATTTGAACACAGCAATATTGAATGTATAAATCTTAATTAAGAATGTCTTCCTTCTCTATTTGGATCCTTCTTGACGACACTGTCGTTTCCCACCTTAATTCCCCATTCCTCGAACACTATATTTAGTCTCTGCACTGTTCTTTTCTTTTTATTTTATCTAATTTTTATACCTGCTCGTCGTATTTTTTCCAGAAAAAGCTCAGCAGTATCTGCATGAGTTTGGAATTGTACATAGAGATGTGAAACCAAGAAATATTCTTGTTGTTGAAATGTGGAAGCGGAATTATCCAGAAATTATAAATTTATTTAATTCAATAAATAAGATCGTTTAGATATTCACGTGTACCATATATCAAAAATAAAGAATTTGAATTTTTACCTAAATTAGATGATAAATCTTAGAATTAATTCTGAACCACGAACTTCTAACTTTTTGAATCACGAACTTCTAGCTTTTTAATGTCAAGAACTTGTTGCTTCAAACCTCCAAGTCTTCTATGGTATTCTTCACAATTAAAACCACACCAATGAGTGGGCACATTCTTTTAATTAAATCAAAAAACCAAACATAGAAGAAAAATAGTATTTTCTCTCTCCAAAATTTGAACACTATGGAATTATATCTAACTTCTATTAAAAATGGGAAGGAAATAGCACTATTCATTCAACAGTAAATGAATACCATATTACTGTACAAAATGCAAAATGATGTTTTTTTTTTATTTTTTGGTCTTCACGCATTCTTCACGCAACCATTCATATCAGTCATTTTTCCCTGTCTTCCTTCATTTCTTAAAGAAACCTCCCATGCTTCTTTCCTTCATTCTCCCCTCTCTTCTATTAATTTCTTTTTTTCTTTTCTTTTGTTTCGTTTTCCAAATATTTTGTCTATATGATGTTTGATTTCGTCTTCTCAGTGCTTAACATTCTAGAAGTCCTAACCCTCTATTTTATTTTTCTTTTATAGAGGTTTGAAGCTTCCATCATAGAACAATCGAAAGAATTATTGAAACAATTTTTGGTAAGTAAATATAGATTTTTGCTAGGAATTGAATGTATGTTGATTTGATTTTACTGTGTGGTTTTACTTCGATTTTTTTTAGAAGGGTCCATTTTAATCTTTTTCAAAAGATTAAGGATTTTATTTTATTTTACGAGACAAGCCAGGATTTATGGCAAAAGATGAAGTGGTTCTAATGGATCACTTGGGTTAGAAAAAAGCCCACGTCTTTAGCCATTCAAGTTTGGTGAGTTCTGATCTTGAATTTTTAATGATGTTTCGTTTTTTTATTTTTATTTCTTCTGTTGAAAGGTAAATAACGTAGATTTCTTGTTTGTCTGTGATTATATAGCTGTTTTAGCTCATTCATGTTATTTCTTCAAGTTGATTAGGCAAATAAGGTGAAGAAAATTAGAGAATTTTTATTTAAAAAAAAAAGATTTTGGTTTTGTCCATATTCTATAAGCAGCCAGTTATTTGAGTGTGTTCAGGTGTATTTTAGTTTATTCTTTACTATTATTTTAACATTGCCATATGCCATAATGAATGGAGAAAGAAAAAAATTTAGAAAAGAGAAAAAACAACAACATTTGCTCCGCACTGTGCGGAGTTGCGCCACAGTATTTTTTATTATTTTTTTTAGATTTTTTTGTCCCCTTTTTTTATACTTTTAGCAATTTTTTTTCTAAAGTAGAAATATGAGATTTCTGGTAGAATCTATTAAGTGGTCATCAAATTTGTTGCCCAGAACTTAGATTTCTCTTTGATTTCCTAATTCTATGAAATTTTTAAATTAAGTTGTTTGTGAATGCAATTTAGTGATAGAGAATATAGATTAATAATAGTGTATTTTTTTCTATAAGTTAGAAAATCATAGAGAATTAAAAAAAAAAAAAAACTTCTCCACATAGTACAAAGTGCGAAAGGTTCAAGTGAACTCTCCGCACTATGCGAAGAGTTCATAAGAGGGTTCAAGTGAACTCTTCGCGTTCTGCGGAGAGTTGGAAGCAACCCTCCACACGGTGCGGAGAGTTCTCTGAACTGTGTAGAGGATTTTTTATTTTATTTTTTACTTTTAGAAATTTTTTTTATTTTAGCTTCTTTTTTTTTTTTTTTTTAAAGTAGACAAATTTGTTAAATCATAGAAGTTAGATTCCTCTTTGATTTCCTAATCCTATGAAGCTTTTAAATTAAATTGTTTACGAATGTCTTTTGGTGATAGAGAATATAGATTAATAATAGCGTATTTTCCTCTGTAAGTTAGAAAATCATAGAGAATTAAATAAAATAAAATAAAAACCTCCTCCGCATTGTGCGGAGAGTTTAAGTGAACTCTTTAAACTCTTCGCACTGTGCGGAGGTTTGCTTCCAACCCTCCGCACAGTGTGGAGAGTTCTCGTGAAATCTCCAAACTGTGTGGAGAGTTCGCTTGAACTCTCCGAACTGTGCAGAAAAGTTTTTTTTTTATATATATATTTACTTTTAGCAATTTTTTTATTTTAGCTTCTACTTTTTTTTTTTAAGTAGAAATATGAAATTTCTGGTAGAATCTATTAAGCCCTCGTTTGTTTCTCATTTTTTGGAAGAATGTGAATGAAAAATATAGGTGTTTCGGGACCCACACAAAAGATAGAAATTCAAATTTGGTGGCTTGATGTGATGAATAACGATCATATTTTTTATTTTAATGAGGAAATAATGGGAACCAAACAAGGGCTAAGTGATCATCAAAATTTTTTTGAATCCTAGAAGTTAGATTCCTCTTTGATTTCCTAATTCTATGAAGTTTTTAAATTAAATTGTTTACGAATGTCTTTTGGTGATAGAGAATATAGATAAATAATAGTGTATTTTTCTTTGTAAGTTAGAAAACCATAGAGAATTAAATAAAAATAAAAAACCTCCTCTGCACAGTGCAGAGAGTTCACTTGAACCCTCAGCACAGTTCGGAGAGTTCACGTGAAATCTCCAAACTATGTGGATAGTTCACTTGAACTCTCCAAACTGTGCGGAGAAGTTTTTTTTTTTTTTTTATTTAGTTTGAACAATTTTTTTTTATTTTTTATTTTAGCTTCTTCTTTTTTTTAAGTAGAAATATGAAATTTCTGGTAGAATCTATTAAGTGATCATCAAATTTGTTGAATCCTAGAAGTTAGATTTCTCTTTGATTTCCTAATTCTATGAAGTTTTTAAATTAAGTTGTTTACGAATATCAGGTGATAGAGAATATAGATAAATAATAGTGTATTTTCCTCTGTAAGTTAGAAAACCATAGAGAATTAAAAAGAAAATCCTCCACATAGTTCGGAGAGTTCAAGTCACCAACTCTCCGCACTATACGAAGGGTTGCTTCCAACCCTCTGCACCGTGATCCCGACTGTGCAGAGCATTGCTTGCTCCGCAAATTTTTTTTTATTATTATTATTTTCATCACTACAAATCTATCTCCAAAACCCTTCTCTCTCTCTCCCTCTTCATCAGTTCAACTCTTCTCTTCCTATCTCTTTATATATGTTATTTCAAATTCTCTTAATCAATCCAAGAATACAATATTGTTATGGCAAGGACAACAAGAAGTTAGCGAAGAAGCTAGTAGAGAAAAAGGGTCAAGAAATTTCTCTCCTTCGCATTGTCCCATATTCCAACGATGAAATGTAAAAGAACAAGATTAAAGAAAAATCAAATAAAACAGCGCTTTTGTTGGGATTTTGACTTTCTTTTGGCGAATCCATTTCATAGCATTTCTAAGATGAATTTAAAGTTTTTGTTAATTATTTTAAATTTTCAGTATGACATTTCTTGAGATTTTGCTCGATTATGTTTTTAATTTGGTTGCGTATTATTAGCTCATATTCTTTGGCAAAAATCATTTGACAGGTGTTTCCTATATATGTTTGACCTTCAGATTTTTTTGTAATTTGGATTTTAGATTGAGCTTGGTTTCATTACATATTATGATCAAAATGTTGCTTCAAAACGGTGAATGGAGCTAGATAAATGTTTGATGAAATGCTTAAGAGAGAGGAGGAGGCTACTGATCATAATGTTTGACTTTTAATTGATCAAAATTCAAGAAATGATTTTTCATTTTTTCTCCCTTCTTAACAATAAGATTTTTTTTAAAAATTTCTTAGCATTATAAATGGCAATTTGCATGTTAGTTTTAAGGATTCATATGAAGAGCTCTTTGAATTTGGTCAATTTTATCTTCTTAAACATACTAACATTTTGTGGTGCTTGTTTATAGATTGACTCGTTGAGAGAAATAAAATTGATAGAGTGCAATGAAATGGACTCAATAATAAGAAAGAGAATGAAATTGGTTCGACTATTGAGAGAGAATGAAAAGCGAATAACTTATAAAAAGAGAATGAATTCACTCATTTTTGCAAACTGTGACTTTCATGTCCCGTTTTCTTGTTTTGCTTCATGACTCTATTTCCTCTTTTAAGAATAAATGAACTAATTATGCAGTGGCATTTATTATACATTTGAAATTTCTTATGTCGGTGCAAAATAACTTTGAAGTCATTCTAAAGCAAATTAAACCACTGCAATATCTCTATTAGGAATACAATTGTGCAAATTAATATGAATTAAATCTACATTACATGGGACTTGGATTTATTTATAACAAATGTTGGCAATTAGTCTAAGGACAATATGTGCAAATACGGTATACTGTAATACTATATGTTATAACTAAGATATAACATATTAGACGTATATACTATAATACAATGTACAACATAATATAATGAGAAATTATTACTATAAAAAAATTTTGGTTATATTACAGCAATATGCATATTGCAGCATATAGCTTACCGTATATGCTATAATACAATATGTGCGGTTGTGCAGCGACTTTTTTTTTTAATTTAATTATGCAACCTAGCCCTGTTTGGTTCCCATTATTTCTTCATTAAAATGAAAAAGATGATCATTATCCATCACATCAAGCCATCAAATTTGAATTTCTATCTCTTGTGTGGGGCCCGTAACGGTTATATTTTTCATTCTCATTCTTTCAAAAATGAGAAACAAACGGGGGCCTAATATTTGTTTAGTTTGTTATTTTATTAGTTAAAAATATGCATTAAATCTAATAAAAAAAATAATTACAAGAATAAGTTTAACTTCAATATAATACAAAAAAATCTCAAAGAAATAATCACTGCTAATAACAAAAGAAACTAAAAAAACGAAGAAGACAAAAGTAAAAAAAGTAAAACTTGTGAAACGAAGAAAATGAAAGCATGATGTCAAAAAATTTGGCATTATTGTTCGAATGGGAAATGTTTTATTGATACACAAAATACTTTTGCAGTTATCAGGTTAAAAGTATGAATTTATTGTGTTGTGAATTTTTTTTAAATAATCGTAATAAATCTTCTTATTTCGCTAATAAAATTACAATATTTTTTTATTTTTTTACAAATAGTATAAAAAAAATCATTTATATCTTCAACAAAAAAACATATTTAAAAATTAACAATTTCATAATCACCTTTTTTTTAAAGTCTCAAAAATATAATTATAAAAAAGAAAATAATATTGAATTACAAAAATCAATATCTGTCAAATGCGGTATCTGAAGACAATATGTGCAAATACGGTATGATGCAATAAGGTATGTTGCAAATACGGTATATTGTAAATACGGTATGATGCAAATACGATATATTGTAAATACGGTGTGCTGCATATACAGTATGATGCAAATACAGTATGCTGTAAATACGATATGATGCAAATATGGTATGCTGTAAATACGGTGTGCTGCATATACGGTATGATGCAAATACAGTATTCTGTAAATACGATATGCTGTAAATACGGTATGCTGCATATATGGTAGGCTGCAAATACGGTATGCGTAAATACGGTATGTTGTATATACGGTATACAAATTGCATATAAGGTATTAATGAATCCGGTTTCTTCCACTACAATAAATTTCAATACCGTATATGTTGTCAACCGTATTTACAGCTTACCATATATGCAGTCTACCGTATTTGCAAACAACTTACCGTATATGCTACCTACTGTATTTGCAGCTTACCGTATATACCGATTTTTGCACTTACAAATACGAGAATACAGAACACCATACATTCACTTACCAAATCGAATGTCAGAAAAAAATTTAGATTTTTATTTTTTCAACATAAGCATAAAATAAATATTAAAATATATAAAGGACAAAATATAAAACACATATGAATATGCAAGTCGATTTATAATTTTGTACTCAATCTTCAATTTTTCAATATTGAATTACATAAAATTTAGAAATATAATTTTTACATATAACTCAATCATATCAACACTATTAAAGAATACAGGCAAAATAGTTTTTATAACCTTATATATTTCTTATTTAAGCATGAAATATACAAGCATATTTTTCTAGATAACACAATATTATTGCAATTGTAAAAATAATTTGCAATTATTTTCTTATATCATGAAAATATTTCTAAATATGACTTCAAAAACTTTCCAAAAAATTAAAATTCATACGCTAATAAAAATACGATAAATACAAAATTCGTGCAACGCACGTGATAGTGACTAGTATTACGAATATTGTATAATTTCATAGGATGTCTAGGTTCCATCTGATCTCTATTTATAGAGATAAAAATGTTCTAATCCTTATACAATAATAATTTCACATTCAAATAGGAGTTCTAATTAAAATTCAAGTAAGAGTTTTAGTTAAAGTTCAAATCCAATTGGTTTACATTTCATTATATATGTAGTCATAAAATTTCAATTACAATTGTAATTAAGTTTACAACTTTCGTAGTACTTACAACAAAGTACAAAAATTTATTGTAATTATAATCAAGCTCAAAACTATTATAATTACCGCAATTAAGTTCCAATACTTTATAGAGCTATCATAGGGACCTGATCAGATATATATTATCCAAGTTCCAATAATTAGATCCTATCTAGTCGACCCTAAACCATCCAATCTAATTATTAGTCTTTACTTTTTCCAATAAAGGCAGAAGACTGAACTCTTGGAATATATAAGTGAACAAGCCAATAAATTTGTAATACTTTCCTCTGACTTACCGTACATGTATTTTATCCCCGTTCGAAATTCGATAATTAGGTACGAGCATAAATAATGATTCCACCATTCTAATTATTCTCACTAACTAATGTATCATTTTCTTCAATGGTCTTATGAATTAATTACAGATGTCGAAGCTAAGCTCAGATTTTAACCGTTTAACAGAAGAAATTTAAGTAGACACTCTACCCATCTTTCAAGGTGACGGTTCCTGACACGAATTCATGTTGTCTACTCCGCTCATTTTCAAATTCCCAACCCATCAAGATATTTGACCAATCAAATTGATCTCACCCATTGATGAATCAAAGAACCATTAAAATCATGAAAATATATATATAATTCTGTCAAGAGATTTAGATTAAATATACGACGGTCTAGTGAAATTTAATTCTCGACACGATCATGTTACAGAATTAAATTTGACACCCGTCTGATCAATACACTCCAAGTGTGTTAGTGTCACTTTTAACTATTTCTGTGATAAGGACGAATCACAATCTTGAATAATGAATTGGTCAACACTATAACCTTTCAGTAAAAGGTGCCTACTGATATGATCCGGATTGCACACCAAACTACCGAGAATTTGATTATTGTTGGAAGAAAGTCAAGGCCAAAGTTTAAGTTTAATTCTAGCCAACAAGCCATGCAAATTAAGTGTTCGAACCAAGTTCGAGACTTCAATGGAGTTGATAAAGATGGTCATTTATATGTTCGAACAACCGAGTCCAACATCTTGAAGATAACAAGTTCCATGATTGGCGGGAAGAGACTAAGTGCAAAGTCGAGTTTGATCAAAGCCAATAAAATTGTGCAATTAATTGTCAAGGTTATGGGGTCAAATAATGAAGTTCACATGTTAAGGAGTAACTTTCATGTTTGAGAGTCGAAGAAAACTGGATTCAAAGTTTTGGACGATATATGAAAAAACGAGCAGCGTGGATTAAAACAGTCATAACTTTCAGTTTGGGTGTCAGATTTTCGCTCATGAGTACAGTTCGGAATCGCCACAAAATTCTGCACAAGAAGGAGGAGGTGTTAAGTTTTGAACTTGTTGGAATGTAGAAGCGGAATTATCCAGAAATTAAAATTTTCTTTAATTCAATAAGCAAGATCATCTAGATATTCATGTGTATGTCAAATATTTTACCTAAGTTCAATGATCAACCTTGAATTAACTCTGATATGTGAACTTTCGTCTTCTTTAATTACAAGAATCTTAGTGCTTCGAGCCTTCAAGCCTTCTATGGTATTCTCCAACGCAAAGACTACACCGATGTGTGGGCACCTTCTTTCAATTAATCTAGAAACTAATTCTTGAATTATGGACAACAAGAAAATAATATATTTTCTTTCTCTTTTTCTCTCTACAAAATTGAATCTTATAGAATTATGAATGTTGTAGAATTTTTGTGTCCATCTAGTCTCTATTTATAGAGAAAAAGATGATATAATTCTAGTACAATTATAATTCTACATTCAAATAAGAGTTCTAATTAAAACTCAAGTATGAATTCTAATTTAAGTTCAATTCTAATTAGTTTATATTTAATTGCATGTGTAGTCCTAGAACTTTAATTACAATTACAATTAAGTTTATAACTTTTATAGTAATTACAACTAAGTACAAAACTTTATTGCAATTACAATTAAGCTCAAAACTATTATAATTACCGTAATTAAGTTTCAATACTTTATGGAGCTACCAAAGGGAACTGATCGGACATATATTTTTCAAGTTCCAATAATTAGATCCTATCTAGTCACCCTAGACCACTCAATCTAATTATTAGTCTTTACTTTTTCCACTAAAGGCAAAAGACTGAACTCTCGGAATATATAAGATCATAGAAACTAATAAATCTGTAATATTTTCCTCTGACCTGTCGTATATGTATTTTATCCCCGTCCAAGATTCGATAATTAGGTACGAGCATAAATGACTGTTTTACCCCTCTAATTATTCTCACTAACTTAAGTTTCATTTTCTTCAACGGTCATGTGAACAAATCACAGATGTCGAAGTTTAACTGTCGCTAAACACTGAGCTCAGATTTTAATCGTTCAACAGAAAATACTCAAATAGTCACTCTACCCATTTTCAGGGTGACAGTTCCCGACACGAATTCATGTTTTCTTCTCTGCTCATTCTCAAGTTCTTAACTCATCGAGATATTTGACCAATCAAATTGATCTCACTCATTGATGAATCAAAAAACCATTAAAATCATGAAAAGATATACATAATTCTGTCAAGGGATTTAGATGAAATATACAACCGTCAAGTGAAACTTAATTCTCCGCACGGTCATGCTATAGAATTAAATTCAACCGCGGTCCGTTCAATACACTCCAAGTGTACTAGTGTCACTTTTAACTATTTCTATGATAAGGACAAATCACAAACCTGAATAGTAAATCCGTCAACACTACAACATTCCAGTACAAGGTGTCAACCCTTATACATTGGTTGTGAACAAATTATTTATGATCAAAATATAAGTTGTGTCACACTGTACTTCTCAACGCAAGTACCCAACTTATATTATCTCAAGTGATCATGGGCACTTTAATTTGCATGCTCAACAATAAATAATGCAACAAATAAATAAAACCACAATTTATTTATAATAAATGATCATTTTATCATAGCAAAATATACTATATGGGCACACAATCCAACAAATCTTCCACTTGCCCTAGAGTATATGTGTCCTGTCTTGCAGATGTCCCTCGAAAACTTAGCCAATAGGCTCTTAGTAAATGAGTCTACAAGATTATCCTAGTAGCAATCTTACTGACAACCATATTTTCTCTACCATCTCTCTTAAGAGATGATATTTCCGTTCAATGTGTTTACCCCTTTGATGACTCATGGTTCTTTAACATTTGCCACAATCCCACTGCTATCCCAGTACAGTGTAAAGACACGTGTAGATGCAAGCACCACCTCGATGTCCGTTAGGATTTCTAAGTCATATAGCCAATTTGGTAGCTTCATAAGTTGCCACGTATTTGACATCAATAAGTGAATCAGCAAATGCATGATTACTTGATATTTCTCCAAATAATAGCCCCACCATCAAGTGTAAACAATATCGATGTAGACTTGTGACAGTCTTTATCATTCTGGAAGTCCAAATCATTTTAACCTATCGAAATAAGATCTGATGATGAGTATGTAATTCCTTGTTCTCCCGAGGTACTAAAAGATATGCTTTATCGTCGTTCAATGTTTCGATTCTAAGGTTAAATAGATCTCGACTCACCACACCAACAGTATGACACATGTCAGGTCTATTGCACTGCATAGCATACATGAGACTACCTACTGCCAACGCATAAGGCATCCCACTCATGTACTCAATCTCTTTGCAGACTGGTCCTTAAAGAGTTGGATTTGATGCCTAAAGGCAAAATCTTGCATAGCAAATCTGACGAGTATCTTGTCAACGTGTAAAATTCAGGGCAAAAGCTATTATCTTGTTCTTTCGATCTCTTAAGATCTGAAATCTATAATGTAGCTTGCTTTACTAAATCCTTCATATGAAGCTGTTAGGCCAACCATGCTTTCGTAGACAATAACACACTCACATTATTTCTAATGCATAGAATATCATCTGCATAAGCACTAAGAAAAATACAATTTTGTCTTATATCTTTTTATAGATACAGGATTCATCAAAGTTCTGATTAAAATCAAATGTCTTAATCACTTTGTCGAATCTCTATTCAAGATCTCGATGTCTGCTTCGATTTATGAATAAATCGCTGCATCTACATCATCCATAATCTCTTTATATGAAGTCAGATAATCAACTTGTACCATGAAAATCACCATATTGGACTCTCCACTCAACAAGTACCTTGAAGGTGAATTGATAAGCTTTTGACTTTGTTTAAGGGACGATTGATCCAGGACTGTTGCATCATTGGAACGTAATATTTTTTATCAATGCTGGCATTACCATTAAGTGATGACATTACCTTCAACATTCTATCGATCTATTTGATCAGACGACTAGTCATCTCTCCCATTCAGATCACGTTGTCCAGGGTTTTTACTTGACACCATGGGATGTGTGCCCTAGGTTGTGTTCCAAGAATTGATGAGATAGAATTGCTCCCACTCATTTCTTTCAACACGACCTTATTCTTGGACCGAGATCATTAATATACTTATCCTCCAGGATGGTTACATTTGTGCTAAAAAACCTTCCTATCTAGAGGACTATAAATATTATCCCTTGGTATCTTTAGGATATCCCACAAACAAGCACATTTCTAACCTAGACTCCCACTTTTCTGCCTTCTCTTTCAGCACATAAGCTGGACCTCCAAATTTTGGCTGTGATGCAAGCAGGACTTGAATCCATTCCAAAATTTTAGGAAAGTCTTAAGAGCAGACTTAGAATGGACTAAGTTAAAAATATATCAAAATGTTCTCAGTTTATATCCCAAAATGAGATAGGTAAAGTTGTGAGACTCTTCATTGATCTAACCATATCTAATAATGTTGTGTTTCTTCTTTCTAAAAAGATATTCTTTTTAGGTATATCATGCTTATTCAATTAAGAAACAGTAACATTTTTTATTAAGTGTCCCTGAATTCTTTTGATGAGAGGTATTCACCACCTCGATCTGATTGAATTGTGTTGATACTCTTACCCAAATGTTTCTCGACCTTAGTCTTATACTCTTTTGATTTCTCAAAAGTATTTGACTTTCAAGACATTAGGTAAATGTATTTGAATTTAGAGTAATATCCATAAAGAAATACTCATAGTTCTCTTTCTCAAGTGTATTCACAGGTCCACACATATCATAATTCACTAGTTCCAAAACATTTTTGGCTCTATCCTTTTATCCAAAAAGAATGTCTTGGTCATATTGCCTTCCAAACAAAACTCACAATCTGTCAATGGTTCGATCTTAACCAAGTTGAGAGAACCATCTCTAGTCAGTTTATATTTTGTTAAGGTTGATTTGTCCAAACGCCATAGATATGTATCACTAGTATGGTGCGACATTTTATGTTGTACAAGGGTAACCTTTTATTTCATATGTGGAATAGTTTAAAAATATAAAGACCATTAATCAAATGTCCAGCTCAAATAGGAACTTTATTAATTAAAATGCTAAGCTTATCAAACGTTGCTTTTACAGAATAACTTTGTCCTATTAAATCGAAAACAACAAACAAATTTCTGCTTTATTCGCAGGACATATAATAGTCCTTAAGAATTAAATACCTATCATAATTGAGATAAAATACTCCTTTGCTCTTGTTAAAACTCTTGCTCTTATGCCAATGATAAATTTAAACTAGCATTCACTGAGTTTCTGCTTTCCTGAAGCACCCGCGTCAACAAGCAGATGTAATTAGTGGTTCCAAAAACTACAACTCAGAAATTTGTAGTATTAAGCACTAAACAATACTCAGTAATTAAAAACCTCACCCGCACTTTGACTTTTAGTTGGTGCAACTAGGCAGTCTTTTTCCAGTGTCCTTTTTTATTGTAATTGGAACACTTGCCTTAAATCTTTTGTTGCTCTCATGCTTATTGGTAGCTTTCTTCATCTTCTTTCCAAATCTGCCTTTTGGCTTGGAACTAGAGGAGCTACAAAAGGATACATCAGCATTCCCATTGTATTATTAATATCACTTTCCACATTACACCTCTATCATTAACTTAGTCAATGGTGTCTTCATCTTGTGCAAGGATAATCCATAGTAAACTATGAGAAATTATCAAGTAAAGAGTTCAATACCATGTCAAAGACTGAGTATCCTTGATAGATGGTTGCATCCAGACTCTTAGCCATGTTTGAATAATGCAATCATAGTCAAACTATGAAACGTCACAAGCACTCTGGATTTTATATGGATGTTCTAGAAGGTACTTATGGACTCAAAAGAACAATCCTACTTTGATGACCAATCATGCCCTAAAGGGTCTCTAATATGTAATAGGAGATACTTTGATTTTCAAGTCTTTGTTGTAACACATTGACATCAAAGTCAGAATGAAAACAATTAGACCTCTTGTTTACAGTCTCCCACTCAACATACCAGGCCTTTTAGGACTTGTCACATAGTCTTAGTAGGTCCAACAGGACAACTGTTAAGCACAAAAATAAGTTTTTCCACATTGAGCAATTACGTTTCCAATCCACATAATTTTTCCCAATTAGTTGCCTTTGTTTTAGAATAACGGAAAAATTGGTCAAGTGATATTTCACACAAAAATAATCGTACATCGCTTATTAAAATTGAGCAACAAATAATAATTTAGTAGATGAGGCATGAATGCATACGATCTCATGTAGATCCACTTAACTACAATAATGCAACGATGACTTGATCATTGTGATCCAACATGTCTTTCTATAGGAAAGGTGATGCAGGAGGATTCGAGTCAAGTGATGCTGATTTGTCAGATTGCACGATGATGGCGCTGAGATACCATGAGATGGCGGATTGGCGCAAAGATGGAAAGTAAATCACCATTATTTCCTTAATTGGGAGATTTTGACGCGTCTTTGGTAATTTGGCCATAATTTTGGCTACGGTTATCGGAATCGCTATTATGACCCAATTCGGAAAGCTCTCTTCGGCGCGCGCGTCGTGGCCACCGAGCTAGACATCAATTTCGAGCCCAAAATCCACTGTTTTCCTTTCCAAAATTCAATTTTAAGTTATTTTTTACTATTTATGGTAATATTTCGTTTCCTTTTTTCTATATCTTAGAAAACTCGAATTGAGCCAAAATTTTGGCAACTTACTTCTTTTACTTAATATTTTATTTTGGTATAATTTTGGGATTTTGCCATTTTTGGTAATTTTCCCATAATTTTGTATTTAGCAACTATTTAACCCGACTTGTGGGTTAGTTTTCATCATTTTGCATTATTAATAATATTGAGTTGAATTCAGAGTCTTTTCTCTGGTTTTTTTGGGCGTTTTCTGTCGTTCTTTTCTTGCGAATCATCTGCTACAACAAGCCAATAGGATAATCACTATCTTACCCGGCGTCAAAAGGTCAATTTGTCCACTGATCAAGTTGAAACCCTCCCACTATACAAAATATATCTGACAACAAATATCTACATTAAGCCTAGCATCGTTTCATTTGGTCACCAAAATCATAAACGAGAGCCTCTATAGGAGGTTCGAAGATGATCTCGATTTGAGTGTATAACCTTTGTCTAGACCTCTGGATACTTGAAAATAATTTCGTCATCTATAGAATGATCACAAATTATATTTTTATCCAGACGATCTTATCGTGAAGGAATTCAATCAAGCAACTTGAGCTATGCGGCCCAACTATAGGGAGTCCATTGCATTACTGGCACGAGGTAAGCGTGTTACTTTGCTTATGGATTGACCAAATGAGACCGTGAATTTTTATTTAAATAAACACCCGTTCCCACTCAATATTTTAAAGCTAGTGAAATTTAATAATAAATAATTACCAATTATTCATATTAATTAAATTAATATAAAGTATAATTATTATAAATTTTTCGTCCAGAAAAATTTAATCTAAATTAAATTGATCACGGAAAATTTAAATAATTATATTCTGTTCGTATTAATTAAATTAATCAAGAAAAATTAAAATAATTATCAACTATTCATATTAATCAAATTAATATACAGTTTAATTACTAAGAATTTCTTTCCAGAAAAATTTAATCTAAATTAAATTAATCAAAGAAAAATCGTGCTCAATGATATGCATCCTATTCTTAGTATCACGAGCAATATCACAAATAAATCTATATGTCATAATATCTAGAATGACAATATTTCAAATATTAATTTAAAACATTCATAAAACGATAAATTAACAATTATTTGTGATCCAAACACGACTCTAGAAAAAAAATTAAAAACTAATTGGACCCAGGCCCAATATCTAATCTAAATCTTCAATCCAAAATATTCAAGAATCCAGTGTAGCAATTCAAACAGCAACAAGACTTTGTCCAAAACAAAATTCCAATTGACCCATTGAGTAAATATAGGTGCTGCTTCTAATCCTTCTGCTACAATTCGATGTATCTATCATTGTAGTGCCCCTACCAACAACAATTTATTCCATTATTTAATTATTTAATTACTATTATTATCATTTTTTGTTGCAAAACTTGTTTGTCATCAATATTACCCTTTGAAGAATTAATAACCCAATTGTGCCATTCAGAATATTTATTTGTTGATGGTGGCCCACGTTTCTAGAACCAAGGCAATTAACTATACTAATTTGTTGTCCAACATGTAATATTCCAGCCTATTTACAAACGGACCATGGACGATCACTTTGCGCAATTGAAACTACCATCCGTTTTTTTTTTTTTTTTGAATTTTCACCTTGCGTCTTCAATCTTCGTCTTTGTCTTCAATCAATTCACAAGATTCAAAAATTACAAGACTTACATAAATTCCTATGTCCCGCACAAATTTTGAATCAATTGGACAGAAAATTACATCAAAATGATAGAGTCGTAATCCACCTATCTTGTTACAGACTCGAAATAACGAATTACAATCAAGAACTGGCCACAAATAATTGGTTCACAATTAAAAATAATTCAATCATTCAATCAATATATAATAAATTATTGCTAGACATCGCTCGACTAGAACATGCAATCAAGATTTATAAATAACAAGCACGTGAACAATCTAGATTGCTCTGATACCAGTTGTTGGAATGCGGAAGCGAAATTATCCAGAAATTAAAATTTTCTTTAATTCAATAAACAAGATCGTCTAAATGTTCACGTGTATGTTATATCAAAATTAAAGGATTCGAATATTTTACCTAAGTTCAATGATCAACCTTGAATTAACTCTGATCTGCGAACTTTCATCTCCTTTAATTGTAAGAATCTTGGTGCTTCAAACCTTCTATGGTATTCTCCAACGCAAAGAATACACCGGTGTGTGAGCACCTTCTTTCAATTAATCCAGAAACTAATTCTTGAATTTTGAATAACAAGAAAATAATATATTTTCTTTCTCTTTTCTCTCTACAAATTTGAATATTATAAAATTATGAATGTTGTAGAATTTTTCTGTCCATCTAGTCTCTATTTATAGAGAAAACGATGATACAATTCTAGTATAATTATAATTCCACATTCAAACAAGAGTTCTAATTAAAACTAAAGTAAGAGTTCTAATTTAAGTCCAATTCTAATTAATTTAGATTTAATTGCACGTGTAGTCCTATAACTTTAATTACAATTACAATTAATTTTATAATTTTCATAGTAATTACAACAAAGTACAAAACTTTATTGTAATTACAATTAAGCCCAAAACTATTATAATTACCGTAATTAAGTTCCAATACTTTATGGAGCTACCACAAGGATCTGATCAGACATATATTTTTCAAGCTCCAATAATTAGATCATGTCTAGTCGACCCTAGACCATCCCATCTAATTATTAGTCTTTATTTTTTTCACGAAAGGCAAAAGACTGAACTTTCGGAATATATAAGATCACAGAAACTAATAAATCTGTAATACTTTCCTCTGACCTACCGTATATGTATTTTATCCCCATCTGAGATTCGATAATTAGGTACGAGCATAAATGACTGTTTTACCCCTCTAATTATTCTCACTAACTTAAGTGTCATTTTCTTCAACGGTCATGTGAACAAATCACAGATGTTGAAGTTTAACTGTCGCTAAACACCAAGCTCAGATTTTAAACGTCCAATAGAAAATACTTAAGTAGTCACTCTACCCATTTTCAGGGTGACGGTTCTCGACACGAATTCATGTTCTCTACTCCGCTCATTCTCAAGTTCTTAACTCATCGAGATATTTGACCAATCAAATTGATCTCACTCATTGATGAATCAAAGAACCAATAAAATCACGAAAAGATATACACAATTCTGTCAAGGGATTTAGATGAAATACATAGCCGTCAAATAAAATTTAATTCTCCTCACGGTCATGCTATAGAATTAAATTCAACACGCAGTCCGTTCAATACACTCCAAGTGTACTAGTATCACCTTTAACTATTTCTATGATAAGGACAAATCACAAACCTGAATAGTGAATCGATCAACACTGCAACATTTCAGTACAAGATGTCAACCCTTATACATTGGTTGTAAACAAATTATTTATGATCAAAATATAAGTTGTGTCACATTGTACTTCTCAATGCAAGTACCCAACTTATATTATCTCAAATGATCATGGGCACTTTAATTTGCATGCTCAACAATAAATAATATAACAAATAAATAAAACCACAATTTATTTATAATAAATGATCATTTTATCATAGCAAAATATACTATATGGGCACACAACCCAATAGAACTAAGCGACCGCATAGCCCAAAAGGCCACGCGACCTCATACTATAGGACAGAACAAAAATTGAAGCTGGATGTTTGTTCTACGCGACTACATTTGTTTCTACTATGCGACCGCATAGAGATATTCTGGGGTGAAAATCTTTCCTTTTGCGAGGGAGCTCTATTTTGATGGAATACTTGTTTTTGGTAACTTTATATTTTCTAGAATTCATATGCATGTTTTAACCACATTCTTAGGATTCTTAATTATATTTTTCTTTATTTCATTATTTTAGGATTTTAGTATAAATAGGATATTATTTACATTGTAACAATTACAAGTCTTTATTCATGAATCAATAAAAATTCCCTTCGAAGCTTTGCTTCAATTTTTGTTTCTTGATGGAACAATAATACCGAATTTATCAAGAATTTATTTCTTGTGGCGTTCAAAATATCAGGTTGAATATTTGAATTATGTAATCAAGGGGTCTTTCAAGTATCGTTCTTGTTGAATTTTTTGTTCATATTTTATTGGTTCAAATCCACAATTCGAATGTGATTTCGAGACTTTGTGATCAAGTGGTCGTTGGTTTAATATATTTTCAGTTGCTTGGTTCAACGTTTGGAGATTAGATCCTAAACCTTGATCGTATTAGGGAATTCTGAATTGTACTCATGGGCGAAAATCCGACATCCAAGCAGAAAGTTATGCCCGTGTTAATCCACGCTGCTCGTTTTTCCATATATCGTCCAAAACTTTGAATCCAGTTCTCTTCGGCTCTCAACCCCAACATGAAAGTTACTCTTTGACATGTGAACTTCATTATTTTTGACCCCGTAACCTCAACACTTAATTGCATGAGTTTATTGGCTTTGATCAAGCTCGACTTTGCACTTAGTCTCTTCCCACCAATCATGGAACTTGTTATTTTCAAGATGTTGGACTCGGTTGTTCGAACATATAAATGACCATCTTTATCAACTCCTTCGAAGTCTCAAACTTGGCTCGAACACTTAATTTGCATGGCTTGTTGGCTCGAATTAAACTTAAACTTTGCACTTGGTTTTCTTCCAACAATAATCAAATTCTCGGTAGTTTGGTGCTCAACCTGGATCATATCACCAACAGTTATACATTGGTTGTGAACAAATTATTTATGATGAAAATATAAGTTGTGTCACATTATACTTCTCAACGCAAGTACCCAACTTATATTATCGCAAGTGATCATAGACACTTTAATTTGCATACTCAATAATAAATAATACAATAAATATATAAAATCACAACTTATTGATTATAAATAATTATTTTATCATAGCAAAATATACTATATGAGCACACAACCCAACACTTGTAATATGTTAAATGATTTTTGATGCATCTAAATGTAGCATGTTCTTGCATATTCTTCTCTAGAGCAAATAATTTTATGTATCTTTACTTTTGGGCATAATATGATACTTGTACATTGTTTGTTGCAGCTTGACAAACATCTCATCAACATTTGGCGGACTTTGGTTTGGCTGAATACAAGAGAGATCTTAAACAAGTTTCTACTGAAAATTAGAAATCATCTGGCAGACCAACTAGTGGTTGCCATAAAAAGAATATTGTTCGAACTTTGATTTACGTGGCACCAGAAGTATTGAGAAAAGGGATACATACTAAGAAGTCTGATGTCTACAGTTTTGGAGTATCTATCAAGTAAGTGCTTGAAATTCATTGTTATGCGGATTATATAAGCATCAAATGCAACGTGATAAATATTTGAATGAGGAGCATATCGCTCCTTTCATTTTGGAATTTTATATGTTCGAAGTAAATTAACCCGTCTTAATGAATTGAATCTCCATAATTACCATGATAAATGTTACTTTCTTATAGCTGGTGATTGGTCGAGATAAGAGAGTTATTTGGTTGGTCAAGGGGTTAACTTAAAATCTCTTTCATCTTGGAGTGAAGAATTGGGAACCAAGATAACCTAATGATATAAAAAATCAAGCTGAGTTGAACCTGTGATGGTTGTGTTCAACTAAGACAACTTGGTGCTTCGACTTGATTTGTATTCATCACATGAGTAGAAAAAGCTAAGAGTTACGGATATGGGTAAATTTATAGTGCATTGAAGGTGGATACATACATGACACATATTTTTTATTTTTAAAATTTTCAATAAGTATTTGACACGTTAGGAAGAAAAGAGTTTTATTAGTTTTAAACACTTTTAAACCTCATTATTATTGGAAGACAGTTTTTTAAAGTGATGATAATATTGATTAATTAATAATTTCTAAGAAAGTAAACGTGTATTAAGATAATAGATGACTACACAGTTTACACTTATTATTGGAATAGATGTAGTATTAAATTAATTGATAATAAAGTTTTAATTTAATTGACAACTAGATTTTTATTATTGAAAACAGAGATTAGTATTAGAACTTTCAATACATGTATGACCATGTTATTAGTTGACAATTATAGTTTCATTATTGGAAAGAGATAATATTATTAACATTTTTAATACATGTAAAATTGTGTTAATAATTGACAACTAAATTTATTATTGAAAATAGATAGGCCCTGTTTGAGTCCCATTATTTTCTCATTAAAATGAAAAATATGACCGTTATCCATCACATCAAGCCACCAAATTTGACTTTTTTTATCTTGTGTGGGGCCCATAACAACTATATTTTTCATTCTCATTTTTATAATAATGTGGCTCAAACGAGGTTATAATACTATTAAAACTATTAATAATTCAAAATTGCGTTAACAAAATGTACATTAATTGGGGCACCTACTCTTTTGTGTACTTTATAAAAGGGAATAAAATGATTCCACAACTACGGGAAGAATTGATTTTAATTCATAGCATCTATGACTTTATCAAGAAAATTAAATATTTATTCAAAAGCAGAATTCAAAATGTGGAACATTGCTAGAAAATCATTTGATAATTTGAAGATATTGTGTTCCTTGAGACTAATAATCTATCGTCAAATAAACATTGTTGGATAGAGTGATTTTTAATTGTTAGGTTTTATATTATAATTGGCGATTTTTTGAACAAAATGGACTTAATTAAACATGATGTAAAAGTCAGGGACTTGGATTAAAATTTGTATAGATGGTTTAGGCTAGGGTTGAGTTTGGAACAAGGTAAAAGACTCGCCGGATTTTCGCTATCTACTCGCCAACTTGTTGCTTGAGCGGATGAAGCAAAACCATCATAGCCCGTTTTCGCCCCTGCATCGCTCGAGTGAAGAAGCTGTTGTTCGCTTTTCGCTAGAGTATAGCTCGAACGACAGTGTTACGTGGCAAAATCTTAGGTCGCAGTTTGAAGATTTTACATGGTCTATGACCCCTATTTGTCCCCGAGTATAAATACAGAAGTCATGGATAGTTTTTCTTGAGGTTGTTCATTGTTCTTTACAACATAAACTCTTTCATATCTTCTTTGTGATCCAAGAACGCAATTCATCGGTGGAATCATCTACATCAATCTTGTGATCCGACAACCAAAGTTTTGGAAAACATCAAGGTGCAATAATCCAAAACACAGTGCTTCCTTAATATATTGAGGAGATTGAAAGAGGTGAATTAAAGCGCAGTTATAAGTACAAGAATAAGCGATTCTTGGTGTTCCACTTGGAGATACATTCAGCATAAGATCAGGAGGCTGTAAGAGATAGCAGATTTGGCTGCAGGAGGTAGATCAGGAGGTCTAGCAGGATGCTAGAGGTATCTACGGTAGCAGAAGGCTACGGGAGGTAGATCAAGAGGTCTAGCAGGTGGCTAGAGGCATCTATGGCAGTAGGAGGCTCCAGAAAGGTAGATCAGAAGGTCTAGCAGGCTAGAGGTATCTACGGCAGTAAATCATGAAATTGTGACAGTGGGTCTTAATGGATACAAGAGTTGGAATTGCTGTGTAGTCTCTAATGATTTAGGTTTTTCCACATTAGGTTTTTCCGTCATCAAATTTTGTTTTCTTTGCTTTCCAACAATTTATTACAAACTGTGGTATTCAAATGTAGGGTTAATTTAATTGTATGCTTAATCATCTAAAAACTATTTGCTTAAATTAGTCAATTTCACATGTAAGATCGAATTAATCAGTAATCTAGAACGTAAACTTGGTAACAGTAAAATTTGAATTGGTGATCACAACGTCCTGCGAACTTTCAAGCATTATCATAGCATTATAGACGAGACTTTTCAAGTGGTATCAGAGCCTAAACACGTGTCTTGATCTTACATTTTTTAGATGAGTACCTCTTTAAGTGTGCCACCCTATTTTGATAGTAATAATTATGCCAATTGGAAAGCTAGGATGAGGACTTCTTGAAATCTATGGATGAAAGGATTTGGTTGAACGTAGTTAACAGTTGGTCTACCCCTAATACAACGATTGACAATGTTGTTACTCCCATCCCCATAGAAAATTGGTCTAAGGCTGAACTAGATAGGTGCAACTAGAATAACAAAGCCCTTCATGCCCTCTTTATGGCTATTTCCCTGGAGGAATTTAGGAGAGTGTCCATGGTGAGGTAGCGAAAGAAATTTTGGATATTTTAGAAACCACACATGTGATTAAGAACTTGAAACTGTAGATGCAAGCAACTAGGTTTGAAGAGATCAGGATAAAAGAGGATGAGACCTTTGTTGTATTCTATGTGAGCCTAAATGATATTGTGAATTCATCTTTCAACCTAGTTGAGAAAATTCTCAAGCCTAAACTGTAGATGCTGGCTACTAGGTTTTAATGTATTTTTCTTTTTTCAACCATATATTCTCTAATAAAATTATATGACATATAAATTCAAAACTTTTTCTTTTTTTAACCACACATTCTCTCAAGAAATCATTATTAGAAAATACATTTTCCCTAAAATTAAATTTTAAAGGAGCCTATAGTGGTAAAAATTAATTCACTAGTCCAAACAGCCCAAACCATAAAACAGGGTCCACAGATGGTCCAATTGCGCCATCCTCGGCACAACTCATTATAACTATCGATCTGAATACACAGTTCAAGACCCACATGTCAATTGGAAATCTCCAATAATTTATCTTCAAGATAAATCGAGTTACATCTTATCCAGATCAAGTAAGAGTTATCTGCAAATGGCTCTGATATCTCAACTGAATAGACCAGCTTAAATTTGGCTCCAACTCACCATGAAATCTCGGAAAATCCCCACCAATCTTGCCTAGATGGTTATCCTACTCCTATAAATTTCGCAGTTGATCAAGCATTTAGGTATCTCAATCCACTCTACTCTAATTTACTTCTTCTTTCTTTCCATATGACATTTATTCAACTTTTGACGGATTTTACTGACTTGACCGTCGAAGGGTCTTTGGCTGGTACCACACTGGTGTTCTCTTAAGATCTTTTTACGGTCGTTTTCCTTCGTTCTATTTTTCTTAAGTTCCGCAGGATTGCTGATGGCCTACTTGATTTGATTTATTTGTTGTAGAATCTACCGTCTACAAAACCCAAATTGATGTTAAATCCTATCTTTCTCGTAATTGTCCATGATACGTGCTGATGGCAGGCCCATACAGTCTTGGAATTGAACTACACTGAACAATATCTTATAGCTACTATTATGTCTAAAGGACTACGACCTGTTGTTGCTGGTCAGGAGTCCCGTGCTTTCGCCTGTTTATTATCTCTAATATAGAGATCCTGAAAACAGACCTTTTGCTGACATAGTTACGAAACTTGCTCTAATATTAGAACTTGAAGATGGATTAAAGGAAGGGAAAACCAGCTCTACTAAATCTCTTTTATCTCATGAACATGTGGATACAACTAATTATCAAAGTTATCAAGAGAGTATTTATTGCTTTATCCATGGTAAAGGTTTTTTTTAAAGGGCTTCTCTACCCTCTAATGTAGCAAGAACTTGGATTGATTCTTAAAATGATCATTCTTCATACCTTCCGGTGCTATCTTGGGCTTCTCAACTTGTGGGAGAAGGGAAACCATGGAGGACATGCTATTTTCTGATATCAAACATTGCCAATGAAAAAAAATCCATTTATTTGGAATATTTTAGGGTCATCCAAGTATGTGCACCTTCAAGTGAAATGGTTTTTCTGGGACCAAATTTAAGGGGATGATAAGCTCAGATGACCTCAAATCTATCATTGTTTGAAGGATGGAAAATTAAGAGGAAAAGATTCAAAATGTCCCCTTAAGAAAAGAAGCTACACTTAATGTCTATTCTTTCGGTTGACCTGTAAGGAAACCCGTGTGCATCAATATCCCTATCATGTTAGAGTAGGGAGTTCATGTCATTTTGAAAGCGTACGAGTAAGAAAGACAACAAGGAAAAGTCAAGCTTGCCTTGTATTGGCAAGGTCTGAAGTAAATTCTCTTCTCAACTCTCCCCCTTTTTCCTTTCCAGTTTCGTAAAACAAAGGGCTTGTGGTGTTCTCTTCCTAGCTATGTAGATCAACCAAAATATTCCATAACAAGCTTTGCATCTTTAGCTCATAGTGATGCAAAGAAATGTATTTGGTTCCACAATAAGTGCAGAGTTGAAGTCTATTATACTTTTTCCCTTTTGTTTTGAAGTTGCCTTACTATCTATTTCAGTTCTCCTATTTCCTTCTCTGCTACCGAATACATCATCAAGTTTAAGAAAGAAACTAAAGTCATCCCAGAGCTAACTTATTGAATTAATTTGTACATTTTGTTCAAAAAATTTCAAAAGTGTTGCAGGAAAGACAACCATTAGGTTTTCGATGCTAAAGAGTAATGCCTAGAAATTATGTAAGTATCCTTCAGGTAGTACTAATTCTCTTCTCATAAAAGAGAGAGAAGTTTGAAATGGGTACTTTATAGGTAGATTACAATTCCTTCTGATAAATTATAAATAGAAATCCCATTTCAATTGTATAGGGAGAAATTCATATGCAAATTGCATGTTAAAAGCCATAATACATGGACTTATGTTGACATGTTGAATTGTTGGGTGACTAATTTTGCTTGAGAGAAAAAAAATAAGCACCCAAAAGTGCTCGATTTCTTACACTGAATTGGTCTTTAGAATTTCTAATTTACTGTTGTAGACTGATTCTTTACCTTGCAGTTTCTTTTCAATACACATGATTTCCTAATAAACATGTCGCATTAATAGTCGTTATTAATTAATATTCTTGTTCTTTCAATCGGGTTTGGTACTATGATCACGTTTGTTAGTTTGTACCATAAAATGTATGTATCGAATTGTTATATTAACTATTTTATTGTTTCAAGGTCACTGAGCTTATATCTATGCATTTGTTTGAGCCCCATTTTTGTCAAAAAAATGTATTTTTGAATAGTGTACTGATATGAAATGTGTAGTTAAAAAATAAAAAAAATATATTTTAGATTTGCATGTAATATTATTATATTGAAATATGGTTCAAATGCTATTCAAGAATGTTTTTTCCCCAAAACTGGGGGCTCAAACAAGGACTATATCTTCAATTGTTCACTGAACTTTAAAACGTTAAGTTTTGACCATTAAACTTTGAAAAATGTTGAACGTTTCTTGAATAAATTCAATTTATTGTGAGCAATAGGATACTTTTTTTACAATTTAGTGGTTAAAATTCGACAATTTCAAAGTTTAGCGAGTAATAGAGGACGCTTTTTAATATTTAGTATGCAATCGAAGGCTTTTTCAAAGTTTAGTGCCCAAAATTAGACCATCTCAAAGCATGGTGGCAAATTTCATTTACCATAAAGTTCAATGAGTAATTGAAGAATTTCTTCAAAGTTTAGTTTACGAAAATTTCATCATGTCAAAGTTTAATGACATCAACTGCATCACCAATTTCGTTAAATATTTTAAACGAAAGTTATACCAATGAATAATGTCCAACATTTAAACGTCAAACATGACATCTTATACTTCAGTTAGCAATTGAAGAAATAAACATTCTATGTATTTGTTTGAACCACATTATTTTTAAAGAATACAATTTGGGATAATAGATTGATAGAGAATATGCAGTTGAAAAAATAAGAAAATATTTTAGATTTATATGTAACATTATTCTATTGAAAAATGTGTTGTTAAAATGATATCAAATCATTGTTCAAAATATGGATGATTGGCCATTGAAACAATTTACTCATTTATTCACGTTTTGCAATTTTTATTTCAACTAGTCGCTATCACGTGCATTGCACGAATTTTGTATTTATCATATTTTTATTAATGTATAAATTTTAGTTTTTTTGGAAAGTTTTTGAAACAATATCTAAAAATATTTTCATGATATAAGAAAATAATTGTAAATTTTTTTTACAATTGCATAGCAGTATGTTATCTAAAAAAATATGCTTGTATATTTCATATTTGAATAAGAAATACACAAACTATTTTGCTTGTATTATTTGATAGTGTTGACATGATTGAATTGAATGTGAATATTATATTTCTAAATTTTGTGTAATTCAATATTGTAAAATTGAAAAAAAAAACTCTCCGCATAGTGCAGAATAAAAATAAAAAAAATGTGAGGAGAGAAAAAAACCTTTCCACACAGTGTAGAGAGAGTTGAACCATGTGTGGAGTAAAAAAAATGGGAAAAAAACCTCTCCCACAATGCGAAGAGATGACAAACCAACTCTCTGCACAATACGGAGAGAAAAAAAAACTCTTCGCACTGTGCGGAGAGTTGGTCCGCATTATGGCAAAACTCTTCGCACAGTGCATAGAGAGTTGAACTATGTGCGGAGTAAAAAAAATGCGGAGAGAATTGAACCATATGTGGAGAGTTGACAAACTCTTTGTACGGTGCGGAGTAAAAAAAAATCTCCCCACAGTGTGGAGAGATGACAAATCAGCTCTCCATATAGTACAGAGAAAAAAACTCTCCGCATAGTGCGGAGAGTTGTTTTCAAATTCCTTAATTACAAGTCAAATTTCAATATTCTAAATTTTTCGTATATACAACGAAACAGAGTCGAAAAACATGGCTCAAAATCAATTATGTCTTCTTTAAATTTCAGTCACCGTTCAATTTCTGAGCATGAAAATCATATTTATGGTATTGGAAAGGAGCTTTTTCGTGATTTATATAATGAACAATATGTGAGTTGTGCAAAGAAAGAGATATTGATAGTACCATGACATTACTTTCACAAATGGAGGCTATAGGGTATCACCCAAATTCAATATTTTACACTTGCTTGATAACAGCTCTTGGACATTAGAAGCGGATATTATTTTCAATGAAATTATACTTTCGAGTTGTAAACCAGGAATTAAAGTGTTCAATACATTGCTCAAAAGTTGTTTGAGAAAAGGCCTCTTGAAACTTGCAAATAAAGTTACGAGAGTTTTTGTTTTTCTCTTCACACTGTGCGGAGAGATAATTTGTCATTTCTCTGCACTTTGCAGAGTCTTTTTTTTGCTCATGTGTGGAGTTTTTGTTTTGTCTGATAAAGTTTATATATACTAAAATTATTATTATTTTTTTAATGTTCTTGACATGATACATGTATGGAAGAATATTTGTCAATCACTATAAACAAAATTCTTCACAAAATGTAAAAAATAAAAATACATAATAAATCTTCTTATTACGCTAGTAAAATTACAATAAATTTTTTTTTTTACAAATAACATAAAAAATCATTTTTATCTTCAACAAAAAACACATTTAAAAATTAGCAATTTCATAACCACTTTTTCTTTTTTTTAATTCTTCGAAATACAATTATAAAAAAGGAAATAATATTGAATTACAACATTTAATACTTAAAAAAATCAATATTAAATAAATTTTATACATTTATAATAAATTATAAATCCATATATGCAGTTTACCGTATATGCAGCTTATCGTATATACAGCTTACCGTATATGCTGCCTACCGTATTTGCAACTTACCGTATATCGGTATATGCAGCCTACATATTTGCAAAAAATTATCATATTTGCATATTATCGTATATGCTGCCTACCGTATTTGCAAATAACTTACCGTATTTTTACCTTACCGTATTTGTAACTTACCGTATATGCTGTTTACCGTATTTGCAGCTTACTATATTTTTATATACCGATTTTTGCACTTACAAATACCGAGAATGCAAAACACCATACATTCACTTACCAAATCGAATTTCAAAAAATTTTCAGATTTTTATTTTTTCAACATAAGCATAAAATAAATATTAAATATATATGAAACACAAAATATAAATGCATATGAATATGAATATGGTGCTCAATCTTTAATTTTTCAATATTGAATTACACAAAATTTAGATATATAATATTCATATTCAACACTATCAAAGAATACAAGCAAAATAATTTGTATAATCTCGTATATTTCTTATTCAAGTATGAAATATAGAAGTATATTTTTTCTAGATGACACAATACTATTATGCAATTGTAAAAATAATTTACAATTATTTTCTTATATCATGAAAATATTTATAGATATTGTTTCAAAAACTTTCCAAAAAATTAAAATTCATACAATAATAAAAATATGATAAATGCAAAATTCGTGCAACTCACGTAATAGTCAATGTGCGGAGTTTTTTTTTAACTTCGCATTGTACGGAGAGTTTGCCAACTCTCCGCACTGTCCGGGGCTTTTTTTTGCTTTTTTTACTCCGTACTTTGTGAGGACAGTGTTTGCACAGATTGTGCGAACTGTCCTCACAAAATGCCATCTTTTAGCACTGTGAGAGATTTTTTTTTATTTCGCACTATACGGAGAGTTAGAACTCTTCACACATGGTTTGCCATCTCTCCACACTATGCGGATAGTTTTTTCTTCTTTTTTTACTCCGCACAAGATTTGTCATCTTTTCGCATTGTGCGGAGAGTTTATTTTTTTAAAGCTTATATGTGAAATTTTTTTTTTTGCTCATAACAGTTTATATTTAATAAAATTATTATTATTTTTTAATGCTATGACATGATGTGTGAAAGAATATTTGTTTGACATAATTATTTTTTTAATATTAATAGAATGATACGTGGAATAATATTTGTTTGATATAAACAAAATAAAAAAATGGCATTTTGTATACTAAAATTAGATTCATTTACTAGTAGACCTCCTTTTAACTTGGATAAATGAATACTCCAAACGGACGAAAAATATTGCGTACAAATCACACTTCTCTATTTGCAGTGGGTGGGGAGTTTTAGAGAACCCTCTGAATTAGGGTTTCAACTCAAAAATTTCACACGCTGAGTGTGTGTGTGATTACTTGTGAATTGTATATGTGTTTCTAGGGTTTTGGTTTTGCCCTAAGTTGTTCAATTTGATCAGTTTACGGGAATGGCTGGGAAAACTGTGATCTCCGACGACGAAGGTAAACTCGTTGCACGAATAATCTTATTTCGGTGTTGAAAATGCAAGAAACTCTTGATTTTTTGTTCGAACATAGGAAATCATGTGTAATAGTTGTATTTGCGGTGAACGCAGATGATGTTGAAGTGTACGAAGAAGAGAGAGATAATGAACCTGATAGAGACCGACTGGATGGCCGTGATGACGATGACGAGGAAGATGAAGAAGATGGTACAGATGCCATGATTTTGCCCTTTTCTTTCGAAATATATATTTACATTGTATTAATTTTTCCCTTTATTGTGGTTGAATGTGTGGTTTGGGGGCCTATATTTGCATATTAGGCTTCGATCTTAGCTGGAAATTGCAATTTGGATCAAGTCATTATATGGGTCTCTCGTTCATTATTAAATTTGCAATTTTTTTTAAGTGTTTTCCCCGTCTATTAGCTTCTGGAAGTATGCCTATTATCATCTTTTATGTTACTTTAGTTGAAATTATAGCTGGTTTAATTTCATCAAGGTTTTATTCTGTGTTGTGCTATTTTAACATCTGTTCTGGAAAATTTACAAGAGATGAACAATATTTTTCGTGTTGTTTTTTCTGAGCAGAAGACGGGCGGGATGAATACGAGAAAGATGGGTTTATAGTGGATGATGTCGAGGAAGAAGGGGAAGAGGAGGAAGAAGATAGAGCTGACAGTGGCGAGCAGAGGCAGAAGAAGAAGAAAAGAAAGAAAAGGTTATTTATTCATATATTGGGTCATTTTTTATTTTTATTTTTTTGTTCTCGTCTATGTTTGCAGTGAAATAACTGAAGTGTGAATATGACGTGATAAACATTGATCGCACAATAATAGGGAGTCAGAATATGTGCTTGACGAGGACGACTACGAGCTTCTTCAGGAAAGCAATATCTCTGTTCCTCGGCCAAAACTGGTACGTTTTATTTGTGCATTCTTTGGTGCTCTGTGTGAAATTTAGGGTTGGTGGTTCCATCAAAACTGTAATTTATTAATTATTATTATTTTTTTTTTGGGGGGTTAAATGATTAGGAGAGCAAGAAGTTTAAGCGTCTGAAAAAAGCTCGGAGGGATACAGGGGAAGACACCTCTGGGTTTTCTGATGAAGAAGAGTTTATCGGAAGTGGAAAGGGAGGGCGTTCAGCAGAGGAGAAGCTCAAACGCAGCTTGTTTGGTGATGATGAGGGTAAATTTCATTCAAAATTTCATTTATTGTTAGTATCTTCTGTTTGCTAACAATTTCTGTTATGTTTGTAATAATCTAGGACAACCACTTGAGGATATTGCTGAGGAGGATGAACAGCTTGAAGAAGAGGATGCAGACATCGGGGAAGAGGATGAGATGGCTGATTTTATTGTTGACGAAGAAGAAGTCGATGAGCATGGAGTTCCATTCAGGTACATCTTACAACTTGGACCACTACGAGATAAAGCTTTATGTGTTGATTCTCTAAACTATTTGTAATACAGAAGGAAGAAGCCCAAAAAGATTAGGCAAACCCCTGGGATCTCTTCATCGGCTCTTCAGGAAGCGCATGACATATTTGGTGATGTTAATGAAGTTCTGAATCGTCGCTTGCAAAGTTTAGCAATGAGGGGAAGGTACGAAGGATCTGGTGAAAGGAGGCTTGTAGATGAATTTGAACCTGTTATTCTATCTGAGAAGTACATGACTGAAAAGGATGACCAGATTAGGGAAATAGACATCCCTGAAAGAATGCAGGTTTTCAATGTTTCTGAAGAATGCTAATCTACTTGGTTTTCAATATTGCTATCATGATTATAATGCTTCACCTGTTCCTCATAGATTTCTGAGGAAAGTACTGGTCCTCCACCGACAGATGAGTTGAGTATTGCAGAAGAGAGAGACTGGATATATAGTCAGCTCGTCTCCGGTGCTGTGCCTCTGTTTAACAAGAGAGGCACAGGAACAGAGGAGCTGAATGAGCTATCAGTGATCAAGGATGACATTGCAAGATTTCTGGAATTAATGCATGTACAGAAGTTAGATGTAGGTTTCTTTTATAAGCGGTGCTTATTTCGCTATGTGCAGATGAACTCTAAAGTTTGAGTAATAATTTAATATGATCTATCATTAGGTTCCATTTATTGCTATGTACCGGAAGGAGGAGATTTTGAGCCTATTGAAGGATCCAGATCACCCCGAAACTGACATTGAGAGCTTAAATGATCCTAACCAAAAACCTAGAATAAGGTGGCACAAGGTAGATAACAGAAATTTGACATGCGCATTAGATTTCAAATGTTGAACTTCTTTTGTACCTGAGAAGTTTATTTAGATATGTTATGGAGTGGCGTGCTGCAGGTTCTTTGGACAATCCTGGACTTGGATAAAAAGTGGCTTCTTCTTCAGAAAAGGAAGAGTGCCCTTGAGACATACTACAACAAGCGCTTTGATGAAGAGTCACGCAGAGTTTATGATGAGACGCGGCTTAATTTGAACAGGCAGCTTTTTGATTCAATTACAAAGTCGCTTAAGGCAGCTGATTCTGAAAGAGAGGTTGACGATGTTGATTCAAAATTTAATTTGCACTTCCCTGCGGGTGAGGCTGGTGCAGATGAAGGACAGTTCAAGAGGCCAAAGAGGAAATCACAGTATAGCATTTGCAGTAAGGCTGGCTTATGGGAGGTTGCGAGTAAGTTCGGCTATAGTTCTGAGCAGTTTGGCTTGCAGATATCTCTGGAAAAAATGGTAGGTTTGTTTTTACTTCTGACCGCTCTTGTTCTGAACTGGGAGATTGAGAGGGATTTTAAATTTCATTGCAGAGAATGGATGAATTGGAGGATGCAAAGGAAACACCAGAAGAAATGGCTTCTAGTTTCACCTGTGCGATGTTTGAGACTCCCCAGGCTGTGCTCAGAGGTGCTAGGCACATGGTATGCTGATAAATATCTGATATTTACCATAATTTGCATGATTCTAAGAGGATCTTCATTCTTCGGTATATGTATTAATTTTTAACTTCACTTACCAGGCTGCTGTTGAGATTAGCTGTGAACCTTGTGTACGCAAGCATGTTCGTAGTATCTTTATGGATAATGCTGTGGTGTCAACAAGCCCTACACCTGATGGAAATGTGGCAATTGATTCTTTCCACCAGTTTGCTGGAGTGAAGTGGTTGCGGGACAAGCCGCTTTCAAGATTTGAGGATGCACAGTGGCTTCTAATTCAAAAGGCTGAAGAGGAAAAGCTCCTGAAAGTTACCATTAAGCTACTGGAACCAATCCTTGATAAGTTAATAAGTGACTCTAACGATTATTATCTGAGTGATGGTGTGAGTAAATCTGCTCAATTGTGGAATGAGCAGAGGAAACTGATCCTTAAAGACGTGTTTTCTAATTTTCTTCTACCTTCAATGGAGAAGGAAGCAAGATCCCTGTTGATTAGTAGAGCTAAAAACTGGTTGCTCTGGGATTATGGAAAGCTTTTGTGGGACAAAGTTTCTGTGTCACCATATCAACGAAAAGAAAATGATGCTAATTCTGATGAGGAAGCTGCACCCAGGGTTATGGCTTGCTGTTGGGGCCCTGGGAAGCCAGCAACAACTTTTGTGATGTTGGATTCATCTGGAGAAGTTTTGGATGTTCTGTACGCGGGATCGCTCAGTCTTCGTGGTCAAAATGTTAATGATCAGCAACGTAAGAAAAATGATCAGCAGCGGGTTCAGAAGTTTATGATGGACCACCAACCGCATGTTGTTGTCCTTGGAGCTGTGAACTTGTCTTGTACTCGGCTGAAGGAGGATATTTATGAGGTATACATAAAGGAAAAATTCCATAATTGCTAGTGTTTTTTTTTTTTTTTTAATGAAATTTAGATGATTTTTGATGGTTTCATCTCCTCCTTTATTATCAGATCATCTTCAAGATGGTGGAAGATAATCCTAGAGATGTTGGTCATGAGATGGATAATCTAAACATTGTATATGGTGATGAGTCTCTTCCACATCTGTACGAAAATTCCCGCATCTCCGCAGATCAGCTTCCTGGACAAGCTGGTACTTTATATTCTGAATGAGTTATTTATGTAATACTGTTGAGAATACTTATCTTCTCCTTCATGTTTAGGTATTGTCAGGCGAGCTGTGGTTCTTGGGCGCTATCTTCAAAACCCATTAGCGATGGTTGCGACATTATGTGGACCAGGAAGGGAGATATTATCCTGGAAAATTAATCCTCTGGAGAGCTTTCTTACTCCTGATGAGAAATATGGGATGGTGGAAGAAGTTATGGTGGATGTAACAAACCGAGTGGGTCTTGATATCAATTTGGCTGCTAGTCATGAATGGCTGTTTGCTCCTCTGCAGTTTATTGCTGGGCTTGGACCTAGAAAAGCAGCATCTCTGCAGAGGTCTTTAGTAAGAGCAGGAGCAATTTTTACTAGAAAAGACCTACTGACAGCTCATGGTCTTGGTAAAAAGGTGTTTGTCAATGCAGTTGGATTCCTGCGAGTCCGACGCAGTGGATTGACTTCTAGCAGTAGTCAATTTATTGATTTGTTGGATGACACGAGGATACATCCAGAGTCCTATGGCCTTGCACAAGAGTTGGCCAAAGATATTTATAGGGAGGATGGCAATGATGATGCAAATGATGATGAAGAAATGCTAGAAATGGCAATTGAGCATGTTAGAGAAAAGCCAAATCTATTAAGGTCAGTTGATATCAACGAATATGCTGAACAGAAGAACCGTCTGAACAAAAAAGAAACCCTTAATGATATAAGATTGGAGTTGATGGAAGGCTTTCAAGATTGGCGCAGACCATATGTAGAACCAACTCAAGATGATGAGTTTTTCATGATTTCTGGAGAGACAGAAGAAACATTGTCTGAAGGAAGAATTGTGCAGGCAACAGTTCGCAGAGTTCTAGCACAGAAAGCAACTTGTATCCTTGAATCTGGATTGACAGGTTTGCTTAATAAGGAAGACTACACGGATGATTGGAAGGATATTGATGAGCTGACTGACAAGCTGCGTGAAGGCGATATTTTAAGTTGCATAATCAAATCAATTCAGAAAAATCGATGTCAGGTTTTTTTAACATGTAAAGAGAGTGAAATGAGAAATAACCGCTTCCAGAATCATCAAAACATGGATCCGTATTATCATGAAGAGCGCAGCGGCTTGCAGAGTCAGCAGGAAAAATCTCGTAAAGAGAAGGAGCTTGCTAAGAAGCATTTCAAGCCTAGGATGATAGTTCATCCACGTTTTCAGAATATTACTGCTGATGAAGCAATGGAGGTTGTTACTACTGTTAGATTCTTTCAAGAAACGACCTTTTGTGTTTGTGCTACATATGCATAAATACACATCTTGGCATATTATGTAGTGGAGTTGTATTTGCAGGAGTATATGGTAACGTGATGTACAGGTAACATGCGCATAACACTAGGTAACGTGTGTGCATCGATTAGGGGATGTCTGAAGTCGCATGTTTATGTTTCTTGATTACATGTTTCATTTGTAGGATTCGACTTATTTAGGTACTCTTTTTCAGTAGAAAGTGATTGCTCACATTGAGGTGATCCCCTCATAAAATTTCATAGAAGTATGCCCTTCCATTTATTGCAGAAACGCTTTAACATAAGAATCTATTACATTTCTGTGACTTAAAGCTATAACGTGTGATTTTAGGTAGGATGCAGTGTGAAATTTTCCTATTAGAGTTAAGATATTCATAAGTTGTGATATAATTAGCACCTCTGGGTTTTTGTTTATGTAATTATGTTCTAATTACCACCTCTGTTTTGTTGTTGTTTTTTTGGTACAGTTACTGTCTGACAAGGAGCCTGGTGAAAGTGTTATACGTCCAAGTTCTCGGGGACCTTCATTTTTGACTTTAACTCTTAAAGTTTATGATGATGTTTATGCTCACAAGGACATTGTTGAAGGTGGAAAGGATCACAAGGATATAACAAGCTTGCTTCGAATAGGGAAGACACTGAAAATTGGAGAGGATACATTTGAAGATTTAGATGAGGTAAGTTTCTCAAGTGTTTCATTACTGAGAATTGCTGATGTCTCTGGGGTAATGCAATCTAGCCAGTATTGATTAGAAGATATGCCAGAATGCTGCCAACTGCTAGATATATTGCCATGCTTTAGAAATGTTTCTCAATATAGTTCTGCCATGTCTATGTATGAGTATTAGCATATTTTTCTATCGTTATAGCTGATTATTCCATATTACAGAAGCTTGGAAAGATAGCAAACTTTTCTCTCCTTTTTTGATGCACTTTTCAAGTTTTAGTTTGGTGAAAATAACTAGGAAAAAAGAATGATCTGCGTAATGCTTGGTTTAAGACATTTTTACTTTTATTTTGATAATGTGGTCACTTGTAAATTGGATACTTCCTACAGACAGATTTTGTTCTCAGTGTACTTGTTAGAAATCTACCTCTGTCAATATAAATTCAATCATTTTTGCTGTATTTCTGAAGCATGGAAAGAAAACAAACGCTTCCTTCTCTCTTTATTTCATTTTTCAAGTTTTAGTTTGGTGAAATACCTAGGCTGGAATAAAGGTTCAGGGTATTCCTTGGTCTAGACTTTCTTTTTTCCACTTGTTTGATATTATCTCGTCTTCATATCTTTTCACTCGTTAATTTAATTACTTCTAGAACGGGTGCATTTTCTCAACTTAATCCACTTGTTAGAAATCTACTTTTTCCAACATTATTAAATCCTGAGGTATGATGTAGAATCTTCACCACAGGTTCTAAATTGTGTTTTATACTTCCTATTTGATTAACTTTGTTTTCTACGTTTTCTTTACAAATCTGAAAGATCATGGTTTTTTGTTCTTGATTCAGGTAATGGATCGTTACGTGGATCCATTAGTATCCCATTTGAAGGCAATGCTAAACTACCGCAAGTTCAAGAAGGGCAATAAAGCAGAAGTTGATGAGTTCCTAAGGATTGAGAAATCGGAGTACCCAATGAGGATTGTGTATTGCTTTGGGATATCCCATGAACATCCTGGCACATTCATACTGACTTATATACGTAGTTCAAATCCACATCATGAGTACATAGGTATTTATCCGAAGGGATTTAAGTTCCGAAAAAGAATGTTTGAGGACATTGATCGCGTTGTAGCATATTTTCAGAGACACATTGATGATCCACATGATTCGCCATCTATTCGATCAGTTGCTGCTATGGTGCCAATTAGAAGTCCTGCAACTGGGGGCTCATCGGGGTTTGGCAGTGGTTGGGGTGGTTCAGGGAATGATGGTGGATGGAGAGGAGGCCAGTCTTCAGACAGAGATAGAACTTCGGGAGGTAATGCTAGAAGAACTTATTTATGCTTGCAGCACTATGTACACATGATATTCAATGCAACTATTGTAAGGTTTTTTTTTCATTTCACGCATCCTTTGAGTGATTGGTTGTGTGAGTCTGCCTTCAGATGTTATGTTTGCTAACTTACAACTTTACTTTTACTACGTTAACGCTAAACTTGCTGTTGCAAGAACTCTTTGCATACTTTGCTTTGTAGCTTACTTTTTAATTGGCTCTTGATGTGGACAAGACTAGTAAATTTGATGGGTTTTCACATTTTCCCTTCTGCCCCTCTCCACCTTCTATACAAACAGTCTATTGAAAATGTTAATTAAGTCCCACAAGTAAACTTCATCCCCAATCCTTCACCCACAAGAGTGGGATGTGGTTTTGGTTGATAAGTTCTGTGGAAAGGAAGAACCCACTTTTACAACTTCACCGCTGCAAAGATTTCTTATGGATAATGTCTTAACTCCTTGCCATATGGGACCTATCTTATATATTAGTTTCTCTGAAAATAAAATATTGAGTTGATTTTTTATATATTTTTATTAACTTTTAAATTGTATATTTTGTTTTTCTTCTCTAGCTAGGTTGATAACCTGTGCCTAAGGAACTAACAATTGACAGGAACCTATTGGTTTGAGGGTTGAGATATGTCTGGATGACTGACTTGGGGTGGGTTTTAATTGCGAGAGAGGTGGCCTGTGTTTTGTGGGGTGGAGAGGCCGAGAAGGCAGTACTGTTTAAGGGATGGGGTTGGAGGTTGAGACAGATTTCTAGAGGTGTGGTTCATAAAGCGTGACATGACCTGCAGTTGTTGAAAGATTCTTGGGTTTATTTCTAGTTTCAGTTTTACTGAGTATCCTATCTTCGTTTTGTTGGTGACCTGAGTTTTTTCTAATTTTGTCCTTCCATGTTTTAATCTGTCTAGTTTTGTTTGGTTACAGGGAGAGGTGACTACAGAAATGGTGGCAATCAGGATGGGCATCCAAGTGGAGCACCTAGACCATATGGTGGGCGTGATGGTGGGCGCGGCCGAGGCCGTGGGCGTGGGCGTGGCCGAGGTGGCAGAGGCAATGACAGGCAGGATTCGGACCATGGATCACAGAAGTGGGGTTCTAAGGATGGTGATGATGGTGGCGGATGGAGTAGTTTTCCTGGAGCAAAAGTTCAGAATTCACCAGGCCGGGAAGCTTTCCCTGGTAGCTGGGGGGCTGGAAGTGGTGGTGGAAGCGGAGGCAGTGACTGGGGCAACTCTGGTGGCGGCTGGGGGCAGGGAAGCGGCGGCGGTGGTTCAGATGATGTTGATGATGCAGGTGGTGGTAAATCCGGATGGGGTGGCAGCAAAAAGAGTTCCGGACAATCACAATCTGGTAATGATGGATGGGCCGGTGGCAGCAGCTGGTGAACGTTGATTCCCAAGTATCTAACTCCGCTTGGAATATAGTGGATTTAAGCTTTGATTAGCTGGTGGATGAGCTAATTAATTTTGTAATACCATTGTCGCTAGACGTGGCATATTTCCCATTGCTATGTATGCAAACACCTAATCCTTTTAGTTATTTCAATGCAAATTGGTGGTTTTATCTGTCTCGAATTGTTCATTACTGTAGTAGCGGTAGGGTACTCGTAGATTAGCTTAGCCTACGGAAAGCACTCAATATTTTGTCCTTAAAGACTCTCGTGCCGATGGTGGTGTTGGGTTTGAAAGCATTGTGCAGTAGTAAGGAAAAGAAAAAGTTAAAATGTTGGTCGTCGTTATGTAGTGTGGCTTAGTCCTATGCATTAGACACGTCCATAGGAACTTGCTCATCAACTTTCTTGACTTACCGCAAAAAATAATGACATGTTCGTATGATGGATTCGGAAGAATACAAGTTAAATTTTGTCACGTTTCTCTTATTCAGCCCTTGTTTGGTATCGCCAAAAAAAAATTGATTAAAATCTAAGTTTAAGTTAAACAATTAATTTTAATAATACATTTTATGGAATTCATATTTCTGTCAAAATCTGATAAAATTTGATTTTAATTTTATCAAGCAGAGACTTAATATAGTTGGCTAGTTAGGGCAGCGAACCTGTCCTGAGACACGTGTTCATATATGTTGACGTTATCCCTATGTTGTTTCTCAACTATTGGTTAATAAGCATGATGCAACCTAGAACCTAGAACTTGGTCGAATAAGAATCGTTCATAGCTCCTTGGCCTTAATAGTTATATACATTTTCTGCGTCCATTACTAATGAGGAACTATTGAAAAGGACAAAAAGATTACAAGAATCCATCCCTCGAGACAGTTACCAAGTAGCAACAAAATATGTTTGCCCCAACTAGAAAATAAAAAGGGAAAATTCAACTCGAAGCAAAGCAGAAAGAAACAGGACCAAACAACACTCATAGAAATTACAGTAGAAAGCGTATCGACTTACCAATGCATTCGTTTATGATGGAATTTCTTCTTAGTTTTATTCACTACCCAAAGTTTGGGCTTGTCCATATTACAAACTGCTGAACTTTTTAAACAAATTTAGACAAGAAAGATAACATAGAAATCAACAAAAAAATCTTCATAGAAGATTCAAAATATTTGTCCAAACAAGCTTGAGAGAACCTCAATATTCAAAACCCAACTCTTTCCAAATTGATAGGTATTTTCTGGCTTGAATTTCATATTCTTTTGATTGCATTTTGTCCCTTTAAAATCATTTTATTTGAATTTTGGGTACTATATTATCTTTGGTTATGAATATAAAGTAAAGTTTTATAGAGATGTTTATAGATTGCCTAGTTCTTTGATTATTAGCTTTTTCTGCTTGCTAAGAACATACATCTGAAGCTTTTTTGGCCGAAATAGTAGAAAAATGTTTCTATGCAGCCAAGTATCTTTTCTTTTTGCCACTATTTGAATTGAAATTATTAGTAATAAACAATATGAAGTAGTCAGCTGCGTGAATTCTTTTAGCCACTATGTTCGGTTCATCATAGCTAAATAAACTTGAAAATCCAAAACAAAATGATAAAAGTGTGCATGGGATATGGCAGAATAGTTAATTTTTTGAAGTTTTTTAGATTTCATGTGTAAAATCCGTGTTGAATCATTAATCTTCTGTTTCTGAAGGTGCAATTCAACATCTAGCAGTAACCAATGTGTACAAACAATCAGAAGGTGCTAATTATACAAGATGCATCAATAGAACTACGTACCGTTTCCATTAGAGAAGCCATGCTCAGCTTGTCACTTACGCCTGGCGCCAAAGTCAAGCTTCTTGGAATTATACCAGCTTTCAGGACTGTCAACAGATTTTATCCTCCACGTTGTGGAATTGGTACTAATTCTTGGATTTCTTAAAAATAATTGCTTTCAAAATTTACATAAACTTCTTGGATTTTGTTTGTTGGTGCTGTTTTCTGAATAGGTTGTTGGTTTTCTATACGATTTAAAGGCAGGTTGCATTCGAGTGTAACGATTAATAAGAAAAAAGAAGACATCAAACAAGAAGTTCAACAGATGATAGATGAATATTCAAGATGTTCACATATTGCAAGGATTCGGAGGCAGGCTGAAACACAAAAGGTTATTAGTGCTATAACATGAATATAACTTTTCAACATTTAGTGTTCCATCGATCACATATTAATCAAATATCTCCATTCACAGGTCCGAGATTTGTGCTTCTCTCTAAATTATGAAATTTTATTTATGTACATGTAGGTTGATTTTGACATAGCAGTCGAGGCGGGGTCGCTAAAAGAGGTCGCCGTGGAATATGCCAAAAGCTATGGAGCTACACATGTGATCCTTCCAAGGTACACTGTAATTTTCAGTGAGTTTTTAGGTAATTTGTTTCAAATTCAACTCATACTTGGTTTGTTCCAATCTGATTTCCACAGGGACCTCAAGAAAAATAAGAAATATTTCATGGACAACCTATCTTGTGCAATATATAGGATGAAAACTGATAGTAGCGTTGAGACCGTGAGAGGATTCGAGGCTGCTGAAGTTAGTGGATTGTCCTTAGGCACACATTTTAACACAGAAACTTGTAAGTGAATAAGGTCCATACCGTTTCATATATACTTTAGAGAATTCATGAGCGGAAAGTTTATCCATTTTGATGTGCAGACGAACAAGAAGAAGAGATATTTGAAAATTCTGTTTGTTCAGTGTGCATGAACAGAAGGCCAAGGATTGGTGGACAAACAAGAGACTTCACTTATGCTGAGCTGCATTTGGCAACAAATGGCTTTTCTGAGAAAAATTTGTTACCTATTCGAGGGAAGCGAACCTATAGAGGTCAATTAAATGATCTACAGCTAATTACGATAAGAGAACACCCTTTGAAAACCATTAAAGAAAATGACTTTAAGACAGAGGTTCAGATCCTTGGAAACTTCAGACACGAAAATGTGGCCGTGCTCTTAGGATCATTTGCAAAAGGAACGCATAGGTTACTAATCTATGAATTTGTCTGCAATGGATCTCTGAACAAACATCTATCTGGTAAAGGCATTATTGAACCACCTCATTTAAGCGCTTAGGATGTTAAAGAACGAACACGTTTATTCAGTACTTGTTTATGCAGACAAAAGGAGGGAATTCACGTGGGAAAGAAGAATAAAAATAGCTCATGGAGCAGCTAAAGGTTTGGAATATTTACATGGAAAACAGAGTTATGGAAGTGTGAGGCCAAGTAACATCCTCATTACACATGATTACCATCCACTGGTAAATTTAATTTGTTAATCCTATTCTGGATTGCATTGAATTGCTTTTTAAGCAAAATTAATGTCTCTTATGCCACTATTCTCTGTAATGGACCAGCTGTCGTATTTTGGGCTTGCTAGAAGTCAATACGAAGACATTGATCTGTCTTCGGAAACTAGGGTGCTAAAGACTTTCGAATACTTGCCACCAGAATATGAAGGAACTGGGATAGACTTGAGCAAAGCAGATGTATATTCCTTTGGGGTTGTCCTTCTCGAGCTGATCACTGGTCGAAAGACGATTGAAGATACCGATGGCCAAAGCTTCTTGAGATGGGTAATGGCTTCAACATTCTTATTTTGTAGTCAATTGTTCGAAATCAGACAACTAATAATCTCATTTCTTGGCAGGCAAGACCATCCTTGAGAAAGAAGAAGTACATGGAATTGATTGATCCCGTAGTACAGGATAGTGTTGATCTTTACCAGCTATATTGGATGGTTCGTGTTACAGATAAATGCCTTAGCTGGGATCCCAATAGTCGACCCTCGATAAATAAGGTGATATTCCTCTTCAACCAAACTCGAGAGAAGAATGAGCATTAACTCTCTGAAACTTTTGCATTTTACTTACCGATTATTTATTTTCTTGGATGAATTTACTTCAGCTGGTGAAGGACCTGGAATGCATAGTTAACCATTGTGGTGCTGAAGACTTCTCTCCTACTGAATCTGAACTGATGGCTGCGACAGTTAGGTAGTCGAATGTAAGCCGGATGTAAGCAATAGTGTTCAAATATTCTGATCATGTTGTACTGACTTCTTTTTGTTCAAAACTGCTGTTCTGAGGCAGCGATCAGTTCCAAGGCTGGAGCAAATCAACCTATTCACAGTATCAGACATATAGCAAACCTTATGCTTTAGACTATTAACCTTGGTTTTGGGTAGGCTGTGATATTTCGAAGTTTTTGCGAAGAAAATACCCATCAAATGCATTTAAGTTCCTTATTCTAACTCATTTATTTTATAAAAAATTAAACAGAAAATATAAACTAGAAGAAACTTCACACCAGCAGGAAGAGCACAAGGCAAATTGGAATACTAAATTAAAAGGAGTTACAAGAAACTTCAGCGTCTAATCTATTTATTTTCATACACACTTAACCATCATGATGAAAAAATTTCTGAAAATGCGAACTCCGTACTAAAGGAGAAGCTTCGTGGTAAAAGAATACATGGGCTACACACTTGGACTCTACGGATATGAAAAGAAACAACTGTATTTTTTACAGAAAATATCCAAAAACACTGCTGTTGATTTTCTAAAAAGGATTGTTTTCGTAAAACGTTTCTTTCTTCTGTCATCTTTTGTTCGTTATGAAAAGTTCAAATCAAAGCAATGTTGGGTTCAAACAAATTCATGAAATGCAGGACGGATAAAAATTATGATTAGTAAATGAAGGCTTTACTGAAAATGACTAAAGAATCCAAGAATTCATCCCTCAAGACATTTACTAAGCAGCAAAACTAATATTAATATGTAGCCTCTACAAGAAAATAATGATAATTAATCTAAAGAATTTGTCTTCAGCTGATCACATCAAGAAACCAATCTCTTCACTTATATCAAGGACTTTTTTCTTTGTTATAATCTTTACAAGGTAAATGAGCTTGTCCCATGTTACAAATTTCCAAAATTTTTTAGAAGAAATTAATGTTGTCAAACAATTTAGAAATTAATAAAAAATATATGTTCTATCGACTTGAGTGAGGTTCAATAAACAGGATCCTACTCTTTCACAATTGCAGCTCTCTCAGGTACATTTCTGGGCTACAGTTTGGTCACTGCAGTTTTCGCCACCCCGTGAAATCTTTCATAAAAACTCGCGTTATTCCTGAATTATGATTGTTTTATTGCTTAAACTATCTAATTCTAACATCGCATGTCGTGCTTGTTAATTATTGACAAAAAAAATTCTTGTAGAGACGTCAATTTTTTTAAGAACAAGACTAGTTTGCAGCTTCTGTGAGCCATGTGTTTCTGTAATAGCTCAACCTCTTTGCACGAGCAGTGATATAATACGTATTGTTTGATTTGAAAGAGCCTTGCCCATCTTACTCGTCACACTTAGCAATTTTTTTTCCGAAGTGCATCCGGCGAAGTTAAAACACCCCCACTTGTCCATGTTTCGAGATGTAGAAAACAACAAACCAAATATGAAGAATAGAGGAGAAAGAGAGAAAACGAATCGATAGCAGCCTCCAAACTTAGTTGCATAATGGAAGATTACAATGATTTATATAGTGCAAAACTAAGGAAATATAATAAGACTAAACTACCCTTAACCTAATTAACTTATTACTTTAATATCCCCTCAAACTCACGATGCTACGACAAGGAGTAACGAGAGTTTGACCAACAAAAAGAGTAAATGATAAATCGAATTTGACTTCGTGGCAAAGTCTAAGCTGCAACGACGGAGAGCAACGAAAGGTAGGGAAATGATGCCGAACCGCAGATAACCAACGAAACCACACAATCTCAGCTAAACCCACTGCAAATAACCAACGAAACCACACAATCTCAGTTAAACCAAACGGATGCAAATTTCAAATTCCAAATGAACTTGACATATCAATTCTAAGAACTGACTATGCCAAATTCCAAACTCCAGATAGACTGGACAAACGAAATTTCTAATCCCATAAACTGGGCAAACAAACGAAATTTCCAAATCCCGTGAACCAAGCATCAATCGAAATTTTCAATCCCACGAATTGGGCACAAATTTCAAATTCAAGCTCGACAAATGCCAAATTCCAGATATAGTGGATCAACACCGAAACAAATTTCCAATCCAAACTAGGTCCAACATTAATTAACCGACCCAATAAGCTGTCTAATACGCCATAAGCAACCCAAACCAATCATAGAAACCAAATTGCTGTCCAAACAAATTTAACCGAAAATTCAGCTCATTCACTATGCTTTCAAAATTCTTAATGAAGCGGCCCAAAAAAAAATAAAATACTGCAGCACAACCCTCTGTCTATAGCCCCATAAGCAAGAACCAAACTCTTCATAGCCCAATAACCACACAATAAAAATACAGGTCCAACCCAACCAAAATAACTTTTGCCCAATTAAATCAACTGGCCCAATCTATCCAACTTCATCTTCTCCAGCTGCCTAGCTATCAGGGGATCCAGTTCCAACCTCTTTAATCTTCGTAGTCTCGAGCTTCTCCTCAATTTCCTTCCAATCTTGTTCCTTCTCTTTAAAAACATCTTCACTTGGCCTTGCCTCTCCGAATGGGTTATTACCCTTTGACTTCACCCCATTCTCACCTTTCTGCCCCTCACCCACGGGCATTGTCCTTGGTTGCAAATTTAACCTCGGCCTGCCACCAATCCCACTGCTCCCCTCCTCTCTTTTCCTCCCCCATGCCTTAGTTATCAGAATATCCTTTCCCAGTATCCAGGAGACAATTTCCGTCTTTGAAGAACACCTTTTTTTTCTACCGATCAATTTTAACCATTAATGTATCAATCCAAAAACTATTTTCCTATATAAAAGATCATCACCCTCTGCCTTCAAACTAGGACCTTTATTTAAACTCTTTTTATAGGATGGCACAGAACAGTTGATTTCATCCCAGCCGGCCATATGACAGAGTCGGTTAACCTAATAAGTTTTGTGCCGCTCGGTGGAGAATGACACCGTGCAAGTTTAACCCAAAATCAAACTCGCTCTGATACCATGTAGAAAACAACAAACCAAAGATGAAGAATGGAGGAGAAAGAGAGAAAACGAATCGATAGCAGCCTCCAAACTTAGTTGCATAATGTAAGATTATAATGGTTTTTATAGTGCAAAACTAAGGAAATATAATAAGACTAAACTACCCTTAACCTAATTAACTTATTACTTTAACACGAGAAACAATATCTTCATTTCATTTCCATTTGAAACGTCGTTTTTCCATGTTACTGAAGGTGAAATTCATTTAAATCCAGCGAAAAAAAATGTCTACAAAGAGGATGCTAATTATCCAAAATGCTTCGGAAGAACTTGGCTTCGAAACCTTGAGAGAAGCTGTCCTTTCACTTAGGCCCGATGACAAGATCATTGTTCTTGCAATTATACATCAGTCCTCATCCACTACAGTTCAAAGTAGAAAATTGCAAGATACAAATTCGTTGATTTGTCGCAAATAGATGTTCATAAGAAATAAGATTATATACCGAAAAGCATGTGAACATTCTTACAAAGTTGCAGATATTGAGAAAATGAGAGACATCAAAAAGGCAATTAAACAGACGCAGGATAAATATTCAAACTGTGCAGAGATTGAAGGGATTCAAATATTGGCTGAAGCACAACAGGTTATCCATCATAACCTTCAACTCATGCAATTTTATTGGCTTCAATGTTTTACCTTCAACATTGAACTATTTCATCTAAAATCTTAAGTTTTTCTTGAGTAATCACTGTCACGTTATCAAATAAATTATAAAAATATTTTTACTTATTGGATAATGCGGGAATAGCCCAGTGATTATATCCATTACAGATGAAAAACTTCCCAAGCATGCTCATTCAAATAATGCAAACAGCAAGTTGCAGCCCCAACCCCCACCAGTCTACCCAGAATTTGTGGATAAATTTTGAAATTTGATGGTGTATACAGGTTGAATTCGAAATAGCAGTTGAGGCGGGGTTTCTGAATGAGGTTGCGGCGGAGTATGCCAAGGAAATGCCAAGGAAATTGAGGCAACACGCGTGGTCCTTCCAAGGTATTATGTAATTTTCATTCTCTATGATATACACATCATGCCTTTTTTTCCTTCCTGTGAGTGTTTAAATGGAGAATAGTTATTCTGATGATGATGCTGAAAGAAAAACTGAGATGCTGCTGGAAGTAAAAAAAAAAAAAAAAATGATGTTGCTGGAGAGAAATTGAGATGTAAAAGAGGGGGTACTTTTAAGTTTGGCCATGTCAAACAATCAATTTTCCACTTTAACCAAAAAAATTTGACATTCACCACAAAAGCCTATTCTTGTATAAAAGATAAAAATACCCTTAAATGAGTTATACAATTACAAAAATAGAAATCTGTTAAAAAGACAAAAATATCCTTAAGTTACAAATTAAAATCCAAACACCTCTCAATTGAGATTTGAAAACGAAGTTACTCTTTTCATCAGTTTACTCTAAAACGATAAAAACTCTTTCATTTTTCATCCACTTCAACCTCAAAATTTCATAAACTTATCAGTTATCAACCTCAACAAAAATATTTCGTTGAATTTCAGTACTTTAATTTGGTAAGTATCTTTTTCTAATATTTAATTTTATTTTTATTGAAGTCGTATATTTTTTTAAATGGTAGAGAAAATAATATTAGAACCGAAATTCAGGCCTGCACCAATCTGACGCCGAAACTCCAAACAGTTTGTAACGGACAAAGACGAAAATGGTAGACGAAGACGCTATTATTGGTCCGTAACGGACCCATGATATGGTCCGTTACAGACCATATGGTTCGGACCCGGACCATTTGGCCGAGTCCGGATCTGCCAATGGGCCCAAATTTTTTTTATTTTTATTTTCTGAATTTATTTTAATTTTTATGTTAAAAATGTAATTAAATATGAAATAAATAATATATATATTAAGATAATTAACGAAATATTTAAAGATAAATTAAATAGAATTTTAATTTTTTTCTTTTTTACTTAAATTTTATATGTTTAGTAATTAAATATACGTTTCAAATAAATAATTGAAAAAGAGTAATTAAATATGAAATAAATAATATCCATTTTAAGATAATTAAAATAATTAAATATGGAAACAATTAATATAATTAATTGAAAAAAGACTTAAATAAAAAATCGAATAAATATTATTTGATCATGGTTCCTCCCCCCCCCCCCCCCCCCCCCCCCCCACCCACCAATTGATCATGGTTCCTCCCCCCCCCAGGAAATCTAAAGAATATTTTGCTATTTTAGCGGCATTGGATTTCAGATTACCTGAAAAGATTGTGATTTTCATTCAAATTCTTCTAATTGCATCTAAAAATGTTGAGTTTCGTTTTAATTGCACTGATTCTTTTTTTGTCACTAATTGTGTTCTGTAGAGTAAAAAACTATGGAACACTTCCAGAACAACAAGCTTGAGTACGTTTTTTATGATTACTATGATGTTGCTGATAATTTTTAATTCGTAATGCAAATATGGTAAAAGCATGTGTCCCAATCTGTTATTTCGAAGAATTTCAAAGGAAAGAAAATGGTCAATGGAAATGGACGAGTGAAGGAGAAGGGGTTGCTGCTATTTCGATAACAAAAAATACATCGTTTACAAAAATGTACAATGAAATATAAAACATGCTTAACGTCGATCTCTCTCAATACGATATGGAATTGAGATTTTTATTTCAAAAGCATTCAACAATTTCGATTCCACCTTTGAAAGTTACTTCTGAAGTGCAAATAGAGCATCTAATTCAATTGAACCAAGGTCGAAAGACGACTCCTATTTGCGTAACTTAGTTGAAGAAAAATATCCCCAAGGGTGAACATGAAGTTTTCGATGGAGAGAATCGTAACGAGAATGATTTTTGGGATACTGTTGAAATTGCTCGTGAGGATGATATGGTTATTCCCGGGACAGTTGCTACTCGCTATGATGTCACCGTTATACAAAAGATTTACGAGGAAGTTCAAGACAATGAGGATGAAAGGTCATTTACAAATCAGGATTTGATTGCTTTATCCAGACAGAGACACGAGTCTGGTGGGAGTTCACATGTTGGGTCGAGTACAGGTCTTCTAATTGTTCGCGTGTAATTCTTGATCATGAAGATTTACATGTCGATCAATTGTTTGACACTAAAAGAGATTTGCAAGAAGCTGTGCGCCGAATTGCAATGAAACATAATTTTGAGTTTAAGGTAAAAAAATCAAACAAGTCTACATACACAATTATTTGTGTGGACAACAATTACAGTTGGCGTTTGAGAGCACAAAGATTGACACAAATGAGTTCTTTATAGTTCGCAAGTATGTGCAGGAACATACTTGTGAAGTGGGTATTCGTCAAAATGATCATAGGCGAGCTCGATCATGATTTATTGGTTGACAGATAATGTACAAGTTTCAGGACCCATGGACGATTTACAGACCTACAGATATCATCAACGACATCCGTCAGGAGTATGGGGTGGTTATGAGTTACTAGAAGGTTTGGAAGGTTAAAGAATGTGCATTAAAAGATTAATGGGTTCGACAGAGAGTTATGCCAAATTGACCAGGTATTGCTACAACATGGTGAGAATTAATTCTGACTCGGCGTTTTTTATTGAAACTAATGGGTAAAATTGCTTCAAGTATTTTTTTATGGCTCTTGGACAATGCATTAGAGGTTTTCGAAATGCGATGCGACCTCTAATTCTAGTTGATTGTACAGCCCTAAAAGTTAGATATGAAGGGAAGTTGATTATTGCTACATGTCAAGATGCTAATATCCAAATTTACCCTCTTGCATTTGGCATTGTCGATGGAGAGATTGATCTAGCAATGTGTTGGTTCTTCACGAAGCTGAGAGAAGTAATTGAGGACATCGAGAACCTTGCATTTGTGACTGACCGGGGGCAGTCAATAATAAATGGTATAGCTAAAGTTTTTTCGGAAGCACATCATGGTTATTGCATGTATTACATTCAGAGCAACCTGAAGACTAGGCACCGGGGCAGTGACATCGTTGCATTGTTTAGAAGAGCTACAGAAATTTATGGCTTTGAAGAGTTTATGAAGTTCGTGGGCGAAATAGAACATCAATCAGAAAGTGCATGGTAATATCTATCAGATATAGGGGTCGAACATTGGGCACGGTCACATTTTTCAGGATGTCGATACAATATGATGACGTTGAATAATGCGAAGTCGCTCAATGCATTATTCAAGAAGGATCGAGAGTTACCAATTCTCGCAATGATTGAACATATTCGTAGCAAGTTGCAACAATGGTTTTATGATCGACGTGAGGAATCCCAGAATTGCACGAGTGTGCTAGCTTCGGCGCAAAAAGATCGACTATTCAAAACTCTGAAAGTGGCAAAAGCTCTATTTGTGGAACCACTAGATCAATTTTGCTTCTCTGTGAAATGCAGGCGTAATGTTGGATACATTGTAGACTTGAATGACAATACCCGCACATGTAGACAATTTCCGTTAGAGAGTTTGCCATGTGCGCATGCTGTCGCAGTGACTATGCATAGAGGATTTCCACCATACAGCTTATGCAGTCATTATTACATGGTTGATTTTTGGAGAGCAGCGTATACCGAAACTATATTTCCTCTATCAAATGAAGTTGAGTTGAAAGTTCCAGATTATATTGTAGCACTTAATAATTTGTTGCCACCTGAAGTTCCACCGCGTACTCCTAGATGTAGACAGACGTCTAGAATACCATCTACAGAAAAGTTTCCACAACTGCGTAAGTGCGGGAGGTGCAGCGCTACAAGACATACACGTCGATTTTGTACAAGTCAGATCTCACTAAACAATTAACCGACAAATGTGTAGTATCTATATAAATCATATGTATTCTCTATTTGTAAGATTTTTTTTATTTTCTCAATTTAAATCGGATGTAATATTTATCACATTGTTTAATTACTATTTTTAACAGTATATTTAAATTAAAAAAATGATTGATTTAAATATTGCGATTTAATAATTGATATATTGCAGCAGTTAAATATTTAATTGGTTATGTATAATTGGTTAGGTATTTCTTTACTTAATTATATTAATTGGTTAAGTAAAAAATTAATTATTTCATATTTAATTAATTATTTCGATTATTTATTTGAATAAAAATAACAGCACTTGCTTCGAGTTTTCATTTAAGTATTTCTTTCATTAATTATCTTTATTTGGCACGTATATTGGAATGTACGTATCTGTACAATCCATCCACGGCTTTCCGCACCTTAGCTATAGCCCAATCGCCCACTTCAACATGCACTCAGACAGAATATATTCATTCCCCTTGCTTAGGAGCTCGTGATGCTCAATATCTACGACACGAATAAACTCAGAGTTTAGGATAACTCGAGTAGGACTGTCATAAGATCTCGGGTATCTCCGAGCTCGATCGCGTAACAATTCCATAGCCAAGTTGATATGCTGAAATAAAAAAACACCAACAAAAAAGATAGAGCCGTTTAAGTAAATAAACCAACAACTTCTATAAACATAACAAACGGAAACTCAAAAAACTTACATCATCGGTGAGCCAAGCTGAGGTCTTCAGTACATCTTCGAACCACTTTTTAGCGTTGGGCACGGTCATATAGCCGATGGTATAGCTATCTCTGAAAAATGAAAAAAAGTTACGAAAAATACAAAAAAAAGAGTAGCAAAATCATAAAATACTTACTTGGACTTAAAGGATTTGAACCAATCATCGAACGCCTTCTGTCTGACCGGGTCGACATCGCGAAAAAGATTGGGGAACGTCCCATCCACAACCCCCCTTCTCTTCGCCTCGGCCGTGTATGGGGAAACGATGTACTATGACGGCAATCTCAATCTCTTACCGACTATCAGCTCTGGCACGTCATTAGCACGCTTCTTACCCTTCGGCGCCTCCATCGCCCCCTTCGACACGAATACTACATCGCCATCCGTCATCTCTGGCATCCTCTCGTCCTCCGCAACCCCCTCATTCCCCTCTACTACCACCTCTGGTGTCCCCTCCGCTACCTTCTCGGTTATCCCCTTCTACACCCTTGTCCCTCCCTCCACTCCCTCTATCTCGGCCTCTTCTGGCACCTCCACCTCGGCCATCCCGACCTCCTCCGGCACCTCCAGCCCCTCCCGACCTCCGACACCAAATAAAAAAACTCATCGATTCATGCGGCCATTGCCCACTAGTCTCGAGGAACACCAGTTTCCCTGACACTCCCTCTGTCATGTCTACTGTTAGAACCGCGAAAGCCTGCTACATTGCCTCGAAGTGTTGCAACCTCAGTATGAAGGTCTCCTATATCTCGTCGCAACACTCCAATCTCATCTTGTAGTGCTACTACCTCTGTCGTAAAATCTCGTCGCAGCACCCCTATCTCCTCTCGTAGTGCTACTACCTCTGTCATAAAATCACGTCGCATCGTTCCCAGCTCCTCTCTAATAATACCAGTCATGTGTGCAAAGAAATCATCTGAATGACGTGTCTAACTGGATGCAAGCGATCCATGTGGGAGGTAGGTGGGTACGAGAGACGGAGATCTCCTCAGAGAATGTGATAATGGCGGTAGAGGTGATCTCATCGGTGGAGGCGACGGAGATCTCATCGGTGGAGGCGAAGGAGATCTCCTAAGTGGAAGTGCTCGTTGTTCTACTGGATGACGCTCATACACAGAGAAGACAATTAATATTAATAATCCACACATGAATATTATAGGTCAGAATAAATAATGATCTTAAATAAACATACCCTATTTCTATCTGGAATGGACTCAAACACTGGATCGTTTTCAGTAGGTGGAACATGTAATTCACGTAAATATATTTGATCCTCCTCTTCCATCAAAACAACCAACTCAGCATGAATTTCGAGCTTACATGTCGTATTTCAATGTGTTAACGAGCATGTATCGAGTCGAGTAAATGTATGTACAATATAAATTGCAAATATATAATACTCACCTGAGGATCGTAGAGGATAGCTGTCAACTCTTTAGCCGATGGCTTCTTATGTGCTCGCCAATGAAGCATTCGTGGGCAGCTGGTCTCCCTTCTGATCGCCCATTTGCTACCCAAAGCGGGGATAGCCTCATATGCCTACAACTGCAACAATTAAAAAAAAAAACTTTACTTATACATTTAATAAAAAAATTTAACATGCATTACATTAAGTTGAATATTTACCTGCAAAGCCATGCAAAAGCCATATACATCATATTTGCGCTTGCCCCTCTCCGATTTCGACATAGTATGTACCCTCCTAAATACGTTGAGCGTATCGATGTAACATCTCCGACCCCATGAAAAGCTATTGAAAGAATCGATATCATCAACATCCAATCAAAAAAGGTCAATCGACGTCCTACGATGTTGACACCTCAATATACTCTCCAGTATATACACAAATCCTAACTTCAGCTTGTCTAACACGTGATTGCATCTCCTAAATGTGTCCTCTAACTGTGGTGGTGTAACCGGCCCTTTACCTCCAAAATATAAATCCAATAACCTTTTATTTGGTATAATACGAGCTCTCGCTTCTTCTCCAGTACATCTCAAGTCTGTAATGAGGGTAAATTCAAGGATCGAGAATCTCAATACCTTCCCATCCCCCATAGCAAAATAAAGCTGATTGTCATCGACTGGTTTAAGCAGCCGAAATAATAAAGAATCAATAATCTGTCCGGAAAACTTCACGTCCTTCAATGGATAGAAGGACCATAAAAACGATCGATGGAGTATGTCGATGTGCTCCTCATCCAGCCACTCATTCACTATCGCATAGCTGAAAAAATTACAATACGTCGTAACTTTTTCCAAATGAGTTCTCAAATCGTTGTTCATATGATATTCTATCCTACAAAAATAATACATGTTAAAATCATATACAAGAGATTATAAATAAAATATCGTATATTCATATTTAACCAATCATATTTCATATTAATAAAACAATAAATAGATTCATCTAATCACATATTAAAACAGTTAAACAAAAAAATTTCTACATATTTGATTATTTAATATTTCTTTAAAAATTATATTTTGTTAATTATCTGAATATATATATTATTTATTTCATTTTTAAATATTCTATTTCGATTATTTATTTGAATAAAAATAATAATATTTAATTTAATTTTTTATTTAACTATTTCTTTAATTAATTATCTTAATTGGTTAAGTAAAAAAATTATTATTCAATTTAATTTATTCTTTAAATAATTCGTTAATTATGTCTATTATTTATTTCATATTTAATTACTCTATTTCGATTATTTATTTGAATAAAAATAATAATATTTAATTCGATTTTTCATTTAAGTATTTCTTTAATTAATTAATTATATTAATTGTTTCCATAATTAATTATTTTAATGGTCTTAAAATGTATATTATTTATTTTATTTTTAATTACTCTATTTCGATTATTTATTTGAAATGTATATTTAATTACTAAATATATATTTAAGTAAAAAAGAAAAAAAATAAAATTATATTTAATTTATCTTTAAATATTTCGTTAATTATCTTAATATATATATTATTTATTTCATATTTAATTACTCTATTTTGATCATTTATTTGAATACAAATAATAATATGTAATTCGATGTTTCATTTAAGTATTTCTTTAATTAATTAAATTAATTGGTTAAGTAAAATAATATTATTCAATTTAATTTATTCTTTACATATTTGGTTAATTATCTTAGTATGTATATTATTTATTTCATATTTAATTACTCTATTTCGATTATTTATTTGAATAAAAATAATAATATTTATTCAATTTTTCATTTAGGTCTTTTTTCAATTAATTATATTAATTGTTTCCATAATTAATTATTTTAGTTGTCTTAAAATGTATATTATTTATTTCATATTTAATTACTCGATTTCGATTATTTATTTGAAACGTATATTTAATTACTAAACATATATTTAAGTAAAAAAGAAAAAAAAATTAAAATTCTATTTAATTTATATTTAAATATTTCGTTAATTATCTTAATATATATATTATTTATTTTATATTTAATTACGTTTTTTAACATAAAAATTAAAATAAATTTAGAAAATTAAAAAAAATTCGGGGTTCGAACCATATGGTCCGTGATGGTCCGTTACAGACCATGCTATTATGGTCCGTAACAGACCCATCTTGTTCGTAATGGACCGTCCCGGGACGGTCTGTTACAAGCTGGAGCTCGTCGGAAAACTCCATTTTCGACGAGCTCCGTCTCATTTTTTCACTTTTTTCAACATTTCAACTTCAAATTCGATCTTTTCTTCCATTTTAACCATAAAAAATTAAATTTAACTCATATTCAAATCATAAACATTCAAACTTTCATATATTCAAAGTAATTATTTATATGAGAACATGTCTAACCTTCCAGAAAATGGCTATCTCCGAGTGATCGAGGTGCGTCCAGTCTTGGTCGAAGTGGGTCAAGCCCGGGTCATCTGTAGGCGGCGTGGATCTAGACTACTTTTTTTTCTCTCTATTTACCTCTTCTCTTCTTTCCAAATGAGGGTATTTTCAACCCTTTAGATTTTGTTCACACTTTTTTTCTTTTTCTCTTTTTTTACAAAAAATTTGGTCAAAGGCCCTTATGAAAAAGTGGCCGGGTGGAGCAGCCATTGGCCACCATTTCCTCTGTAAAAGAGCTGAAAGTTCACTTCTTTATATAAAAAACGTTGTTTTTTTACATACATACATCCCCTTTGATAAGTTTTCAACTACTCTACCTACTACATAAGACTTCAGATTTTTACACCATATATTCTACAAAAAGTACAGACAACTTTGCTTAGGAGAGTGTATTCAATCGGGACTTTTGAAAACTTTCATGAACTTTTTTTAAATGATAACTTTTGTGGGCTTCGTGGATTTTTTAAAAATTTGTATGGAATTAATGGAAGTCTTTCGTAGATTTCTATGGATTTTCATTTTAAAATTTTTGTAGACTTTTGTGGATTTCAAAAGACTTTTGAAAACTTTCGTTTGAAATAGAATTCACATGAATTTGATATGAAATTCTCATATACGAGGTGTTCATTCCTATAATTCTCCTTTTCCTTCCCCTTTGTCTTCCCATGTATTAAAAAAAATTGAAAAAATAAAAATTTAAGACCTTAATTAAATAATTAATAATCAAAACTATACATATATATAGTTATTTCATATAAAATTTTATAATTTAATGAAAAAAATAATATCTTTCACATAAAATGAATGAAAAAAGAAAAAAAAATGTTATAAGAATCCAATTTTAATTTTTTCATAGAAAATCGAGATAAATAATAAGAGAGAGAAATACAACTAAATGAAATCTAATAAATAGAAAAAAAATAAATTTTAACACGTCCCTAGAAGGTTAAAGGAAAGAAAGATTGGGAAAAAAAGTTTTTATCTTATTTATTTTTATTTTTATTTTTATTTTTAAAGTCTCCCAAAATCTCGTGATTAATGAGAGACAAATTTTATGATTTTATATGATATTTTCTGTTTAAAAGTTAGTACTCCAGAAGCTTTTATAAAAGTCTCGAGAAGTCATTAAAATTTGAATACCCAAAGACTTTTATAGACTTCTAAAAAGTTTTAATTGAATACACTGTAACTTTTAGATACTTTTTAAAAGTCTATAAAAGTCTTAATTAAATACACTGTAACTTTTAGAGAGTCTAAAAAAGTTTCAATTGAATACTCATAAACTTTTTAAATCCCAAAAATTCATTAAAAGTCTCAATTGGATACACCCCCCTTAAATTAAGTTAAAACCATACATTACAAAAGTCATTGCATCAGTAAAAGTCACTGCCCTGTACAGCAAAAAGGTCATTATATCAACACTCCTCCTTGAGCATTTTGCTGGAGACTCCAAGCATTGATCTTAAACATTCAAATCTAACTTTAGGAAGAGCTTTTGTGAAGATATATGCAATCTGATTCTCTGAACAGCAATATTGAAGACTGATTTCTTCATTTTTCTTAGCCTCCCTCACAGCATGGTACTTGATCTTTATGTGCTTTGCTTTTCCATGATGAACTGGATTCTTAGACATAGCTATAGCAGACTTATTGTCCCATTAAATCTCTATAGCCTAATCTGGAATAAATCACATAAAAATTTTCTGAGCCAAATAGCTTGATTTGCAGCTGCTGCTGTGACTATATATTCTGCCTCGGCAATGGATTGCGAAACAACTTCTTGCTTTCTCGAATTCCATGAAAATATGCTTGAACCAAAAGAAAAACAATACCCCAAAGTGCTTCATATCATCCACACTACCTGCCCAGTCACTATCAGAATAGCCCCTCAAACATCCATCTACAGATTTTTTGAACTACACTCCAAAACCAGTGGTTTCTTTTAAGTACCTCAAGACTCGTTTTGCTGTTTTGAAATGGATATCACTTGGAGAATGCATAAACCTTGAAAGAAGACTCATTGTAAACATCAAGTCTGGCCTTGTTGAAGTCAAGTACAACAAGTTTCCAATTAAACGTCTATAAGTACCTTCATTCGCCTTTCCTCCCCCATATTCTTTTGAAAGTTTTTCATTAACTCCAAGAGGCACTTCAGTTGGTTTGCAATTTTCCATCTTAAATTTCCTCAAAATTTCCTCCGCATACTTGTTTTGAGAGATGAATATACCATGGTCAGTTTGATTAATCTCCATGCCAAGAAAGTAGCTCATAACTCCACGATCTGTCATTTCAAATTATAGCTTCATTTCATCCCTAAAGTTTTTCATCTCCATTTCATCTTCTCCTGTTAACAACAAGTCATCCACATATAGAGAAATTATTAAAACAACTAAATTTTCCCTCTTTTTTACATAAAGAGTGGCTTCATTTTGACTTCTTTGAAATCCTTTTTGTTGAAGATAACCATCAATTTTGCTATACCATGCTCTAGGTGCTTGTTTTAAATCATAGAGCGCTTTTTTTCAATTTGTAAACTTTGTCCTCCTTTCCAGCAATGATGAACCCCGTTGGCTGCTCTACATATATCTCATCCTTCAATGTGCCATTCAAGAAAGCAGATTTAACTTCCAACTGATATACTTTCCAACTCCTCATGGCTGCAAGTGCAAGTAATAGTCTTATTGTTTCCAATCTTGCAACTGGAGCAAATGTTTCACAATAGTCAACTCCAAGTTTTTGTGAATATCCCTTTACTACAAGTCTTGCCTTATGCTTGTAGATTGAGCCATTCGAATTCAATTTTGTTCTGTAAACCCATTTGACTCCAATGACTTGTTTATGAGTTGGTTTATCAGTAAGCTCCCATGTTTTATTTTTTTCAATCATCGTTATTTTATCTTGCATAGCATCTCTCCATTCTTGACCACCAGCTGCTTCTTTATAACATGTGGGCTCAATCATAGCCATTCTACAATTTTCATAAATCTCAGCCAACGATTTAGTTTTTTGAACTGGTGATTCGGAAGAAGTAGCAGAAGAATTATCAGATTCTCTATCTGAAATTTCAGGAATGGGTTCTTCATTTTCTGTTGCAACTATATCTTGAACCTCAATACTAGATTGCTTTTCAACCTTTGCCTCTTCCCAATTCCAACTAGCATTTGCATCAACCTTTACATCTCTACTTATAATAATTTCTTCCTTTTCAAGGTTAAAGATTCTATAACCTTTTGATTTAGAGTTATACCCCAAAAAAATTCCTTTCTTTGCCATTTCATGAAGCTTATCTCTTTTCACATTAGGAATATGAAAATAACATACTGAACCAAAGATTTTGATGTGACTTGCCGAAGGTTTTGTTCCAGTCCACACTTCAATTGGAGTTTTATCTTGCACAGCCTTAGTTGAAAGTCTATTTTGCAAATACACAGCGGTATAGACAGCCTCTGCCCAGAATTTCTTAGGAAGTTTTTTTTTTTTTTTCCAAAAATCATACATCTTGCCATTTTCATCACTGTTCTATTTTTCCTTTTTGAAACACCATTTTGTTTAGGCGTATATGCCACTGTTAGTTTCCGTTCTACACCTTCATCTTCACAAAATTTATCAAATTCTTTTGATGTATATTCCATTCCCCGATCTGACCTCAACTTCTTCAACTTGTAACCAGTTTGAGTTTCCACCAGATTCTTGAATTTTTTGAAAATGGAGAAAACTTGATACTTTCTACTCCTGAAATACACCTATGTCATTCTTGAGTAATCATCAATAAAAAGAATGAAATATTTGTTTTCACTCAATGAAGGAGTTCGCATTGGTCCACAAACATCAGTGTGGACTAGTTCCAATTTTTCCCTAGCTCTTGCACCACTTGAGGGAAAAGAAAGTCTATGTTGTTTTCCCAATTGGAAACATTCACATACATCTTTACTCAAATTTATGAGAGGTAAATCTCTAACCATTCCCTTTTCATAAGAAAGTTTGAGTGATGACAAGTTAAAGTGCCCAAATCTTTTGTGCCAAAGCCAAGTTTCATCAAGATTACTTCTATAAGCATGTGAACTAAGGCAAGAAGAACAATTTAGTGGAAAGCTGTGATTTTTCACTTCAACATTAAATAGCTCTGCTCCACATGAATCATCTATCTTACAACATTTATTTTTAAACATCAAGCAATATCCTTTTATCCATCATTTGAGCCACACTTAAAAGATTTTGATCCAAATTTGGAACTAACAAGATATTTGAAATAAGCTTAGTACCTTTACCTGTATGCACAGCAATAGTCCATTTGCCTTTAGCATTGACATATTGTGCATTCCCCATCTTTACTTTGATCTTGACTGAAGTGTCCAAAGTAGCGAATAGATTAGCATCAAATGTCATATGATTGGTACACCCACTATCAATATACCAATCTGTGCTCATTCTTGGTTGTGATTGTTGTGAAGTCATAAACAAATGTTCTTCTTGCTTGTCAATAAAACGAGCTGTTTGAACTTGTTTATCTCCTTGGCCTTGTGGAGTTTCTTGATTTTGTTTTATCCTGCAATACCTTTCAATATGCCCAAAATTTTTACAAAACCTGCATTGCTTCTTGCCTTTGTGCCAACAATCATTTTCCAAGTGATTTGTTCTGTTGCAAATTTTGCAATGTGGATATTTTCGTCTTCTATCAACTTCTTTTGTGGTAACCTCAACTCTTTCACCTTTGTAATCTTTTCCAGCAGGTTGGTTCCTCAAAGGCTCGTTTCTTGTAGGAAATGTATTTGCTTTATGCCTCACTTGGAAAGCTTCTTCAAGAGACTCCTCACTTCTTTTACTAGTTCTTTGTTCATATGCTTGTAGAGACCCAATAACCTCAGTCACAGTCAACTTTCTGAGATCCTTTGATTCTTCAATAGCTGAAATTTTTTATTCAAACTTTTCAGGCAAACTAATCAAGATTTTTTCAATTATTCTTTGATCATAAATTTTTTCTCCATAAAACTTCATCTAGTTCACAACCTCTATGAGTTTTGAAGAATACTCCTTGATAGAATGTGCTTCAGTCATCTTCAACATCTCAAAATTTTCTCCTCAACATTTGCAGCTTCACTGTCCTAACTCTTTTTGTGCCTTGAAACTCCTCCTGCAACAAATCCCATGCCTTTTTTGCTATGGTTACAGCAACAATTCTTGTAAAAATATTTTCTGATACAGCAGAAAGGATGAATGAAAGAGCATTATAATTTTTGGTAAAGTCTTCTTTTTGTTGTTTAATTTGTGCTATAGTTTGATCTTGTGCCTCGTTTACAGGCTCAAAACCCTTTTCTACAGTTTCCCATAGATCATAAGCCATCAAGAAGGCTTTCATCTTTACTGCCCAAAAATAATAACTTTCTCTAGTGAAAATAGGAGGTGCAGGCAAAGAAACACTTGTTGTTGCCATGAAAACTATTTTCTCAGACCCTTAAGATCATAAATGCTCTAATACCATGTGAATGTTTGAATGGAGAAGAGTTCTTTTGATGATGATGCTGAAAGAAAAACTAAGATGCTGCTGGAAGTAAAAAAAAAATGATGTTGCTGGAAAGAAATTGAGATGTAAAAGAGCAGAAAGTTCACTTCTCTATATAAAAAACGTGTGTTTTTTTTACATACACACATCCCCTTTGATAAGTTTTCAACCACTCTACCTACTACATAAGACTTCAAATTTTTACACCATCTATTCTACAAAAAGTACAGACAACTTTGCTTAAATTAAGTTAAAATCATACATTACAAAAGTCATTGCATCAGTAAAAGTTATTGCCCTGTACAGCAAAAAGGTCATTATATCAACACTTCCATTTTCTTTATCGCCCTTGCATGCAGATTTTCCCAATCAGGGAAGAAGAGCTTAGGTTTATAAAATTGAATCGTCATTTTCCAATCGTAGCAACTTCAGGTGCTGAAGTGCATACAAGTAGTAGAAACTGTGACATTGTACACAAGTTGTTTGACAAAATGTCTGATAAACTCCTACCAAGTTCACCATTTCTAGAAGGACCCAGAAGGATGGAGAAGAAAGTGCAGCAACTAATTCTGTTATTATTGGAAGTTGTGGAGGATAAGTAGTTAGAAAGAATCTATAATTAAAGTGGCGTCCAGTTGTACAAGGGGAGGAATTGAGTGAATGGAGTGAGGCTTAGGAGAGAGTGGCCTTCTCAAAAGGCTGCTTGTATCTTTTCTCTATTTTCTGTAATTTTCATTCAATCAATACAAAGTATCTTTGTCGTCATATTCATCTTTTCATTGCAATTACAAATGGTTCCTACCAAAATGGTACCAGAGCAATCATTTTGGCCTGGGACGAGTTAATTAAATGATTGATTATTAACATTTACCTTTAGTTATGTTATTAGTTGCTTATCCAGAATTAAAAAGTTGCACATTAGTCACTCACATTTAAACAAAGTAACTCATTCATCATCCATATCAATTTTGTTAGTCTACGTGGACAAAAAAAATCCACATGACATATGGAAATCCTACATGGGATCTAACATTATTAAAAATGACGGCCGAACAAAACAAAATCAATTCAAAAGCATTTTCTCTTAAGATGGGAAGAATGTTCTTTATCTTTTCCATGTCCATCCAGTTCTAAATTTTCCCAATCTTCACAGCCAAAAATCAATTTCTTTCCCCACAATTCATCCCGAGATTGGCTTCTCATCAATTGAATCTGAAATCAAGAAACAATATCTCCTTCCCAAGTTTGTTGAGAAAATGCAACCAACCTGTTGCTTCTGGAATTCATTTGTTAACCTTCTATTTTCCATGTCTGTATATGAGCATGGTCCTTCCTACATTGCTTTCATTATTTATGTAAGAGGTCCTAAATTATATCCCTTTAGTATCTATGTTAAAAATTAAAAACTGGCAGCTATGTAACAGAAGAATGCCCTCAAAGAAAGCTGACGAAAGGAGCGAAATCTTATGAATTCGAAGAAAATAATGGAAAGCTTCTTGCAGAAGGAAGAAAATCCAAAGAAAGTAAGTTATTTGATAAAAAAAAATTGAGATGTAGGATACAGAGTTGCTGAAATCCTCAAATATCCTCAAAAAAAAATCCTTGAAATGCTCTCGAATCTTCTTGGGGTCAATAGGCTGACCCGACGATTGATGCCAAGGGTTATCAGGTTCGATCCATGGTACATATTGGTGAGAATGAGTGTGGAGAAATTGTGGTGCGATTTTGGAGGTGGAAGCAGCGGTTGCCACGCGGCAAGCACAATCTTGAAGTAAAACGGGCAGTTAACTTGATCCTCCTTTGTTCAAAAAATGGGGGCCAAGTGCTCTGCCATTATTGCTTATTGATTGAATTGAGTATTGATTATCACACACCGTCAGGAAGAGCCGGACAGGAAGGAAAAGGAGGTTGTAGTCACTTCGTCGGAGCCCACCCTTAATTTTGAAATCCCACCAAAAATTGAAGAAATCGAATTGAGTAAAGAAGATTGGAATCACAAAGAGGAATTAGGGAAGGCAGGGGCACAAAATCGTCGACTCGAAATGCCAATTTCTAAGGTAATTGCAGCTCGATTGCTGGCAAATTATGAAGTGACGATGGAAGACACTGTAATTAATGGGCTGAAAAATGAGCAGATCAGGGAAAGGAAATTATTAGATTTAGTGGGTCTGGACATTGACAGGAAACGGGCCCAATAAGTAAACTACAAGATTTCATTTAAACAAGTGCAAGACGTAATGGGCATAAATAAAGTGAAGGAGCCTATTATTAAGGTTACCTAATATGAAAATCCAGCTACCTTATTCGTGATAATAGAAGAGATAGGAGAAATAGTTTGGGAGATCGATGAAAATGGATTTGGATGGGCAGGTGGTGACAAAATCGGATGGATTTTCAATACCAATAATTATGTGGAGGTGGGTGACACATAGTTGCAAAAGAAAAGGGGGTCAAGGAGTTGATCAATGATAGGACGTTCCACCATTGTACCCGAATTCACCAGTTTCGTTTCTTGGAAAACTCGCAAAGGGCTGCAACCAATTATGGAATTTTTTGGGACAAGATACTACTCGTAATTAATAGGTCTACCAATTTTTTGGGATGGACATATTCATTTTCTGCTCGAGTTGTGACAGGCATGGCAAAGGAAATAGTTCGATTGTATAGAATTTTGGAAATTGGCCTTCATTTTCCACCTTGGGGACAAGGTGAATTTTGGGGAGTATTGATAAACTCCTACCAGTTTCACCAATTCTAGAAGGACGGGATGGAGAAGAAAGTACGACAACTAATTCTCTTATTATGACAAGTTGTGGAGGAGAAGTAGTTAGAAAGAATCTATAATTAAAGTTCCATAATTAAATTGGCATCCACTAGTACAAGGGGAGTAATTGAGTGAATGAAGTGAGACTTAGGAGAACGGCCTTCTCGAAAGGCTGGTTGTATCTTTTTTCTATTTTCTGTAGTTTCCATTCAATCAATACAAAGTATCTTTGCTGTCATATTCATCTGTTCATTGCAATAACAGATGGTTCCTATCAATGTCTGACTCAAATCATCCTTCCATGTGTTTTCTTGAGGAACTAAGAATAAAAAATTCTTTCTAGAACTTGTTTTGACAGGAATGGGATGTGGCTTCAATGCCACAATCTAACAGGCAGCCATAGTCACCGACAGTAACCAATTACAACACGTACCACAACAGGATGTCCCTTGACATGGAGATTATCACCTTAGTAGAGTACTCTTAAGATTCATTTTCAGTTTTCAAAATTGATAAGTAAAATTTCATTTTGTACAGGTCACGCCATTTAAGAGTCCGGAGATCAGCAGAAACCTAAGTAAGCCTTCAATTGTATGGTCTCAGAGCTCAAATTCAATGTCGCCCACAACTCTTGCTGCTCATACTTCCAAAGATGAGTAGAAGTTTTAGATGTTCTTCTTCAACCTTCAGTAGCAAAAATCTAGTCAAAGTCGGGAGACAAGCACAAGCTAAGGTATAACAAGTCTAGCCTTGCAAACTCTCGCGATTTTTCATATGAGACAAGCCTAATCACTAGTGATGGGGGAGATTTGTAATCGAATGAAAGCCTTAAGTCGGGAGTCCTTCTTTACCCCTCAGAAGAACGAACAATGTATGAAGTAGAGCAGGCTAGCCTTTCTTGATTGTACTGGATGGGTAAGTCGAAAGACAAGCTGAGCAAAAAGACAAACAATCCTTTTCTAGTAGGCCTTAGCTCAAAGTTGTAAGACGAACAAAGGCAAGTGATGTGAAGTTGTAAGTAAAGGAATTTAAACCAGCTCAACTAAGCCGATCGACAGTTGCACTGAATCAATCACTTTTGGACTGATTGGCACAATATTGATCAACCAAGTAGCAGATGATACATGTCCTCGACCCCCTCAACAAAAGGACATTCACTCCTAAGATGTGGACTTTGGACTTTCTCACTCTATCTATACACATGCACGAAGACAAACTTCACTGTATCTCATATTCATTGATATTATTCGAAATGGATCACCATCAAACTTGGCAGTGGTTACAGTTGGGGTTGAGGCTGAGGTTGCTCTGCATCTGGTTTCTAGTTATAAAGATGAAGAATTGTCCTAATATTTGGGAAATCCAATCTGTCCCTCGTGACGTCGCTAGGAATTGCCCACCATTTTTGGACGTCAACAGCTATAATGATATTGTGACAATGATAGGTCATAATATCACATCATTACATTATCATCATGATTACTTTTTAATTATCATGTCATAATTATCATATTGTTTTTCGCCCTCCTCATTAGGTTTATCATATCATCAGCTCAGTCGAAGGAGTCCATGTATTAGCACCATAAGAGACTACAAATGTCTAAATTAAACATCATGAAATTGTATGAAATTCTTCTTTTTTCATATGACATTACATACGTATATAATAAATGAAATTGCTTAAAAATTGTAGAATGCATGAATCTGACTAAGTGTTAACATGTGTCGAAAATTTGGTTGTCAAATCTAAGAATTTCAATAGCTTATCATTCTCTGAGTTAGACAAACTCTACTTTATAATTCTGTATTTTATTGTTCTAAACTTTTAGTACAGTTCTTATGTTTGTGTTCATATTGCAAGAGGTTCTCAGCCTTGTAAGGAGAGAAAAATCAAGAGTACTTTGGTAATAACCCCCTCAGAGAGAGACTATTGCACGTTAAGCAAGCAGAATTTGTTTTCTCTGGACCTCAATTATCTTCGAAAATAGCTAATCGCAGTAATAGAGTATGCACTCTATTATGCACACTATTGCCTTTTGACTTTGCTGTATTAATTATTATTGAGCCAAGTTAATTCACTTGTATTTGTCATACAGGAAAAGGTGGCCCCAACATCCGACTACTGACCCAGAACCCCCCAAGAAGATTTGTACTAGAAGGAGTTCTGACACAAGTTCAAGCATTCTACCCCTACGAAAGTCACATGGTTTCCTCCATTTAAAAAGGGTGTCTTCCAGTAGCTCTCCTCTCTTCCTTCGAAGAAACAAAGGGTGGAAGATCAGCCCTCCATTAGCATAAAACCCTCTTTTTTGGACAGTTTTAATGTTGAACTTGAGGTCTCAAGACACAGTTAATAGCATCATCAGGAAATTCTATGTTCAGAAACGGTTCGAGAAGTTGCAGGGGCTTGAGGACAGTCAGGTCAAGATTGGAGCCCCTAGAAACATGGTGAAGGCCATGGTTTATACCATTGAAGACAAAGAGAGGTCTTCTAAGCTTTCGAGAAAAACTGAAGGTTTGGTTGATGAGAATGCTAAGCTGCTAAAAAATGTTGGTGAACTGGAAGATGAACTAAGTATTCTGAATAATTTGAAATCCAAAATGCGAACTAGGCTGAATAGGCGTGATGCCAAGATCGTTAAACTAAATGCTAAGGTTTCGGCCAGGGAGGATGAAACTGATATGGCAAAGAACTGATGGGGCGGGGCGGGCGCCCCGAACCCGCCCCGTGAAAAAAAAAAATAATAATAATATATATATATATA
>NC_036238.1:27439948-27467300 GCF_002742605.1 Olea europaea var. sylvestris
TCACTTCTATAATTCTATTTCCACTCCAGTCTCCTTTCGTCTCTGCAAGTTTCTGCCAATCAATTTCGAACGATGAAATTCAACCCAAATCGCCAAGCCAAACCCTAACGACCAAATCAATTTTGAGCCTTTCTGCAATTTAAAGAGCCCTTCTGCAATTTAATGACTCTTTGGTACACCACACCACCAAAGTACTTTGAACTTTCCGCGCATTTCTGCAATTTATAGTTTGCTTGACACCACTGTTATTATGGTTAGTTATTTATTTTCTATAATCTATGTTAAAGTTTAGAGTATGAGTTAATGCTTCTGTGTGACATTTTTCGATGGGCACATCATTTATATATAATTAAATATATCCTACCTTGGAAGTTTAGTTTAGGCATTGCCGTATTGTTGTGAAAAAAAAAAGATTTTATTCTTATTCAATTTTTTTAATTAAATGACTACTTTTAAAGTTGATCTTGTTTACGTGGACGATGGTTTTAATTGTTGGGAAATTATTCACCACCAGGGTTGGAGAAGAAATAATATAGAAAACTAATCAAGAAGATGAATATAATCAAGAACAACAAACCGAACAATGCAGAAAATAATAATCAAGAAGATGAAATGAAGAAGATGAAGAACACAACGAATATGAAGGCTCGAACGTGTAATCGCTGTCCTCAAACGATATTTGCCCCCTCTCGGTATTAATTTTGGTGCTTAAAGGGTCTCGCGGCAAACGGTTTGAAGGATTGATCAAGCCTTGATGTGAAGAAACACAAAAGCACAAGCATTTCTCCACCCGAACTTCAGGAACACAAGGAGGAATTCTATGAATATGAAGAAAGAAAGTTTTGATTCTTTGATTGTGGAATGTAATATGGATCTCAATGTTTTCCATATGTTTTTCATGTTTTTGTAATGTTGTTTCAATGTCTATTTATCACATATTTATAGCCATGAAACATTGGCACACGAAATGGTGCCAAAATGAAATGAAAAGCCGCCAAAATCATAACCGAAAAACTGCCCAACGGCTATATTCCTTCTTCTATGCGGTCGCATAGAAGGATCCTATGCTACCGCATAGGTTTCACAAAGGCAGGGCCGTTAGGCCCTGTAGGCGTCTATGCGGTCGCATAGAAGGATCCTATGCGACCGCATAGGTTTATATTTTGGCCTCCGTTTTTTCACTTCATTCCATCTTTATTTCATTCCACACACCGGTTTTTATTATTGTTGAACAAATATACAACATTAATCTCATCTTGTTTTCTTGTAGAAGTTTTGGGGGAGAAATTTCAGTTTGCTACCAGTTGGATGGTGCTTTAGGGTCTCATTTAATAGTGTTGCTCCATCTTGCAACTAAGCCCCTGTTTGAGCTCCATTCATTTTCCCCAAAGTCATTTTCCACCACATCTCTCCCAATAAAATAATTTCTATACGTAAATCCAAAACTATCCCCAAAACACGGGGCTAACTGCAATTGTTCAAAATCAATTTCACATCCATATTAGTGTTTTGACTATGAAGATTGTGAACTTGTGCTCTATGTTGTAACTGTGTGATGTGATTTAAAGAGCCTTGGAAAATCATTTAAAGAGAATGTTGGATAACAAAAGCTAATAAAAAGAGGTGTCCATATGCTAAAGAAAGACCAATATCCGGTTGTAATCCATTATGTAAATTTTGATTTTTCTCATTTTGTATAAATAAGTTGGAAATGATGGTTTCTGTTTCAGTTGTGTTTCATTGATCCTGGAATTGCAACTGGGAGGAGCTGGAGAAGCTAAAGAACTTGGATAGCGTTTGTGTTGAATTATAATTAGAAATCTAGATTTGGTCTTGTTATAAAAAACTTGGTACGGTTACTTGCTATAAAAAACTTGGTTGTTGATACAATTTTTTTTAATATGGCTGCATTATGTTGAGTTTAACCTGTTTCCATCTGTTGAGGTGATTAAGGACGAGTACTTTTTTTTTCTCAATAACAAGGACATCTGCTGAGCAGTTTAAGGCGTCTTCTTATGATGTGAATTGTGCACCCATCCCTACCCAAAACACTATAGTAAAGGTAAAAATTTCCCTTGGCTACTGTTTTCTTTTCGTGCCAACCATATAATTTATCTATTGTCTCCTTTTCCAGTTCAATATCTTGTCCATTTTCACCAGCCTTAATTAATTTAAACTTTCTATGCCTGGACTGATTTTTCTATGAACTGGACTGATCCTCGTGGTTAAGTCAGATTTCCAAATTGCAAAGTGAAAAATGCACTTCTGGCCAAAATTATGCCAAGTGTTTGCTTTAAAGAATGTTATTTCTTTATTTTACTATTAGTTGTATATGATTAGGGGATAAACTTTGCTGGACACCTTAAAAACAACTTTCAGTGCTTAGCTTCTAGGATTTGTCTTGCACCCATTATCCTCGTGTTGAATTTTCTTATTCGAATTAGCCTCAGTCTAACAGTATATTTGTGCCCATCTCTAATTCATTGTTTGGCATTCTTATTCTGAGCATTTTGACTTGAGCGTCATCTTTAATAGTCAGTGACCAATATCATTTGATTTCATAGTAATGAATTTATGCATTGTCATTAACAGCCCGGCAAACACATAGCATGAAAAGAGAAGAGAAGAAGAAAAATCTTCGGGTTCTCATTCTATGGTTTATACTGGTCTTGGAGATTAATTTTTCCATTAGGAGTTTGAAATGAATTAGAGATGATTTTGGTTACTATAACTACTAATAACACTGGGGAAAGATGAAAAATCATTCTTGTTAAGGAAAGACAGCAAATGAGATTATTTGTGAATCATGACATTATGCTCATTACTTTTTGTTTACATAATGACTTGGAAATAACATTCTTAACAATCTTGTAAGTAAATGAATTCTCGTGGCTTTGGTTTGTAATCCCTCAATGTACTTCCACTCTTAATTCAATCTGACAAGTACTTTTTGATGACAGATATCAACTGGCCTAGAAGCACGTCAAATAGCTGGTCCTGCTACACCGTCGCAGATCAAGAACTTCACATTAAGTCAGCATTTGTAAGAGATCCAAGTAGTACTGGAAGTATTGGATTAGGACCAGCAGGACTGCCAAGCGTTGCTTCAGATATTTTATCCCCTGCTCTTGTTATAAATATGATTTTCACGTTAAACTAGAAAATTCGTTATGTTTGATATCGTTTGTTATTTTCACAGATGTCTGGCCCAAGTAATGCTAGAAGTATTGGATTAGGACCAATACGCAAGGAAGATAGCATGACCAATGTACCAGAGACCAATGTCCTGCAAGAAGATCAAGTTGAACTGTTACCAAATGCAAATAAAAGGACAATAAACATAAGTGACAAGGAGCGTGATATTGGAGAAATATCATTTGGAAAGAAGAAATTGACTTCAACTGTGTGGGACCACTACAAAAGATAGAAAATTGGTGAGAAATGAAAGGCTATATGCAATCATTGCAAGAAACAGTCAGGGGGTGAAACAAAAAACGGCACAAAGCATTTGCATGATCATTTGAAGAGATGTGTATTCTGCTATAAGGATAATACTCACCAAGCAACATTAAATTTCAAAAAGGATGCCACGAGTGGCAAGGTCACAATGGGTACTTACTCTTTCGATCCAGTTAAGTGTAGATATAGTCTTTCAAAAATGGTGATTTTGCATAAGTATCCTTTGTCTATGGTTGATCACATTGGATTTCGAGAGTTCTTGCATGACCTACAACCATTGTTTAAGGTTCCTTCTCGCAACACTTTGAAGAGCAACATTTTGAAAATCTATGAATATGAGAGAGCCAAAAATATGATTGCACTTGAGAAGATTGAGAGTCGAATTTCGATCACTATCGACATGCGGACCTCTTCTAATCAAAAGAGAGGATTCATGGTTATCACTGCTCAATTCAAAGATGATGCACGGAAATTACAGAGTCGAATCATGAGGTATAGTAAAACATTACATTCGCTTGTTCTCATAATTTACCAAAATGATATTCTTTTAGTTGATTTAATTTGTTCTTGAATGAACTCAGGTTTATATATGTGCAGTGCCCACACATTGCTGATGTGCTTTCAGAAACTCTATTGAGCAGCTTGATGGATTGAAATATTGATCGTAAGTTACTAACTTTGACTGTAGATAATTGCACCACAAATGATGCAATGATCAGTATTTTGTTAAGTCAACTTTGTACTCATTCTCTTGTACTAAATGGTGAATTTTTTCATATGAGGTGTTGTGCACATATATTAAATCTTATTGTGAAGGATGGGTTGGACATTACTAGTGGTAGTGTTGAGAAAATTCGTGATAGTGCTGCTTATTGGACAGCTATGCCAAAGAGATCTGAAAATTTGAGCTCTTTGCACATCAATTGAAATTTGATTGTGAGAAAAAATTTGTGCTTGATTGTAAAACAAGGTAAGATTTGACGTATTTGATGCTTAGTACTGCTTTGATTTATAAGGATATTTTTTCGCGTTTGAAACAGAGGGAGTCACGATATAAATGTTTTCCTAGTGATGGTGATTGGGATTTAGCAAAAGAAATATGTGAGAAGTTAAATGTTCCTTTTTTTTTTTTTTTGAGGTTACTGAATTGTTTTCAGGAACAAAGTATTCAACTGCTAATCTCTTCTTTGCAAATGTTTGTGATATCAAACTGTCGTTGTATGAGTGGCTTGAATCTCCTTATGTGGAAGTTCAAATGATGCAACCAGTATGATGGAAAAGTTTAATAAGTATTGGAGCGATATTTATGGAGTTTTAGCTTTAGCAGCAGTGTTGGTTCCGAGGTATAAGATAATGTTAGTTAAGTTTTATTATCCTCGTATTTTTAATCACAATGCTGCAAGTGAGATTGACAAAATATATCAAGTTTGTGGCAAGTTGGTGCACCTTTATTAGAAAAAGAATGATTCAAGTGGGTCTGTAGCTCAGTCTTCTACTTCTTCTTGTCAAATCGAGACGTCAACTACTAATAATAAATCAGATTGCACGGCGGATTTTTATAAATTTGTTTCTAATTTTGAAGCTCCTAGTAGTGTGAAAATCGAGCTTGATACTTTTTTGGATGAGCCTATATTACCTCGGTCAGATGATTTTGATATATTGACATGGTGGAAAGTGAATTCAATCAAATATCCGACTTTATTTTCGAATTGCAGAAGATATTTTGGCCATCCCGATATCTACCGTGGCATCCGAATCTGCTTTCAGTACTAGTGATAGATTTGTTAGTCCACACAGAAATAGACTTCACCCCAAAACTTTGGAGGCTTTAATGTATGCTCAAAATTGGTTATTGGCCGATATTCACAGTACGATGTATAGAAACATTTGTTTTTTATATTGTTTCTTTTTATGAATTTTCTTATTACTGATTATTTTATTTTATTAATAGCGAATTTTGCGCTGTCTGCATATTTTAGAAGTTGCTCCAAGATGACTGATAAGGATGTTGATGAGAAGATAATTTTATTTATTACATAATTTAAATTTTAATCAAAGTTATTATGAATTTATGATGATATTGAGTATAATATTTCTTTCGTTTTTTAGGATCCATCTTCTACAATATCTGAACCTACCGATGAATGAAGTTATAAAGATGGAAAAATATCAAATTTATTTTTGGATAAAGAAGTAAAATTTAGTTACAATGTAATTGTATTCGTAATTGTTTATTTTCGGATATTGTTTGTTTTGAGTACTTAATTTGGATGTTAGCGTTTTTAAATTGTGAATTTGAGGGGAGGGGAAAAAAATGGGGCAGTAAACGGGGCATGATCGCACCCCGCCCCGCGCTGTCTAAGGCGAGGCGGGGCGGGGCCGCCCCATTGCCATCCCTATTCTTGGGCTCTAGTTAATCTTTTACTTGGGCTTTTGTTAAGCTTAAAAAAGAGGTATGTATTTTAATTTTACATTCAAAGATCATGATTCAAATAAATTCAAATCAAGTATCATTACAAATAAGACCCTACCCAACACATCCCACCCCAAACAACCCAAAAACATACAAAAATGAGACCCTGCCCCACATTACCCCATCCCCACACAACCCAAACCTTACATATCTCTCTTTCTCTCTCTCTGTTATCTACACTAACTCCGGCTAGTATAATAAACTCTATCCTCCCCAAGGAGGAGTCCAATTTCCAAGTTGTTCTCTGCCTCCATTGTAGTGCCAACAAGGTAAGGTAGACGAAAAAAATCTGATGTCTGCCTTCCTCTAGTTCGTCTAGTGGTCTACGTAGCTATTAACGTCGCTGTTGACGAGTGCACATCGCTTGGTGGTGATTCTTTTTCTCTTTAAACATGTTCTCTTGCACGGATGCCTTCAACTAAGTCGACTCAAAAGTCAATCCAATCGAATTTCTTCACCTTGGCAATAAAGGTAATGGTTGAGCTGTGAGTGCTATGGGTACAATCATGCTTTCCTTGGAAGGGGGATGTAGGATTGAGCATAGGTACTTGGGAGGAAGTGGAGTGAAAAATGGTAGTCATCACAAAGAAATTGAAAGTGAACAGGGGATTGTACATGTAGGTAATAGAAACATAAAAGTGGTGGATTGTTGTTATGGATTTGAGATGGTTGTTATTGTGGATTTGACGTTGTAGTGGTGATTGCTATTATGGATTTGAGGGGAAGGTATTATTTATGGTCGTGGATTTGAGTTGAAGGTGGAAGTGGTGGTGCGTTGAAGGTGGAAGTGGTGGTGCGTTGAAGGTGATAGAAGTGGTGACTGGTGGTGCTGGTTTGTGATGTGTGTAGATTTGCTTGTGGTGGCCCTCTATAACCAAATTATGTTTTTATTGTGATTGGTTATGACCAATTTTGCATTGATTGTGACTTGATAGCATATCGTCACAATTAAAATTGACCTGATCGCAGTAGACATATTAAAAACAAATTTGATCACGTTAAGTTACAATTGAAGATAAATTTGGTCACAGTTAGTCGTAGATAACACAGATTAGTGATATACAGATATAAATTAGATAGTCATAGACAGTCACGCTAAAGACAAATTTTGTTATAGTTAGTCACAGATGATACAAGTTAGTGACTTGGTTATATAAAATCACAAACTAAATGGTTACAGGCAATTACACTAAAAAATCTAGTCACAGATAACGCAATTAGTCACAAATATGGGGTGATCCCTTAAGGGTCTATGGGGTGGTTCCAGGATGGGATGTAATGTCCATAAAAGATTTTTAATTTTTAAAATTTTTTCACAAGTTGGGTGGGTGTGAGATGGAATGGGAGTGGGGTCCATGGGGTAAGGGTTAGAGGTGTGATGTTATTAATTGATATATTATTAATTTGGTTTGGTTGAGATGAGGTGGGGTGGGGTGGCGTGGGGTGGGGATAATTAATTCTAATAAATTATATATTATTAATTAAAATTGATATGTGATTTTTGAAATAATTTAACAAGTTTGTTAATTTTCAAATGTAATTTTTATAGGTAGGATTTATGTTTTGTTCCACGTAAAACAATGATAATGCTATGTGTACACACGAGATTCCATCACCCTCGCATGGAGGAGGATCCACGCATGTTTTATTGTGTGTGGACCCCCTTCATGTGAGGGGTATAAACCCGTGTGTATATGATTATATACGTGTAGTATTATCTAAATACAATGTTTGAAGATGCGTCATCCTCACGTCATGAATTCTCTATTGGTATAACGTCATGGGTGGCATTCATTTTCATTTTTAAGGAGAAAATTGAAGTGAAAATTGTTAATTTTTGTCTTCTAGAAAAAGCGGTGGCTTTGTACTCCACAATTTGATCCTCAATCACATCAACTTATGTCATCCAAACCTTTTCATTTTTTCTTTTCTTTTAGTAAAAGTTATTTTAATAATATCGTCTCAACGAATACTCATCAAAATAATCAATTATTCGTTTCATAATTCGACGTCAACATGTAAACATTCAATATCCGCTATGTTGTGATCAGTAAAGAATTTTTTTTTTATTTTTTGTATGATAAAACTATTTTACGTCTACATAACATTTCAAGCCACTTGATACATTCAATATGAGTCTTATCTATCTTGACACGAGCTTGATTAATTAGTGTCAGCCAAGCTTGCTCCATCACACTGTTTTACATGTATGTGACATTTCAAGTCCTTCATAACTCAATATTAACGATGTATTACACGTGAGCACACAAAGACATTTTGTTTGACAAAATATTGTATTTCATGGTTCAACTTCAAAGTTCAAACAGAAGCTAGGTAAAGAAATAAGATTAGAGGTGGCAATTTATCCCGTCCCGTCCCGTTGCCATCACTAAATAAGATAAGTTATAAACAATTAAGGGAAAAATCTGGAAGTCTAGAACTGCAAATATATGGTACCAAGTTCTTTTGGAAAAGATTCTTGTGGTCCCACACTGCAATATCGGATAAATCCTCCGTTACATAAAAAGAGGACCAAATAAAGGCCCATGGGCCCACTAGGCCCGGGTATAGGACTTGGGCCTAACCCCATCCCCTCACTATATACTCACCCCGTCTCCCCCCTCGTCCTTCATATTTTTTACTGAAATTTTTTAATTTTGCAAGGAAAAGTCGGGATAATTGTGTTTAATGGCTTCTTCTGAGAGTTTTGTCACTTTTGAACAACCATGGACGTTCCAGCGATCACTGGTTTCCGACTTCTACACAAAAGAGAATGACGCGCTCACTAAAGCCTTGCAAATGTCATTTACAGGTGGTGTCGCCGCAGCCGACTCGGCGCTGTCTCTATCGGTGAAGCCTGAAACGGTGCCGTTCCAAACACCCACGGCCTCCGGTGGGTCAGAAAGTGAAGCCCCGGTTTCGAAACCCAGGTCCGTCGGATTGACCAGGAAGATTACCAAACGGAAGTCACGCGCGATGAAAGGTGCAACGACGACGTTTATAACAGCTGATGCTGCGAATTTCAGACAAATGGTACAGCAAGTGACCGGTGTGAGGTTCGGAGGCTTGAACGTACAGGTGCCAGTAACTCAAGTGCTGAAGCCTGAGCCTCAAAGGCTAGTCAACCGGCTGCAGACGAGTGGAGGCTTGCCTACGCTTGACACGTCATCTTTTCTTCTAGGCCAAACTCACCACCAGCAAGTAGACCCTGCTTCGTATTTGGTGGCTCAGCCACCTGTTGTTAGTTCTCAACCACCGACCACGGTGGTTACTGATGGAGGCTTCGGTGGGCTTGACTTCAACTCTCTTTCTAACTTTCCCACACTTGAATCTTGGAAGGTTATGTAATGTGGTGCAAATGAGGTTAACTTTCATCCATTGGGGGACGGCCCAAATCATTGACATTATCCGATCGTTAAGTTCGACTTAATTTCCATTTTTTTTACTAGTTTATTTTTTATGAAGAGGAATATGTGACAGGGGTAAAATGGGAAATGTAGTTAATATTTTGGGATATAGCTTGTATGAATGGAACTCTATTGTATGAGATGCCATATAATGTGACATAAGTTGTTTTCAATCATTTCTATTTCAATTTTTAGTCAAATTAGGTATGTGCATTGATTGGTATCCTTTATTTATGGCTAAACACATTATTGTGGTTTTAAGGGGAAAAAGGGAATAAAAATGTCACGATATTTTTTTTTCCTTCTCGTCTCCTATCTCGAATCATATGCATGCCCTTGTTTAAGTCCCATTTTGAGGGGAAAAATGAATTTTTGAATAGTGTATTAATGTGAAATGTATGGTTAAAAAATAAAGAAAAGTTTTGAATTTACTTGTAATATTATTTTATTGAAAAATGTATGATTGAAATCATATCAAAACACTGTAGAAGAATTCATTTTCTTCAAAGAATGGGGATCAAACAAGGGCATGATTTGCCTTGTTCAACATTGTCACGTTTTCTTTTCTTTCGTTCAAGAGTCTTTTATAGACTTTGACGTTCATCTAAAGTGGATGAAGGTTCTCGTGCCCACTCCTCCTCCAAACTAGGACTTGAGCGATGAATTTGATTTTAAATATTTATTTTTGTCAAGAACTTTAAGAGATTTAATTTGTTTCTTTTCTCCTATGAAAATTTAACAATTATTGACAGTCTTTATCATATTGACCATCGTGCGTTACATTATTATCGAGTTACAACCTCGAAATATTAAATTCTTATGATCATTTTAAAGCTTCGATTTTTTTAATAAAAAATTAAATGTGAGATTCCATTTGACTGTCTTGTTTTTTCTTTATACACCATAATGGATATAATTGAATTAGAAAAGTTGATAAATTTCGTTATGTAATCATTTTTTTTTCTCTATATAATCTTGCATAGCGTGCTCGGATTACAATAATAAAATACCTAGATTAGAAAAATTAAAATAATGATAATCTTGATTTATTCCTGTTGAATTATGTTACACGTACATCAAAATGTCTATAATGGTGTGAGTTCCTCTTCATGTGAGGAAGGTGGACAACGTTATAGGTATCGCATTATGTACAAGTAGTATATTCCATTCCTGATTTCTAGAAACTGGAGGATTTAATTGCTGAATTGCTTCTGTCTAAAGAATTGTTATGCCGACACTGTTTATTGATGTTGATATGAAAAATTTTTGGGTAATTGACACAAAACGTCCTTACATTTCAAATCTATTGTGGAAAACGTTCCTACCTTTCATTTTTTGGCATTTTTACCCTCATTTCAACCTTTCTTTGCGTTGGACGTCCTTCCGTCCATATTCCGTTAGTTTTTCCGTTAATTAAAGGGTAATTGGCACAAAACGTCCCTACCTTTCAAGTCTGTTGTGGAAAACGTCCCTACTTTTCATTTTTTGGCATTTTTGCCCTCATTTCAACCTTTCTTTGCGCTGGACGTCCTTCCGTCCATATTCCGTCAGTTTTTCCGTTAATTAAATACAAAAATACCTTTTTCTTTCCATAAACAAGGATAAAATTGTCCTCACCCACTTCACCCCTTTTTCCCGCTATCAACTTAGTCCATAAGTAACATTAGCAGCGACATAAATCTGAAAATACTTTAAATGATTAAGTTAAATAAAGAAAAAATATCGTGAACACATTATATTTCACAATTCCACAACTACTGTTGCTGTCATCTTGTGTCACTGGAAAATTTTAGAAAGACATATTAAATGGGTAATCAATTTATAATGAGCCAAAATGGTGAATGGCTCTTTTTGGCTCAATGGAGAAGATGAATGGCTCATTTTAAATTGACTCATTATAAATTGACTACCCATTTAATATGTCTTTCTAAATTTTTTCAGTGACACAAGATGACAGCAACAGTAGTTGTGGAATTGTGAAATATAATGTGTTTACGATATTTTTTCTTTATTTAACTTAATCATTTAAAGTATTTTCAGATTCATGTTGCTGCTACTGTTACTTATGGACTAAGTTGATGGTAGGAAAAAGGGGTGAAGTGGGTGAGGACAATTTTACCCTTGTTTATGGAAAGAAAAAGGTATTTTTGTATTTAATTAACGGAAAAACTGACGGAATATGGACGGAAGGACGTCCAGCGCAAAGAAAGGTTAAAATGAGGGCAAAAATGCCAAAAAATGAAAAGTAGGGACGTTTTCCACAATAGACTTGAAAGGTAGGGACGCTTTGTGCCAATTACCCGAATGTTTAACGGAAAAACTGACGGAATATGGACGGAAGGACGTCCAACGCAAAGAAAGGTTGAAATGAGGGCAAAAATGCCAAAAAATGAAAGGTAGGGACGTTTTTCACAATAGACTTGAAAGGTAGGGACGTTTTGTGTCAATTACCCAAATATTTTTCGCAAAATCATCATGGTATTTTCAATTTTGACTTGACCTTATAATTGCTCCCGACAACACGTAGACGTGTATCCAGATGATAACTGCCCAGACAAATCATACACCGTTAAACACGGAACCCCGTGATTATCTGTTGGTCACTGTACAATGTTGACTTCCATCAGGATAGTGATTGGTTAATCTTGGGACCCGCAAAGTTGAATTGACGGTCCAAATCTTCGGTAAAATATCAAATATCAATTAGAAAGATATTTTAATTGAGTTAAAAATGGATTGAGACGTAACATTTATGGTAAAAAGATTTATTTTTCAGGTTTATGGGATTATTTGTTTAGGTGTGATTATCTGCTTATAATTTTCTATTCCGTAAACAAACTAAAATATGAATCGAAACGAAAAGAACCAACTTACACATACTCATCGCGCATCTTTACATGATAACGGAGAAACTCGAGCTAAAATTTCTTGCCAATTATAATATTTTATTAAATGATGTGAAAATATAAATCTTTCAAGATTATAGTAGAGGAAAGAGAGTAGCGAAGGGTATAATTGAAAGAGATAGGAATATTATGTGGGAAAAGTAAGTAGCGTCAATAGTGGGGGCAATTATTGACTCAAAAATCTCAGGTCTTTACCCTGCTTTTGGGGTCATATCGTAAGCACTGACGTATGAGTTGACTTAGTCAAAGTCTTTGTCAATCATGACAAAAAATGACTTCAACCTTATTATCTCATGATGTGCCTTTATGTAAACCAAGAGGTTCAGACAAGCTTTTGTATGGCAAGTACAAATTATTTATAAATGAACGAATTTGAGCTCCGAGCAATATTACTGTGAAAATGAGAATGAAAAATATAGTTTTTATGAGTTCCACACAAGAGGTAAAAAGTCAAATATGGTGATTTGATGTGATGGATAACGGTCATATCTTTCATTTTAATAAGGAAATAATGGGGCTCAAACATGACTTTAATTTTAATCACGGATTTCAATAAATTTATATCTTCTTGTTCATCACAATTAAAAAATTAAATTGTATATAAATTCTTTCCAGACGAAAGCTAAACTTTTTTGTTCAATAGAATTTTGAGAAATTGAATTATTGGTAGCTAGTCGTATAATTTACTATGTCAAGCGAGGAGCTACTTGAAGTTGATACGAAATGACCCATGGGGTTACCGTATGTGCCAAGCCATCATAGTTATTCTTGTCGTATCGACATAAAATTCTACACGTAACAATGAACTAATTACTCTTACTTGAAGAAGTGTTATTACGCACTATGAAAATATTGATTGAATCGAATTTTAGATTAAACAACAAATTAGTTCAATGGACGTGGATAATTCTTTGATATATAAAAATGTGAACACTCAATCTAACCTTTGTAATGCATGTAACTACTATGATCCAAACATAAATGTGGAAGATTTGTTGTAGAGATCTATTTTTGTGCTGACGAACCATGTGACAAAACTTTCACAGTAAGATTTTGATAAGTTTTTCGTAGTTAATATCTACAATAAGGCAAGCCTTGCATATTATTATGCATTGGTAAATATAATTTCCCGTTTGAATAAGTATTGAAAAAAATTGGTTGGTTGCTAATAATCCAAACTTGATTACATCTCTTCTTACATTGGCAACAACTTGACACAAATTTCTAATGAATTTCTCGAGGTCTAGTGTCTAATGGAGTCACAATCATGGCACTCACTTTCCACTCCATATTTAGTATTATTTGCCTATTTGGACATTAACAATCGAGCCTAGAACATCCCAAACAAAAACACAGGCCAGACTCATCCATAGTCAAGTCATATCGAGACCTCGAGGGCCCATTTAGCATGCTTTTGAACATATTTGAATAATTTTCTAAATATATTTTGGATAATTTGAAAAGCTTTTAGATAAAGCGAATCTAAGATGACTTCCTCGAACACGTTTTTAGACAGAAGCCATACCAAACAGACCCTAACTACAATGTGCAAGTTTTGTTTTAAATTAATATTTTACCTGCCATAAAATTTGTTTTTCAAGGAAGGCTACAAAAAGTAGTTTACTTATGAATGTATATCTTCGGTTTAATTCCGTATGGTCCTGACATGGATAAAAGCCCAAGATCTCACTACAGATTCGGGTCCACATCCTCGAGGACGACCAACCTTAGATAACACTTACTGGATTAAACCGGATCCACTACAGCCCACCTCAAAATCAGGCCATGGCAACCAGCAAAGCCAATTTTAAACTAATAGTTGGGCCCAATGGCCCAAAAGTGATTTTTTAACTATATTTTCTTATATAATCCAATATCGTAAATCATAACTACAAGATTTCACATGAGGACAGCACAACAAAATCCAGTCAACATTGTCTGAGATACACAATAATAAAAACCATCCACAAATACACGTGTTGATATTGCCTAAACATCTAACTTATAAACAACAGGAGAATATGCATATCGATATACACCTAAGACATTGTAAATACTTTTCTTTTTCGAGACAAGGGTACAACTTAATACATACTCGTGAAAAGTGCGTCTCCCATAGCTAAATTCTCGGATTCTGCATTAAGTAACCATGATAAGTATTCAGGTCCCTCGCACATCATGGGGTCCGATTCACTAGGTGGTGTAACCTTTTTCCGCAACAGAGTTTCAATAACAGGGCACTTCCTTTTCCTGCCACCTCTCGATATTAATCGAAATTGTTCATCAGACTCTTCGAAATTTCCCTGAACACAAGTGGCCACAAATTCAGTTAACCAGATCCATTTCCTGTTAAGCAAAGGTCAAATGAAGCATAATTTACAAAGTAAATGGAATATATTACCTGAGAATAGACATGGCACCCAGATTTTTCGTGGTTATCTCTCACGTGTTTAAATGCAAATTTCTTGCCACAACCAGGAATGCCACAGGTAAATGGTTTAAGATCCAAGTGCACGGCTTTGATGTGTTGTTTGAGATTTGATCTCTATACAAAAAAAGCAGGTTAAAAATGGTTTAAAGCAAAGAGAGACCATCACGCAATATATTTTAGCAAATTCGGTTGACAAACATGTTACAAATCTGATCAAAGTTAATTGACAAATGTGTATACGACATGCATGCACCAATTAATAATATAATGCACATGGACGAATGAGTGGAGTGAATGTTAGATTTGGTAAAATGTAGTAGCTGCTTACATTTGAAAATGTATGCACGCAACCATCGAAACTACACTTGATTCTATCCAAGGAAACCCCCACTTCATGTGCTCGAAGATGACGCTTAATGTTTTTCTTCAGCTGCCTCGTGCCACATATCTCACAGGCAATGTACTGATGACAAGACAAAAAATGTTCCTTAAGGAAGTGCTTATTCGTGAAATATTTCATACAGCCTGGTTCTGAACATAATGCCTCCACTGTATCCAACTTAACTGTATCCAACAATGTGCAAGAGGTTCGGAAAAAAGTAATTAGTGTGGCTCATATATATATAATGTTATCCAACAAAACTATCTAACCCGAATTTAACTTGCTTAAAGAGAAATTCCGAAAGGAAAACAACTTACTGTGGGAGTCTTCGTGTTTACGCAATTTGGATGGATACTTGAATGCTTTTCCACATCCGATTTCTGAACAGAGATATTTTTTGGAATGCTCTGCATTAACAGAAGAAGATTCACAGTGGTTCTCTTTCACATGACGCTTCATATTACTCTGAAAAGCAAACCGGCGTTTACAGTCCTCCATGGGGCATTCAAATAATGTCCCTTGATGCTGAAGCAGATGTCGGGCCAAGTGATCCTTCCTCCTATAGCAGGAGTGGCAGTCATCCACTGGACATGTGAAAGGCCTCTGTAATAGAACAAGTTAACATAAGAACAGAATTTTGGTATAACCTCCCTGTCAGAATAGACTTGAGCTCTATTCCAATTCAAAACCAACACGATCCTCAAACCTCAAAGAAGTACAAGCGTGATCGAGGCTCACTTGATGGAGCTTCACAGGTGGTCCCCCACCCGGTACTGATCCATTCAAGGTATTGTTGCCACCTCTTGCATTTCGGAGTTCTTTTCTGTGGGATCCAATGCTTCACGCTCATCCATTAAACAATTTTTTTCCACACATCAAATCAGTACAAGCGTGATCGAGGCTCACTTGATGGAGCTTCACAGGTGGTCCCCCACCTGGTACTGATCCATTCAAGGTAATGCTGCTGCCTCCTGCATTTTGGAGTTCTTTTCTGTGGATCCAATGCTTCACGCCCATAAATAACAATTTTTTTTCCAGACCACTTCAATCTGCAACATCATATTTTTTTCATTTGCAAAGGGACCAGAAATAAGAAGTGTGTTATTAAAATGTTGAAGCACAATCATAAGTCTGGTCTACTATTTCAAGTATTAACACGTTATAAAGAATAGCATATTGTTCAGTCAGAAACTTATCATTAAAATCCAGGAGGATCTAGCAATATAGCAACCAGATGCAAATTTAAATTACCTTTAACTTTCTAAATTGCCCGACATTTAATTTCAAGAAATAGCACCAAGAGTATAAAAAGGCCAGTAAAACACACAGACAATTAATATAATTTAAACATTTACCTAATATGATTCATTAAGACACAAAAGAATCATGTCAGTGCATCATGCATTTGAGTTTCTCATTTGACCCTATAAAATATTTTTTAACACTTGATAATTACAATGAAAGCAGTTTAAACAAGAGCTTCACCGCATACTAACAAACCACTAGGCAAATGATAACACACAACATTGCAAAACAATCGATGTTACAATCAAATGACCCAAAAAGCAGACAAGTTACCTCCAGGAAATGGCTTTGCATATGCTGCTTTAGATGAGCTGGCTTCTTGAAACACGCACCACACTCTTCACAAGTATTCATTTGTTTCCCTTCCTTTATTTCCTCCTGTTGCTCTTTTTCCTTTATTTCCTCCTACAATTCATACAACACTAACTTTTAACAACAAATCCACACCTAGCAAGTTTAAAATGATAAAAAACAGAGTTGCACTGAAATACTTCATCTACTCCAACAATCAACCCAGCCAATTGCAATCCAAACGTAGGCAATATTGTAAGCACAACTATAGGTGTAAAGGAGGGCCAGCGAAGTATATACTCACAGAGATTAATCCTATAATTCACTTAAAGATTGAATTCTGACACCAATTTCTCCAAACCAACCACCACTTGAATTCCAGGTCCATGTAAATTTATAAACAACGAGAAAACTTAAAAATAAATAAATAAATAAATAAAAATTTATACTCTCTGCTTCATTTCTTCCTAAATTCACAAAAATCGGAATTTACCATCGAAATTTCACCGAACCAACAACCAATTAAAATCCCCGTAGTGTCAGTGTGCATATATTATCAGCTAAAAGTGCAAAACATTTGGGACACGGTGGAGTATGTTACTATGTTATTTGCACTAAAAGTGATTTGTTACCTGTAAATCATCTATACCAAAGTAAATATACAACAATTACATGAAAAGAAAAATTCATATACACTCATACAGATACAAACCTTATGTTGGAGGAGGATATGAGAAGAGATGAGGGATTTTTTGGAGCGAAAAATCCCACAGTACTCACAATAATATCTCCTAATATCTCTGAATATCACTTCTCTTCCATCTTGTTCAATACCCATTTTACCAGTGCAGATACAGATAGAGAAGAAACCCTTACTGTGAAAAGTGTGGAGATTAAAATTAGGGTTAGTGCATATATATATTGCCTGAAACTAAAAAAATCGTGTCACTTTAGTCACCAATCTTTAAAATTGTTTTAATTAAGTCACTCTTAGAATTTGGTGGAGTTAATTCTTTAATAGTTCAATCAATGTTTTTTATTAATCACTAAAATTTAAAATGTCGAGTTTTAATAATTGAACTTAGGTTCATATCTTCGATTGTCCACTAAAGCTTAAAATGTAGAATTTTGACCATTAAACTTTAAAAATGTTGTACATTACTCAGTGTAAATTCGACATTTTTCAAAATTCAACATTTATACTAGTGAGTAGATTACAATATTTTCCAAAATTTAGTAGTCAAAATTCGACATTTTAAAATTAAATGAGCAATTGAAAACATTGATCTAAATTCAGTGATCAAAACTGATTATTTTAAACTTTAATGACCAATCAAAGATATGAATTTAAATTTGATGACTATTAAAACAATTAATTCAATTTGGTGATATTTTTGTGTAGAGTGAAATAAGTAACAGGTCAGATAATGAAACTGAAAAATGTTTATTTTTTATTTTTTGAGAATACATAAATAAAAAGTTGGGAAAGTCGGAGATAGCCGTCCCTGCTAGGGGTATAAGCGGTTCGATTTTATCGATTTTTGACAATTTTTCAAACCAAACCGTTTCAACCGGTTTGAGAAAAACTCAAACCTAAACCAAACCATTTTGAACGGTTTGAAAAAAACTCAAACCTAAACTTAACGGTTTGGTCCGGTTTCCCTATATATTTTTTTGCCCGTCTACTTTTATGTCATTAATTCATTGAATTTAATATATATTTATATCTCACTAGCAATAAATCTAAACCAAAATAAGCCCCTGTTTGAACAAAATTTTTTGGACAAAAAAATGAAAATTTGGATCGTTATCCCACAAGTTCAGCCGCCTTTGTTGATTTGCTGTTTCATGTGTGGGACCCAATTTCCTCTCCAACGATCAATTTTCTCATTATGATGATATGGAAAATATGGCTCAAACAAAGCTAAATATATCTACTATAAATTTAAATACCAACTAAATCAAAGTGAAATCACAATAAACTAAAATATAGTTTTCTTCATTTTTGTTCACATTTTTTAGGCTAATGACGATATAATAACATTACAATACAAGTCTACTAAATTAGATATAAGGTCAAAAAATATAATGATATCCAACAAGACCTCGTGATCATCATATTTGAAAAAATGATACTGATTAAACAACGAAAATAACCAACCACACTAATAAAGCAATTGTTTATAATATCTAAACATAACAATTACACAAGTTTACGTTTGTATTATGTTACGAAATGCATTTAATTTTAGATTCTTACCTTAGTTTGCTCCAAAAAAATTATTGATTTGAAACTTTATTCGTAGCAAATATTATCACTGAAGGTCTAAGATCTCTTTGTCTCCGATTTGGTATAATGGATTTCAATTTAACTTGGAAGAGGCGTGAAAAATATGAAAAAGAAGTATGTGGTGCCGATGGCTCCAGATTATGTTGGATGTCGGTTGGAGTTCACCTAAATTCTAAAGAGGAAAATGGCTTTTGATAGATTATGTTAGTCTTGAGATTGTTAGATATAAATTATGATTATTGGATAATAATAATATATCTGTATTAGAAAATTAGAAATTGACAAAAATACCCACAAATGACAAAATTATTGAATTTTAAATATTTGGATGAATTTTCACAAAAATTCATTTTTTTATTTTTTTATTTTTATATATTTTTTCGCTGATCCGGTTTGGTTTTAAACCACAATGAAAATTCTCAAACCTAAACCAAACCATTTTGACCGGTTTGGTTTGGGTCAAAACCATTTCGTTGACCGGGTCCACGTGACACTAAACCGACAGTTTCTAAAATGCGGTTTTGGTTCGATTTTCCAGTTTGACGATTTTTACTTACAGCCTTAGTCCCTGCATTAAAATGCCCTTATCATGGGCAGGGGGCCCCAAAATATACATGACATTACCAGGATATCGCCTACCTCGTTAAGAGGGTCTTTTTGCGATGAAAAGTATACCTTCCTATTCAAATTATTAAAATAATAATAATAATAATAACAACAAATTGGAATTATACTCCCAATCTTTTTAAAATAGTGCGAATAAGTTTAAGTAAATTATGAAAAGGGTAATTAGCATAAAACGTCTTCACCTTTTAATATTATTGTGCAAAATATTTATACCTTTCATTTTTTGACATTTTTATCCTTATTCTCATATTTTATTTCGAAATCATCATTTGTATCTATTTCTCAATTAAAAGTTGTAAAATGATAATATAAACCGACCTCTTTAAATAAACTAAAATAAAGAAAAAATAAAAAACAAATTGCAAAAATTTGCAGAGAATGCACTACATTTTCTTCATGCTATCCTCTCACATATTTGCAGCCAAGATTCAGTTTACATACTTTGCAACACTTTGCACTAAATGTCAATTGTTACAGGGGATGCTCCCAGCAAGCTCCTCGTCAATGCAACAGTCATTTCTCTGAGATTTTGTGTGACAAAAGATTAATGGAGCTCAAACAACAAGAGATGGCTTCCCTGAAACCCGTGCTGGAACTTTGTGCAAACATTGTAGCATGTTAATCTCAATCTCCATGAGAGCAATTCGGGTTTTGTCGCGATTCTGAGAGAAACCTAGTTTTCCTTCGCTCAGAAATCCACACAACAGCATTAGTAGACTAGAATAGAATCTAAGGGCCCAAGTAAAGAATCACTTGAAAAAAAAATGTCCTCTCTCTCTCTCTCTCTCACACACACACGTCATATATTTTCTTTACCAAGGTTGAAATTTAATCTTCTAATACATTTTTCATCACCATTACTGATCCTATATTATCATTGTTTATGATTTGCACCAGACAATTTTGGGAAAGAATGCTGCAAAAAATAAGCATTGCAAAGATTGCCTGATATATAATACTGAAAAAAGTGAACCATAATTGATAATTTGGACAAGAAAAATGTGGTCATACTTGCCTAGATCACTTGAATCCTGTGAATCCAGGTCAGTTCATCATCTCCAGTAGCCTTAGGAAAAAAAGCAATCACATAAAGGAAACAAATGACAATCTTTACCTGCAATAAGCAACACCCATCAATGTCAGAATACCGAATTCTCTGGTCTCTGCAGCCAAAGGCCAACATTATAGTATTAGAATTACAAAAGAGGCTTCCCAAGCTTATTTCATGTCACCACACCTGTTCGACAAAATCTATAGTGTGGGAAAGGACAAAGCAAGAACCTCATCTGTGAGAACTGAGAACAGGTGCATAAAGAGAGGATGCATGCCGCGTAAATATAGCAGTCAAGAACCTATTAGATTCCAGTCCATTTGTCTCAGGCAGCCAATGGCAGAAAGAAGTCCGGTTGTGATCATAAATCATTATTCCACAAAGAATCCATATCATTCTTAAAGATCTGTCTCATCATTGATTTCCTTCTCATAAAGCTCATCAAACACCACTTCCGATGAATCACCACTCTTGCTGGGATGATAGTCATATCTTGCCGTTGGGAAAGCTCTCTAAAATTGGAATAACAAAATCACCATCTCTCACGCCAAGTTCATTTTCATTACACACTTTTCTTCTATCCTCAACTTCTGACCACTCTCTCAATTCTTTAGTATTACGACACCCCAATAAAATAAGCTCCAACATTTTCCTCCTCACGTCATAAACCGGATTTGGTTCTACCAAACACCCTTTATCATATGCTTCCCTAAGATAAACCATTTGTGTGTTCCCTCTAGTCGAAATATAAAAAATCCCCGGATGTTTCAAAAGAAGCTCACGTATGTTAACCTCAACACCAAGATCCTTCCGAAAATGCGCCAATCTCTCAACCTCCACCTTTTTCTCAACCGTCAAGCACAAGAGCTCGTGAAAAATACCCACTGCTCGCTTTTCGTACCTTTCAACTCCTCCAAAACTACGGATGCTAACATTTTCCATTCTTTCATACGGCTTCACATACGTAAGCCTTTGCCAATTCCTTAGTTTCTCCCTAAATCCTGGAACTATCATAAACCCCGTTGGGAAATTAATTGGAAATGCATATTTTGTCTCGAATTCACTTAACCATTTCTCTCTATACTCCTTTTCTCTCCACATCTCAACATCCGCCACATAACTCGAACTCTCATTATTTTCATTCCTATCAACCAATTCCATTATCTCCAAATCAAATAATCTAAAAACATTATCATATTTTCGAATAATGGACTCTCTAAAATCTTCAGGCAAACCCAGTTCTCTCCTAATCAATCTAATTGCATGTAAATGAATTTTCCCATTCACAGACATCATTAATAGCTTTCTTATCTTAACCACATTAATATCTTCCATTTCACATAAAATTTCAACTTCTCGCTTTAACAATTCGATAAATTTCGGCGTAAATTTACAGCAAACATTTCGCTGAATCGGGTGCGTAAATACCTCGAACACATGGGGATATTTCCGTATAAAAGCGCCAGCAGTTACTGTATCGATTCCGGCGTGTGGAGCCCATCTGGAGAGGAGCTGTACGGAGACAAATGGCCCACGTTTCTTGGCGGAGATGAGCTTGTGGATGCTCAGAACGAGTTCAAGCCGGCGGTGGTGGAATGTGAGGAGGTCGAGTTTCGGGTCCCGAGCACGAGTCTCTAAACGGGTCTGAGCCGTGTTGGCGGGTTTCTTGAAACGGATCTGGATTGTGGAGTTGAATGGGCCTCGTTGAAGAGTGGCGGTGAATCTTTCTATGATTCTCATAATAGAGAAGCAAATGGAATGAGGAACAATTGGGAATAGCGCGGAGCTCTGTTACTAGCAAGTTTCGAGTTGAAAGCTTGTTTTTTTTTGGACTTTTTTACTTGATAGGTATCGACGCCAAACTATTATCTTGTCTTGTTGTCATCTCGTGTCTAGAGAGAAGCATAGCCTCCAAAAATGTCAAACATAATTTTTCCTTCTTGTAGCTCGATTAATTTTACTTTTTCGTGTTTTTGTAATTTCATGATTATTATCGTAGTAGAAGTAAGATAGAGGGGATGAGAAGTTCAAAATTTTCCTTCAACGGTGAATAGAAGAGGTTGCTGACATATTTGGGACAAGCTCGATTAAAGACATTTCAACTCTACGTGAGTTAATTGATTTTGACTAGACTCGTCATAAATGGAAGGTTGTGAAATCAACAACTTTGATCTGTTCTATGTCAATACGAGCCACCAATGATGCTATAAAATTATATGCTGAGGGCTGTAGTAAAAAAGAAATAGATGAGGGACCAAGTTACAACAGATATCATAAATGGGGACATGTACTGAAAATTTTCGAAGAAAATACAGGACAAAACCGAGCTCGTACGCTTATCCAAAAAACCAAATGCCAGTGGGAGATATGGCTCTCCTTCTCTTTACCGGCAATCCCGCCAGTACTCCCCTTTTCTCTCTTTCATCTTCATCGATTCGTTCTGCAATTACTGCCCACCCACGTAAGTACAAGCAATTCATCTTTATTTAGTCCTTCGGTACGATAATGCTTCCTTAACTATTGCAGCATTCAACAATTCTTTAGATGTTGTATGTTTGAAATCTTTGTGTGTATGAATATGTCATTGTATGTCACTCATTATCTGGGCTGTTCTTATTTTGATATATGTGGTGATTTTAATTGTAATTTTTGTTTATGAATCCTGGTTTTTTGTTTTCTTGTGGGGCTTTTTCTTGATACACTAATTTACCTCTCTTTCACACTCGCACAGAGATAAACTGTTGAGCAAAGCAATTGTCTTTGGCTTCTTGCTTATCAATTTGTTGACATATGGAGATAGAATTTTAGTTAAATATAATGTAGATCCTTTCATTTTGTCTTTTGCTATTGATTTTTTTTGTTTCTAGGCCCCTTTTGAGCCAGGCAGCTTCTTTGACTACTTATATCGAACACGTAGTCTCCATTATATCTTAAGTATGTATGTCACTGATCGTTTGATTTATTTGCATGTTGTATTTTGGACATCAAGCTTCTTGGAGATTGTCCGAACCCAACTTTTGTAGCTTAGATTTATCTTCAAATGATAAAAATTAATAACGGCAACTTTGTTTTTGTAGTTCTTGTTGATTTACACTGCCAGTCTTTTTTGTAAAGTTGATAATATTCTTGAATTTTGTAATTGGTTTCTTTTATCAGTTTGCAGATCATGCAACAATTTGGTTTGCCTAAAGCCAAAATCCAATGTTGGGTACAGAACTCTAACTTCATTTATTCTCAAAGAGAGAGGTGTATTGATTGTTAAAGCATCTTCCGATGTTGATGGTGTAGGCTCCAATGATCCGGAGTCTCCTGCCTCTCCATCGGAAAGTAATGAGGAAAATGTGCCCATAGAAAACCTTCCTCTGGAATCCAAGTTACAGCTAAAGCTTGAGCAGAAGATGAGAATGAAGGCAGCAAAGAAGATTAGGCTAAGGAGAAAGAGGCTTGTTAGGAAGCGCCACCTAAGGAAGAAGGGACGATGGCCTCCTTCAAAGTTGAAGAAGAACAAGAATGTGTAAACTTTATCTTGCAGGTTTTTATAGTGACTTGTTTCCTTACTATGCCATTGCAATTAATCTTTTGTGATTTCAAATTCTCATTTTTGTTTAATGTAGTTAAGTTTAAAAATTCAGTAGATATCGTATTGAGGTTTCAAATCAATTGGATTTGTTTTGCAGAATGACTTTTTTTTTTCTTTGCACCAATTTTCTCTTTGTGGACTTTGTTTTGGTCACTTGTTTATTTTTCCCTGCCTTTTCTTCTAATATTAAGGGGTATATTAGATTGAGACTTTTAAAGACTTTCATGGACATTTTTCAAGTAATGACTTATGTGGATTTCGTGGATTTTTTTTATAAATTTGTATGGAATTAATGAAAATCTATCATAAACTTTGTAGACTTTCATTAACTTTTGTAGAATTCAACAGACTTTTGAAAACTTTCATTTCAAATGGAATTTATGTGATCTAGTGTAGTAGTGTGAACTTCTCACATACGAGGTGGTGGTTCCAACAATTCCCCTTCTTCTTCTCCTTTTCCTTCCCCTCATATAATAAAAAATATTTTAAAAAAATAAAACTTTAAGACGTTAATTAAATAAATAATAATAATATGTGTGTGTGTGAGATAAAAAATAAATTTAATATTCGGTATTATTAATATAACATACTTTTAAAAATAAATAAAAAATCAATGTATCAAAAGTTTAATCATAAATTAATCTATATAACATTTTATAATTTAATTAAAAATAGATATTTTTTCACTAAAAATGAATGATAAAAGAAAAAAAAAAGTTATAAGATTCCAATTTAACTTTTTCATAGAAAATAAAGATAAACAATAACAAAAAGTAGAAACAAATATATTCGGTAGAAAAACTAAATTTTTAATCATAGTTCTAATGTTCGTAAAAGGGAAAAGGAAAGAAAAATATTGAAAGAAAAAAAAATTACATATTATTATTATTTTTTAATGAAAGTCTCCCAAAATCTTGGGATTGAAGAGAGACATATTTTGAAATTCTATTTTTATTTTCTACTTAAAAATTAGTACCCTGGAAAAGTCATTAAAATTTGAATATCCCAAGATTTCTAAAAATTTTAATTGAATACATTGTAACTTTTAAAAACTCTTTAATAGTTTTCAAAAGTTTCAATTGAATACACCAATACTTTTAGAGAGTTTCAAAAAGTCTTCATTGAATACTCCTAAATTTTTTAAATCCAAAAAAGTCACTAAAAGTCTCAATTAAATACTTGAGCAAGGATGTGTCGAGCTACTTACAGTTTGTGATGCTTCAGTGGATTGACCATTTAATGCAAAGTTGTTTGGGTGCAAATTATTAGTTTGACAACTTTTTTGGAATTTGGTCAGTTAAATGAAGCTATGGGAGTAAGGTAGAAGCTTTAAGGACTCCGAGAATTGGATATGCAGTGAAAGGAAAACTCTGCTATTCAATTCCTTCATAAACTTCAAGGGATCAGTTTGTTCCTGGATTGACACTATAGCTTCAACAAGAAAATGCAGAGATGGTTTGAAATTTACAGGGTGTACATTCTTAAATTGCATCGCTATCTAGTAAATTTTCACCATAAATTTCACTTAGGCAGGTGGATTTACCATACTAAATGAATTTGAGTTGGAGTCGACTTTTGCTTACGTTGATTATAGCCCACAACTTGACATTTGAGTATATGCTGATGGGTGTAGGGATCTAGTGTGAAAGATTGACTACAACATTGTGTGTGGATTTTTGTCTCACAAATTTTACAGCGGAATCTACTGAGAATTACTGCCAGGAGGATGGATAGATGAGGACGAGAAGGTGTTCATCCCATCTATTTTCAACTGTCCCAGGTGACAACATCCATCTTTTTACTAGCTTCGGATTTGAACCCTATCTTTTTACTAGGTTTGGATCTTAAAGTATAGATGGTTACATGCATTGCATCAATAAGGTAAGTGGACCTTATTGATGCCTATCATTTCTTTAGGCCGAAGGGGGAGGTAAGGTGCTGGACTAGGGAGGTTTGGAAACCATTTATCACTCCAAAACATGTTTTTATCCTATGGTTGGGTGTTGCAGTCGAAGCTAATTACGAAGGATAGGTTGCCATACTTTAACATTGACAAAAATTGTACTTTTGTGGATCACATTTTGAAAATTGATAGCATCTATTTTTTCAATGTTCATTCACATCTAGCATATGGATGAGGACTAAAGATTGGATGGGGATTAGAAAATCAATGACTACAATTCTGAGTGCTTTAAAATGAATCAAAAAAGAGGTCTGAGGAACATCTTGGCAAAGTAAAGCTAAAAGAATTGCACTTGCAAGCACCACTTACCATATTTGGATAGCACAGAATAGAAAGATTTTTGAGAATATTTACCCACAAGTAGATAGCATTGTAAGTTTATTAAAACACGCGTGTATAAGGTTATGTTTGCTTTGTACTCGCATGTTTTAATACATTATGAGTCATTGGTTTTGAAACTGTAGTTCTTATTGTTTGTACATCTTTTCTTTAGATTGCTCGGGCATACTTGAAGTAGTAGTATTTTACTTATTGCTTGATTACTTAGGTATACCTAGTGTACTTGTACACGATTTTGATCAATAGAATTTTACATTTATCGATCAAAAAATAAGTGGACCTTCAGTCGACATAAGTTGGTGTCTGTGCATTCTGTGTTCGACGATGTTGTCGTTGGGTAGAAAAAGAAATTTAATGTCAAAGGAGAACTTGCAAGTTTGTTGGATTTTGTCCGACCCCTTTCATTGATTGTCTGAGCAGTTGTTCTAGGTAGCGAGATTGTCTCAGTTTAGATCGCCTGCATAATAACTGTCATCACTCTTACGAGATGGCTTGGTTGGAAGGTTGTGCGTGGAGCCGAAAGGCGTGCTAAGTGTGCAGGTCAATTAGAGATATGGTTGATCATAACCTCAAAGGAGTAGTTAATGCAGAGATACGGCTGATGACCATAACCTCATATTACAAGCATCACAATGGTTTCACTTACAAGCACTGGCAAATCCAAGAATTCATTTGAGATAAGGCCGACGTTTGACGGGCCGCCAATATATGGAAAAAAAAGAAAAAATTATATATATTCTAGTGGATCCAGCACCCGATAAGCATATACAAGTGTCACAATGGTTTCACATGCAACCCATTGCGGATCCAAGAATTCAATGGAGCTAGGGCAGGGGCTCAATATATGG
>NC_036238.1:27467911-27530366 GCF_002742605.1 Olea europaea var. sylvestris
GGGGGGGGGAATTCCCTCGGATGGTTATGGCTCCACCGTCGCATACAAGATCTACAGCGTTGAAATCACAAATGAAAGCAGCTGCAAGTAGTGGTGTCCATCTCGATCGCATCTGGCATGCTGCAGAGAGGCTCAACCCGCCACATTTCTCAGTGGACTGTCCCAAGGTGTGGGACGACGGAAGACGGGTGTAGCTGTAAGGGTGGCAAAACGGGGACAGGAGGCTGAATGTATTAAAACACAATTATCATCAAATATCGTAACTAATAGTGAATTTTAATTCATCATTCATGATACCTTACATGTAATAAAGCGAAAATTGATTCAAGAAGATTGCTAGATGCAACTGTGCATAGAAATTGCATTCCTACTATACATTTAGCAGGCGGAATCCAAGAAAACTAGCTCGATATGTCTCTATATCTCCCTCTGCGAAATTATTCAACTATGTTCAGACCAACGTTTTACCCTTGAGAATTTTAAGTTTGCAGAGAGGGCAGGTTGCACTAATCTGCAGCCACTTGCTAGTACATTTATGGTGGAAATGGTGGTTGCAGGAAAGGGTGCACAACTCAGCCCCATCCATGTACTTATAAAGGTATACGCAGCAATCCTACAAGGAGAAATAAGTTATTGCGTGAGTTTGAATTTTAGTTAGACTAACATTCATAAATGAAATGAAATGAACTATGGAAAAAGGTGAATACGTGCATTAGTTTATTTGTCAATTCAAGCAGGCGATACAAAAGAGTGGAGAAAAAATTGTCTGAACCAACTTGGAGAAATTCTAATAGGCAATACATGCGCAATTAGTACCCAACTGGACAGGTAAGATCCCGTTTGATTCCTATTTTTTTCAAAATGTATTTTTCTCTTTTTTTTTCAACCATATATTCTTCATTAAAATAATATTACACGTAAATAAAAAAAATTATTATTTTTCATCCACACTTTCTCCATCAATCTATTATTCTAAAATTCATTTTTCTATGAAAATGGGTGTCAAACACCCTCTAAATTTAAAACACAATTTTCTCAAATAGTCTGGGATGTTGCATTGATGCATTTAGTAGTTGAGGAAGTTTAAAGATCTTGCATTTCTGTAATATCAGAATTGAGATTTCCCTATTGGTCCAGGTCATTTCGAGGCAAACGGATCATTTGTGATAAAGAGGATGAGAATTAGAATTATTGGAAATCATGAAATTGATTGATGTCTGAACTAGAAATCTGACATTTTGCTCATTTCTTCTCTCACTTGAAGTCTGAGATGAGGAGACTAAAAGGCATGCATGGCCAAGGAAGAAAAATTATACTGAACTGAAACGAAAGAAGAAAACAGAGAGACGAAGGAATTAATGCTTATAGATTCCTCTGGATTAAGAGCAAGTTTAGCTGCAGGGTTACTGTTAGCAGACTCTGAAGTTATACTAACCTCCTCTTGCTTCTTATCATTTCCCAAAGTATTGGGCAGGCGATATCTATACTTGGGAAGAACCTTAATATCATTTTCAGATGCTCCTTCTCCAATAATCATAGCATAGGAAACTGTAGATATGATAGGAAAGCAACAGAACAGTGTAAAGAAAATAATACAGACCATTGCTAAACAGAAGATCATAAAGAACATGTCAAAGGCTAGAAAAACCACCGGTAACCTACAATTTAGATAATTAAATATGAGGGACATTTTAGTGTATACCGTAAAAGCAAATAGACAAATGTCATAGTTTTAGAGCATTTTTGCTACCCAAAAAAAAAAAAAAAAAATTAAAATATAAAATAAAATAAAATTATAAAGAGAATAATTTTCATTCTTAACAATCCTGGTGAAATTCTGAATTGGGGAAGAAATCATCACATGAATCTGAAAAACAAAATTGATATTAATGTTATGCATTACAACAGCCATTTTTTGCGATCAAACATGCTGCCTTGAAATGGTGCAACATATTTATGATGAACTTAAAAACTGTCGAAACCGTTTTACATTTCTGAGATCATTCAAAGATTTCATTTTAGATTGGAGGGTGATCATTATCGAATGTTAAACATAAAAATACCTGTATAGGCAGGGAGAGTCTTGTAGAAGCGCTTGGCCACCATCACAATCCAATAAAATCCAAACACTCACCAAATTGATGAAATCACAGTATTAATGGATTCCAATTTCTTGAAAATGCTGAAAATTATCGAAAACGAGAACCATCAGTTTACAATTGTTGACCACTAAAATCACTTACACTATGAGATCTTGTAATAATGAATTCAAGTAAAAATAAGAGTAGAATATGAACTGCAGAACGACTTTTCACACTTTAAATAGCGAGAGTTAGGTATTATAAATTCAATTAGAAAAATCGGTAACTACTAGTGGGCTACCTCTTTTACTTCGCATTTTCGACCTACTTGAGCTACAAATGGGTATTGGTATGGGTGTGGATATGCAAGGAATGAAAAGAACTCAACCAACTCATTCTTGCACATGAAATATGCTTTTGATTGTCTATTTCTTCTGGGATCTTTCTCCTCACTCAGTTCTATCTTACACCGTGTCTTCCATCCATATCCTTTTTTATTTTCCCAAGATGCGTAAGCGTAACAACGTATGTGACCATACCTCAATCAATATAATTCTCAACTGCACCCACTTATAGCAGAAGTTCATCGAAATAACAAACTTGGCTAAGAACTAAGGTCTTTGAACTAATAGAACTAATAAGTTGTAATGTGTTTGGATTTAAGTGCTGATTGAGGAAAAAGAAGAAGACGAAGCTATTGCTGTGTTTTCGTTTTGCTGTAAAAATGACTAAAATGATTCTATCAACAAAGATTTGCATCCAAATCTTAATTAAATATATTTTCAGACATTCTGCTATGTATTTACCTCCTCACTAATGTAAAAAAATATTTTCAATTTCACATATTTTGGTCTCACCGAAAAAACAAGAAGTAATTTTTTTCACGGTTAAACATGTACAATAACAAACAATGAGTCTAATGAAGTTCATTAAATCAAAACATGAACTAGAAAATATTATTTCAAATCTTCCACTGAAAAGAAAATTTCCCCTTTACCTGCGGTTAATCCTTGGGCCAAGACAACCTTTCAATATCAAATTAAAACAGATTATTCAACTTAATTTCTCCCTAACACTCGCTCTCCTCTCTCTGTTCTTTCCCTTTTCCCTTTCCCCTTCTCGCACAGTTACTTTGCTTCCGTTCACCAGTAGAACAAACAGTTCCACAGCCCTCCCTTTCTCTTCCTTTCTTCTCCCTCAAATTCACATCCACCCTATCGGATCATAACTACACCCTATTTCAAATTTTAGTTGGTTCTGTTAATATTAAGGTTTGAACTTCAAAGTTGGGATTGACGTTTGGTTCAATCCTCCAAAGTATTGTGGGCAGGATATCTTTGTTAAATACAAATGTGAATATGAAACTTGCCAACAATAACCTCATACTTAGGGTACAACAATAATGAGGACACAAAGATCATATAGATCCTAATCCTATGTTATCCATGATAGCTAAAGATAAAATTCTATCAAAACAATGATAAACACATCCTAATGAATAAGGATAAATCTGTATCACCATCATCATCGTCACCCTTAATTCAAAAATTCCAAGTTTTATCATGTCCTTCAACTTGTTGAACACATACAACTTCAACGATTTTGTGAATAGTTGCACTACTTGATATTTTGACTTGTAGTAAGCAAAATCGGTTTCATCTTGACTCACCACGTGGAAAAGCGATAATGCACATGGACGTCTTTAATTCTCTCATCTGCATAAACTAACTCACTAGCTGAACCACAATTCCAAGTTCTTTGGGAATCCAAATACACAGGAGATAAGTATTGACATTGAGCATCCTTATCACTTTCCACACAATCGAGTCAAGAATAACAAAATCAATCCTGTTTAAATATATCAAGCAGCAATATGTTCAGAAAACCATTGAAGCTGGATTCATTCATACTCAACCGAGCTTCGTTACACAAGATAACACTTCAAAATAAGGAAGAGAAAAGCATACCAGATCCATGAAAAGCAACATTCAGGAACCTTAAACCCATTTCTTGCAATGATAAACAAGTTAACTAGCCTTCATTTAAAGGGTCTTCCGTGATATCAGTTTTTATCTTCAATCTTTGATAGAAATATCAACCAAATAATCCAAAATTATAATTATTCAATAAGCAATTCAAACATATAATAAAATTATTAATATCAATTCTACATCCCCAATAAACAAAAATCAAATTAAATTTACCTGTTACGACACAGTGAAGAAAACGAAAAGACACCACAAAAATTAAACTCTCGACCAACATCATCAAGACTACTCCTTTGATACTCAGCCCACACAATCCCCACATGCAGAAGACTCAGCAAAGCATACCCAAAAACCCAAACCCTTAAGTGTGTCGAGGGTCGTTCTTGAAGGGTGGTCAAAAGCACAGAGAAAGACACCAAAACAAATGCCAAGTTCCATATTATATCAAGAAACACAAAGGGTCTTGATAGCCACAATCTGTAGTGCTGAGTGGTGCATCATTTTCAGGTTCATCATCTATGAAGATCCTGTGGTGGTGGTGACCTGGCTATGGATTGGGCCAATTTTTAAAATGGCTGGATAATTGATTCAATTTTCTTTTCTACAAAGAAATACTATTTTACCCTTACTATAATTATTTACAAGATATATCTTATATCTTTAAAAATTTATTAATCATGACCTATATCAATATTTTTCAATATTTCAAATACCTTTAAATAGTCTTTGTATTTTAGTAGTTTTTTAAAGATCCTAGACTGACCTTTCTTAGTTATATATTCTCTAACTAATCCTTCTGAAATTTCTTCTTGTATATCTCTATATTTAGTTATAATATCCTCTATCTTTCTTATCTCTTTACTAGTTCCTACAGAATCAAATCCTATATTATTTTTACAATTATAATCTATATCTCTATATATTTTTTCAATTTTTTCTATGCCAACAGGAAATATATCTTCAGACTTTTCAGCTAATTTAAATAAAAACGAAATATCTTTTTCATCTAAAAATAATATGAGATTATTATCATTATTAGAAATAGATGTGGATGCTTGTAAATTGTTCATCAAAATAATTAAAGCATAAGCATGTAAGAATAAGTAAATAACTTACAGTAATCAAATGGAAGTAAACAGGCTTTCCCTCCAGTGTGCTTCTATAAATGCTTTGCATGTACTTAATCAATCTTCTAAATCAAGTAAAGATTAAAATGTTTTTTGAAATCATTTGGGTCCACAACTGCTTCCGCAAAAGGTTTTTCAATTAAGGTTGCATTTTTCACTCTAGAGAACTGGTCGTGTTTCCACAGACGCTATCTCACAGTATTCAGAGTCTCTGTTTTCACCTTTATCCAAACTCTTTTCAGAATCAAGTTCCTACTTGGAACGAAATTTTAAAAGATAACTCACACACAATGTGCTACAATTTTGTTAGAAAATTGCATTTTTCCCCTAAACCATTCTTCAAAGACGGGTACTTTGGCATGGCTAACATCCATTCAAAATCAATGTTTTGAAATCTTTTAAAATCTCTATCTGTACTGTCAAGGAATCATGACAAAATCCTTTTATGAAAGCTTTGTTGAACATAACAAATTTTACTTTGATATTTATAAACTGAAATAGTATATACTTACAATCTATATTTACATAGCTTTGGTACTCACCTTATGAAGTTTAGAACTCCATAAGTGATTACCTTATTACACGCTTTACTATCTTCAAGCTATTTAATATTTTTCTGAATACAAGTGGTGTATATAGATTACAAAAGATATTTCTCTAAGATGTGTTTCCTCCAAGTGTTTAAGAGATAAGTTATTTCAAGATGTCTTCCTTCTTCCTCCTTGCCTCCTTTTATAAAAGCCTTTTATAACTCACACACAAGGTGCTACAATTTTGTTAGAAAATTGCATTTTTCCCCTAAACCATTCTTCAAAGACGGGTACTTTGGCATGGCTAACATCCATTCAAAATCAATGTTTTGAAATCTTTTAAAATCTCTATCTGTACTGTCAAGGAATCATGACAAAATCCTTTTATGAAAGCTTTGTTGAACATAACAAATTTTACTTTGATATTTATAAACTGAAATAGTATATACTTACAATCTATATTTACATAGCTTTGGTACTCACCTTATGAAGTTTAGAACTCCATAAGTGATTACCTTATTACACGCTTTACTATCTTCAAGCTATTTAATATTTTTCTGAATACAAGTGGTGTATATAGATTACAAAAGATATTTCTCTAAGATGTGTTTCCTCCAAGTGTTTAAGAGATAAGTTATTTCAAGATGTCTTCCTTCTTCCTCATTGCCTCCTTTTATAAAAGCCTTTGGGAATCTTATCTTGACAGGTGTCTTTTCCCCTTTCTTTGTTGGGTAGCTAGGCCATCTTATCTCCACCGAATTTTCCATTATCTTCTTGCTAAGTGGACCTCTCCTTTTGAAATTATATGCCTTATCTTTTGAGTTTGTCTGCCACTTGTGACAAATGGTGGGGAGTAGTCACAATTATGGAGACTTTTCTTGCACTATCTTCTATCTTTTAGTAGCCACAATTTTTCTTTAATAAATTTCTTTATTAAAGCAGTGATAAAGGGCTACTTTTGTCACCATCACTTTTTCATTTTCGAATCAAAGAATTCTGCAGGGAATTCTTCACTATTAAGAGATACTTGACTTATATCTTCAACAACACAGTATTCACAATGGTGATCACTGTAGTTCCAGAGTAATTTGCATAGTTTTTTAGCCATATCTTCTGATCCATGCACTTGGTTAGAAATAATTGCAAATAATAAATGATCGAGATAACAAATATCTTCTTCCTTGGTGGACATCCTTGCATTGGAGTAGATAATATGATCTTCAGATGGATAAACCCATATTTTTTCTTTCTCAGTAATTATCTGAGTTATATGTTCAAATATCTCTTTGTACCCTTTTACTCTTCTATAGGGCATCATATTTAGAATATCTTGATATCCATTTTTAACAACCTTTTGATTGGTTGGTAAAAAATGTTGATTTGTAAGTCTCATTTTTATCACATGGAACGATGGATGCATATATTCAAAAACGGGATCTCATTCCATGGTTGCTGAATGGAATCTGATATATATATTTGTTGTCTTGATGACTTCAGTATATCTTTTAACAGTTTTCTTGATGTTGGCTGGAAGCTGAGCTATCTCTTTGAGATTTTTGCTAGGATATATACAGAGTATATTTCCTATCTCAAAACAATTTCGTACCTAGTTGGCTGGTGCTCCTGGATAAAAATTTATCTTGTTGTCTTTTGAATAGTGGAGAGTCTTCTTCCACTTTTCAATCTCCAGATACCAATCTGATAAAATATTGAAAATAACAATAAAGAGTTACTTTTTCATGGTTATCTTTTCTGGGAATTTTTGTTTCATGGCATATCTTGACAATATCTTTTGGATCTATCATTTCAATAGAAAGTTTAGATTGAATTTGGCTCCGTGAAGGTCTACCTTCTCTTTTGATATCTTAAATATCTTTATTACCAGTAATAGGTTTAAGTTTTCCCTATGAATGGGTTCCTATTACCTTCTTTTCTTTCCCTTTATCCTCGGGGAGAGCACTAGTATTCACAAGTCCTTGCAAAGGGATACTAGATTTGGTACAAGTAACTTCTGGCTCAAGGGCTATATTTTTTCCTCGAAAGCTATCTTGGATATTTTGAATCCGTGTTTCCAAATAGGAAACTTTTATCTCAAGTATTTGGACTTTCGTCCTTAATTGTTCTAACTTCATCCATGCTAAGATAATCGGGAAGAAAGTTAGTTTTACCTTTTGTATATTCAATATCAAATTTGAAATATGAAAACCAAATTTGTATCCTAATAATATATCTATTGGCAATAGATGGATCAACATTATTTTTCAAAAATACTTTAATTTGAGTATTATCAGTTCTAATCAAGAATTTCTTTGGTAATAGATAATCCTCATATTTCTGAACTCCTCTTTTTACAGCAATGAGTTCTTTCCTGTTCGTCTCATATCTTGTTTCAACTTCTTTGAAAGTTCCTAATGTATAACCTGCAAGTATCTCAGGACAAGAACAATTCTTTTCACATTTATATTCTTTATGATTCTTTTTAACCTTTAATACAGTTCCCCAGTAATTATCTGAAGCATCAGTTTCAAGGATAAAGAAATATTTTTCTTGTAGTATTATAAGTTTGGGCAATACCTTTAACTCTTCTTTTACTTTCCTTATATTTTCACAATCTTGTTCTTCCCAAGATCACATTATATTTTTTCTTAATTTTGGAAGAAAATAATTTTTCAATTTGGCACAATTTTCAATGAATCTTTCAGCATAATTTAATATACCAAGGAAATTTTGTAATTGTTTTTTATCTTTGATTTTTTCAGGAAATTCTTGAAGTTTTTCTCCAATATGAGATTGCAATTGCAATTCTCCTTCTTTTATAAATAATCGTAAAATTTCTATTTCTATTCTAGCTATCTTAACTTTCTTTTGAGAAAGTGTAATACCATGTTTTTTCATAATATAACAAAATTTCTCAAGATGTTCAATATGTTTATCAATATTATTTGAATGAATAAGTAAATTATCTACATATGTAATATAGAAATGAGTAATTGGTTTGATTACCTCATCCATTCTTCTTTGGAATATTTGTGGTGCATTTTTCAACCCAAATGGCATTACATTCCATTCGTATTGTCCTAAAGGATTGGGGGTACTAAATGCAGTTAGTGGTTTACTTTCTTCTGTAAGCATGATTTGCCAAAACCCTAACTTACAATCAAATTTTGAAAATATCTTTTTGTTCTGTACTTGTTTAATAAGGGTGTCCTTATTTGGCAAGTAATATCTATCAAATTTAGTAACTTCATTTAATTTTTTGTAATTTATCACCATTCTGGCTTTTCCTCTTTTTATCTCACTATGTTTTCTAACCATAAAGGTTGGGCTACTATGTGGACTTTTACTAGGCCTAATTAACTTGGCTTCTAGCAATTCTTTTATCTGGTCTTTAAATTCCTTTTGATTATCAACACTAAATTTCATGGGTTTGACTCTAACAATAGTGTCTGGAATTTTTGCCTTTACTTTGTCTGTATTCCATTTTTCTAATGGATTTTCAGAATATGTTTCAGAAATTTCTTTTTTCAATTTTTTAATCCTATTTTCTGTTGTCATTTTTAAAACTGTAACTGGTTTAAATTTTCCTGTACTTCAACATCCACCACGCTGGGTTGAGGAACTCTGATGGTTCATATCTGTATATGCTATTGTAACAACTTTATTTATTTTTGGTGTAAATATTTTACGTGCACAAGGTGTTGTGAACATATACTTATCAATATATTGTGTAAATGGTGCATATTTTAATAGGAAAATTTGTCCTAATAAAATATCACATCCAATTGTGGTTGACATGTATATTGTATCAATAAATACTTCTCTAAAGAAAAATAGAAAAGGTACTTGCGTAGCATATTTGCTATATATTACCTTATTTCCACCTGCTCTTGTAGCGGTGACTATCTTCTTTGAATTGTATATCCAGTATTCAGATGGTAGTACATTTGGTAAGCATAAGCTTATTGTACTTCATGTATCTAAGTAAGCATGAAATTTAATTCTACAATAGCTTTTTATATTAAGTGTAATTTCAATATATGAACTCATGGGATTAGTACTTATTACTCTTTCCATGATAACAATGATTTCATATTTTCATCTATTCTTAATATGATGATTAGGTTATCATCAACTGTTATCTTTAAATATCCTTGGCAGATTTTATAAGGACTATATTTCTCAAGAAAGTTCATTCCTACTAGAATAGGTGAACGATCTACTCCATATAATTCATCTTTATATAGAATTATTTTTTTAGTATATTCTTTCTGACCCTCTCCTATAAGTATAAGAGGGAACTTAACATATTTTCTTATTTCAAAATTATTTCCTAAATAATTCTTAAATATATATGGTTTTGGTATTTCAAAGTCTATTAAATAACTAACAAATTTAACATTTACATGACTTTTATCTGCTCCAGTATCTATGAGGACAAGAAGATTCTTCTTATATCCTTCTTGATTTACATATCTTGTCTTAATGTAATATTGCGAACTTGATGGTTCAACAATACTTAAATTCTTAAATCTGCTTATCCTAGAGTCTTGTCTAGGGAGAAATCTTGCAATAAGATTATCTCCTTCTAAGCTGACACTATTTCTTCTTATTAATTTTCCTTCGAAATTAATTTCTTTAGCTTATTTATGGAAATCAAGCATTATTTGTTTTGGTATAGTGACTTCATGTTCTTGGTATTTCCTAGGAGGTATATATTGTGCTAATTCCTCAAAATCTTTATGTATGATAATGTTATTAGTTATCTTTCTTAGATTGTTATGATGGCTAGTACTAAAAGTAAAAATTGATTTTATGCTTATACTAATAGCCTTACTTAACATTTTTAGGTTTCCAATTCTATAGTATAAATTGAAACTTTGGTCAATATTTTTATCATTTAATGATATTGCATAATTTGATTTTACTGTAAATATTATCTTTTGATAGACTAAGTTTCCTACGACTGTTCCTAATAGAGCATCTATAGGATCTTGTAAGATTCTATTGTCCATACAATATATTTTTATTGGTATGTTCATACCTTCTCTAAAGAATCCTTTTACCATTATCTGGACTCATCCTATTTCAATATATTTTAATTTGTTTCTTACATTTTCTGGGATTTTGGATAACTTTTGTTTTACCCATTCTTTTGTAATTATAGGAATTCTTGCTTTTCCTATAGTATCTTCTATATTGATAGACATTTCTTTATAATTCATACTTACAATTGTTTTATTTACTCTTGGTAAAATTTCTAAGAATTCTTGATGGAATACATCTTTTTCTTGTAGGCCTAATATCTTCTTAGTGATTCGTGTGTATTTTTTAATATCAAAGGTAATTTCTTGATTTATACCTTCTATAGAGTCTTCAACTTCTTCAGTTGTTTCTATTTCTATTTCTGATTGTTGTATCTCTTGATTCATATATACTATCTCCTCATAATCTTCTTTTGATAAGGATGTATTTAATTCATAAATGCTACTACATTCACTACTTAGATCTTCAAAATATTCAATTGGTTCTATGTCACTATCTTCTTGAAATTTTTCATAAATTCTAAGAGTTTTTATATTTTGTCTATCTTTCTTTTTAGGACATTGAGGGGCAATGTGTCATTCTTCATTACAAATAAAATATCTACATTTTTTAATATTTCTTGGTTTAAATTTCTTATTCCAATTTCTTTTCTTGAAATATTTTTTGTGTGGTTTAAAAAATTTTTTCTTGAATTTTTTATACTTTTTGAATTTTCTTTTATATTTCTTATACGGTTTATATTTCTTTTTATGGCATCCAAATTGTTCAACTTGACCAATATCTTTGTAACAACATAATGAATTTTTTCTTATTTTATATGCTTTTTTATTTTCTAAAACTTTTCTGTACCACATACCTATAATTCTTTTTGTAAATTCAATCCTACTTCCAAGACTATCTATTTTTATTCCTTCCTCTTCTCCTAGAGGTAATAATTTTTCATATTCTTTTGACAAATTAATTCCCCATGGAAATAGTAATTTCGTAAAATAAGATCTTAATATAGATTTATTTTCTTGATAATCTCCTTGGTTTTATATATAGTATATTTCTTCAAATTTACAAGTATATCTTTCTAATTCACACATCACATATTTTTAAATTTTTCATTGCTATCATTCCTTGATTATATTCATCTTGTTTTCTTTCTTCATCATTAGAAGTATACTATCTCCTAAGAATTCTGTTCTTAAGCTTTTTTCAAACATTTTTAATATCTCCTACATATTTTGTTTATTTAAAGTATTCCTATTATCTAATATCTCAGTTCTACCTGCTCCATACTTTATCCTTCCTTTAATAGTTTCTGGTAATTTTCTCCACCATTCAGAAACAATTCCTTTGAATGTATGTTCGATAAATCCAAAAGCTGTATATGTTTCTCATTTATTAAATTGTATTGCTAAATCTGTGCTTTTCATCCATGTTTCAATAGCTTTATTTTTATCGACACAGTCTAGATCTAACCATACTCCTGTTGTGCGGATTTGTTCATTATAAGATTTCATTGGGTTTATTTCTTTTATGGACTGTTTTCTTACATTTTCAGTGTATCTTTTCTGTGTTTTTCTATATTGGTAAATACCATCCTTATCAGGTATTGGGGTACCATAATGATAATCTTGTTCTTCATGACTACTGAATTCTACTTTTATATTCTGACTTGAAGATAGATTAGTATTCATCTTTGAATTTTCTATTTTTTCAGTTAATTATTCTAACTGTTTTTTATATTCTTCATACTCTTCACCTGTAAATTTTAATAATTTTTGTTCTATTTCTTCTACATCTGTAATCATATATTGTTTTTCTTCATTTTTTTCCCTTTGTTATTTTTCTTTTGTGTTATCCTAAAATCTTGAGGTGGATTAATTATAATCCTATTTTTTCCTTTAAGATTTTTATTTAAAAGAGCGTTTCCTACTTGTAGATTACATTCTAGATTTTCTAATTTTTTGTGTATATCCTCAAAACTTTCATTTGTGGTGTTTTTAGGTAAATAGGGATAAGTAGGTTTTTTATGTTTTTCAACCTTTTTCAAAAAAAATTCAATTATATTTTCTTCATCTACTATATTCATCATAATTTTTGGTTCGTAACATGGTTCTGATACCATTTCTTCGGAGTGTGCAGCGAAGGGGTTTAGATTTTTGAGCCAATTAAAATCTTCATAAGTAGTTAAAATATCACAATAGAATTTATAAAATTCACTATTTTTTATTAAAACTTTTTCTTCAATAATTATATTTAGTTCTCTAATTCTTCTTCTCAGGTTAAAAATTAGTTTATATATATCATTTTCTGTTTTGATTGTACTATAATCTATAGAAACATTTTTATTTTTTAATTTTGGATCTAAATATTCTGTGAAGAATCCTTTTAAATCTTCTTCTAAATAATTTAATTCATTTTCTGTTGCGTTTTTTAGATCAATAAAATTTTGTATAATATTTGAGGTTAAATTTATTAAAGATTTTTTATCTATATTTCTTTGAGGACCTAATTGAAGGTTTTTATACATTGTAGTGGCTTTGGTTGCAATTTCACAATAAGGGGTATTTTTGGAAAAGTTATTGTTCAAAGGCTATTAATCAAATATTTATATTTTTTGGTCTAATCTTACAAAACTCCCTTTTATTTAGACTATCTAGAGGTATTTCCTCCTATGGATTTGCTGGTGGGTCCCATTTCTCCATAAATTTTGCCTTTGTTGTCAATCCATTATGGGACTGTGAGAGAGAAATTAGCTGTTTCGGGCTTGTTTTGTGTAGGGGATTTGAGGAAGTGGGTTTTGGGCGGAGACTCATGGGAGGAAATACATGGAAATGACTTTTGGACTGTTGCAAATTTTAACATTGGGCTTTGACCCATTAAATAAATATAAAAAAAAAAGTTAAAATATAAGTTTACACTAAAAGGGTGATTTTACCCTTCACTAGACACCCGACTGTTAGAAAAAATCCAAACCGACCGACCGATTTTCGAAGAAAATCGACGCCAACTGCTTGAAGAACAACCGATCAACCACCGGTCGAAAACACCAACGTTCAATCCGTACCTGCACGCTACTATTCCGGTTAGTTTTGGCGCTCGAAGTTTATTATTACAAGTTCCAGTTTTTAGATTCATTATTTTTACGTTTATTCGGTTTAAAATCATCATCATGTAAAGTTGTTAGATTGTGGATGTGAATGGGGTGAAAAATGTGATTTTTTTGTAATTTTTGGACCTCTCCATCGTCGACAATGGCGATATCGCCTGCGGGAAGACGACGACTGTTAACAGTCGGATCACCCGAATGTTCACAGTCGTGGGCTGACTGTTAACAGTTGGCCCAATCATTGTTAACAGTGATGAGCCGACTGTTAAACAGTCATGGTCCGACTGTTAACAGTCGGTCCAGGGACTGTTTAATTATTATTATTATTTTTTTTCAATTTTTATAATTAATTTATTTTTTTATTTGATTAAATAATTATGTTATTTATTTATTTAATTTTTATAATTGTCTTTTATTTTATTTATATAATTTAATTATTTAATTTTTATAATTGTCTTTTATTTATATAATTTAATAATTGAATATTATCTAAAATTAACAATTTATTTTGTTCATTTTATTTTTATTTTTATGAAATAATATTTGAATTTTTTTTCAAATTTATTTAGATAATATATTTGTTTTTTAAATTTTTTAAAAATGTATTTAATTTAAAAATTTTTGTTCGTAAATATATTTTCCAAATGATTACAAGATTAATTTGATTAAATAATAATTATGTTAATTTTTTTTATAATTTCCTTTTTTTTATATAATTTAATAATTGAATAGATAATGTTGTCCGAAATTAACAATTTATTTTGTTCCTTTTATTTTTCTTTTAAGAAATAATCTTTGATTTTGTTCTAATTTATTTAAATAATATTTATATTCTTTATTTTTTTAAATGTATTTAATGTGAATTTTTTTTTGTAAATATATTTTTCAAATATAATATACAAGATAAACTAAATTATTTTAATTCTTAAATTTGCATTGAATTTATTTTGTTATTAGCGTCAATGTCTTGCGTATTGTATGATAGTTATAATTCGGTTGCCTTAATTTTTTGAGATTATGTATTACTTTATTATCTATTGTTCAATGTTCTAACATTTGAATTTTTGCAGGATGGAATATCATTTAGATGGGGAGTTGAGACGGATGGCGGGGAAAGTTACTTGGAACAGTAGTTTTGAGAGTTTTACTGCGATGTTGGAGCTGCTTGATGTTCATCACGAAGATATGTTGCGTCAGTCCTTCTTGTGGCCACTGTACCAGATGCGAGAGGTGCAGTACTCAGGACAAATCATCGATGCACTTCTATGTCAACTTTTGAGGCCAGTCGACGGCGATTCCCTCCACTTTGACCTCGGGGGCAAGGTCGTCAGTTTCTCGATTTATGAGTTTAGCTTGATCACTGGACTGAAGATTACGGGTGACGATGCAGCCATTGAGAGAAGCAATAGGCTGTACGAGACGTACTTCCAGGGACATCGATCAGTGCATCTACCCGAGTTGATGGTCGTGATTAGGGGGTACGACTAGATGCTAGATAGATTGAAGCTTGGGCTGGTCTACATCCTCAAGAGTGTGATGAGGTGTCATCATAAGAAGACTGTCATCGACATTTTTCATTTGGAAGTTGTTGACGATATTGATGCGTTCAACAACTATCCATGGGACCAGAGATACTACAAAGACACCGTACATGTCTTCACCAGATTACACTCGAGGCCCAGGGGGTCAATGCATAAATACGATACATATGGGTTGCCCTTAGCGGTGCAGGTAAATGTTTAATATAATTAAAGTTAAAATTTTAGTATATTACATTTATACATAATAAGTGTATGTGTTGCAGATTTGGGTGTATAAGACAGTTCCTGCACTGGGAGCCCGCTTCGGGAAGCGAGGGGAGACACGATGCCTTCGGATGCATAATTGGAGATCGTCGAGAGCGGAGAGTGTCCCACTGGGAAACAGTTATTGGCCCTCCTCGACGATCCTCAGGTAAGTATTATGCATTTGTGATTTATATTATATGTAGTTTAAATCTGTTTACATGATTGTTAACTAGTTCAAATGTCAATATGTCAGTTTGAATTCATACCTGAATTGACGCCGTCGATGGAAGAGGAGGCTCGGGGTCTTGTGCGGGATGTAGGCGTTCCGCACACTGAAGACGAGCAGATGTCTGATCCGAGTGTGGACCGAGATTGGGTATGCGAATTAAATATAATTTATTGAATATCGTCGATGTATAAATTTATTGAATAATTTTTAATGTTATTTATGTAGGAGGGTGGTCCAGCTGATCGACAATCACCTCCGCCGAGGGCATCGCCGCCATCATTGGCATTGCCTCCGCCACCGCCGAGGGTATCTCCTTCTCCCTCGTCCAGACACGTTCCCCGTGTATCGCCAACACACACTAATGATTTGTATGCCCGTCTGACTGGATTTATAGCGGAGGAGGTCGGCATGCTACGACGAGAGTTGACGGAAAGGGTCGATGATCTGGGATGAGAGTTGACTGGGAGAATCGACGATCTGACGGGGAAGGTCGACTATCTGACAGAGAGGGTCGACGATATGGGACGAGAGTTGACAGGGAGGGTTGACGATCTATCCTATGATGTTCAAATGCTACGGTCTTGCGTTGTCGACCTTCAGGATGCGATAGCGACACTTAGAGAAGATTTAGCCGCTAGACAATGGGGGGACAGAGGGGATGGTGGAGATGATCGAGAAGGTGGCAGAGATGGTGATGGAGAGGGGGGTCACCCACATTTTTGGCATGACGAGACATTAGAGTCATTCTGGTTGTCTATGGAGGGAGATAGGGTGGCCCTGATGGGGGGGCGACAGGGGGAGGCACCGATGGGAGAGACGGAGGAGGTGGCGATAGAGGAGGAGGCCCCGATAGGAAGGGCGGAGGAGGTGGCGACTGAGGGAGAGGCCCCGATGAAGGGGACGGATGAGGTGGCGATGGAGGAGGTGGCCCGGATGGGAGGGGCAGATGAGGTGGCGACGGAGGAGGGGGGCCCTGGAGGGCGAGAGGATACCCATTGTGATTGATGGTAAGAGACATGCTGTTGATGAGATGGAGTAGGTGGTCGGCAAGAGGTTGAGAGTGTCGTCACAGTATGTTGTTTCCCTCTTCACAGTTGAGGCCAAGAGGATGGCGTTCATCGATGGGACGTACCCGAACTTATTCAGAGAGGTGGACAATGCTAAGTGGAAAGCATTCGAGACAGAATGGAGGAGAATTATCCCCGGGTAATTATTATATGATTTTAATAAAGCACTGTACGCTAACTCGTCTATGCTTATTTTAACATTTCCCTGTTTTTTCAGAGCTACCCACACGATAGGTAATCGGACGGTCTCGGACGCTTACAAGTGGTTCCACAATATCATGACTTCGGGAGCTTGACTCGCCGACGATGTAAGTGAACTATTTATTTCGTGTTTTGTATGTATACGTTACTTTGTGTTTATTAAATGAATACCAAATAATTTTTTGGTGTTTCTTGATGCAACACATCAACTTGGCCATGGACTTGCTGCGAGATCGAGCTCAGAGACATCCAAAATCATTTGACGTCCATGGTCGAGTCATATTAAACATCGAATTCCTGCGTGCCGTTATCATAGAATATCAGTCGCTCCAACTTATGGGTAACGAGTACAAGGTGCCAGAATATATGCTCGAGTAGGTCATAGGATTGTCGTAGAGTGTCGGGGGAAAATCATGGGAGGGTTGTATACATATGTGCATTCCAGCCTGCATCAATAAGTACTATATTACGCTGGAGATCGTTTTTGCTGACACGACTATATATGTGTACAACCCAAATCATTCATGTTTGACGCAAGGCCAGTTGGAGCAAAACTTGGAGTCCGTAGCTATAATTGTTCCTATGATGGCCAGACAAGCAGGGATGACTGTACATGACAGATTGCAGATTGTTCGGAACACGACGACATCACGACAGTCCTTAAGGTAAGTGTTTGAACTTTGTTGTTTTCATCTTTCGGATTTAGTTTTTTAGCTACACAGTACTGAACTGATCCATTCTTGTTCAATTGTAGCAGCGACTACTGTAATTTGCCATTAAGTACGTTGAATTTTTAAGTATAGGACATAAGGTTGATGGAATCAACCAATCATGGATACAGAACTGGAGAAAGAAGTTAGCATATGATTTGTTCGAATTTAATGGCGACCCGTAAATTTGTATTAAATATATGTAACATTCGAATTGTAAATTTAATTATTTTTTATGATTATGAAATAATTGTAAATTTGTGTTCGGTGTATATAACATTCACATTGTAAATGTAATTATTTTTTTATTATGAAATAATTGTAAATTTGTGTTCAATGTATATAATTATTTTTCTGTAAGTTGATTTTTTGTTATTTTACACATATGCTGAGAATGGAACTAATTTTTCCATATGAATCATTGTAAATACCGTTTATCAAGAATAAATATAGAACATTAAACATTTATGAAGAACAAATATTGAACGTACCTGTCTAATTGTTATTTAGGAGAATTTGACAGGTACAAAATTGTCGAGTATGCCCTATGGCTCTGCACCTGCCACACCTACGCGGTCGAGGAAACTTTTCTATAGATGGTATTCTAGATGTACTTGGACGTCCAGAACCACGCGGTTCAACTACTGGTGGCAACAAATCATTAAACAGGAGAATGTGCTCTGGAACTTCCCACTCTGTTTCATTCGGCATAGGAAATATAGTCTCCGCATATGCTGTTCTCCAAGACTTAGTCGTATAATACAAAGAGCATAACGTTCTCGCTGCAGAGCCTCGATACATGGCCACCGCAACTGCATGCTCACATGGAATCCTCTCCAAATGAAATCTCGTACAAGTGCATGTGTTGTCAGTCAAGTCCACCATATATGTCGTATTACGTGCACATTGCACGGAGAAGCGGAACTCATCTAGTGCTTTCACATTCAACTTCTTCGCAACCTCTGCCGCCTTAAAGAGTTTCTCTTCTTGAGCTGGGGCCAGCACGCTACTGTAACTCTGTGATGCCGCACGTCGATCAGGAAACCACTGTTGTAGCTTATTACGAATGTTCTCAATCATTGCGAGAATTGGTAACTCTCGATCCTTCTTAAACAATGCATTGAGAGACTCCGGGTTATTCGACGTCATCATGTTGTATCGACGTCGTGGAAAGTATGATCGTGCCCAATGTTCGATCCCCGTGTTCGTCAGATACTCCAAGCCGGTAATGATTTACTTCCTATCTCAAACATGAACTTATTACACTCTTCAGCACTATAAGCTTCGGCTGCTCTCCTGAACAATGAAACGATGCCTTTGCCCCGATACCTAGTTTTCAAATTACCTTGTATATGGTACATGCAATACCTGTGATGTGCCTCTGGAAAAATTTCAGCGACACTGTTTATTATAGACTGTCCCCGATCGGTTACAAAGGCAAGGTCTTCGACTTCTCTGATCATTTCCCTCAGTTTTGAAAAGAACTAACGCATGGACAGATCATTCTCGTTGTTGACTATGCCGAATGCAATAGGGTAAATTTGGATGTTGGCGTCTTGATATGTAGCAATAATTAATTTGCTTTGATATTTAGCTTTCAGAGTTGTACCATCAACTAGAACTACGGGTCGCATTGCATTTTGAAAACCCCGAATACATTGTCCGAGAGTCATGAAGAAATACTTAAAACAATTATTGCTCCCCGTCTCAATAAAAAATGTCATACCAGGATTAGTTCTCCCCATGTTATGGCAATATCTGGCCAATTTAGCATAACTCTCCTCATCCGATCCCATTAAATCCTCCAACGCACATTCTTTGGCCTTCCAGGCTTTCTGGTAGCTATGACCACTTCATACTCTTGACGGACGTCGTTAATGATGTCCGAGGGTCCTGATACTTGTGCATTATCTGTCGACCAATAAATCATGTTCGAGCTTGCCTGTGATCGTTTCGAAGAATTCTCACTTCGCAAGTATGTTCCCGTGAATACTTGCGAATTACGAAGCGCTCATTCGTGTCCATCTTAGTTGCTCTCAAGCGCCAATTGCAACTGCCTTCGACACAGGCAACTGTCAATAATGACTTGTTTGATTTCTTTACCTTGAACTCAAAGTTATATTTTAATGCCAATCGGTGCACAGCTTCCTACAAATCTTTCTTGGTTTCAAACAGTTGCTCGACATACAAGTCCTCATAATTGGGAGCCACACGGGAAGAATTGGAGGACGGTCCACTCCCACCCGGCTCATGTCTCTGTCGGGATAAAGCAATCAAATTCTCGTTTGTAAACTCGTTTATATTCTCATTGTCTTCAACCGTCGACGAAATTTTACGCATAACAGTAACATCATGATCAGAAGCAACTGTCTCAGGAATAACCACATCATCCGCAGGAACTATCTCCATTGTTTCTCAAAAATCTCGATCATTGTTATCCGCCCTATATAAATTTTCGCGTTCACCTTCGATAACATCCTTCGTAATTAAAGTCACACCAAGAACAGTCGGAGTCCAATACATTTTATTCAATTTTAATAGATAATTCAATTCAGCATCATTAGTAACGAATACCAATGACATCGGAATGGATGAATTCCTATAACCGTTGAATAGATATCTCAATTGCATATCATATTGAGATTGATCGACATTCAACTTATTTTGTAAATCGTGGTACATTTCTAAGTATGGTGTACTCTCTGTTTTGGGAATTACAATACAACCACGTATGTCATTCGTCCATCTCCATTCCCACCGATTATTTTCATTCAATTCGAAATCACCGAAATAACAGACGGGGATTATCATATTTGCATGAGGAAATGGATTTAATCAACTTCATTTATTAATCATAAGAAAAAAAAATAATGCATTGCCAACAAAAATCAGTGCCAACAGTCGACTGTTAACAGCCGAATGTTGGCTGTTTATTCGGCTGTTAAACAGCCAAACTGTCGGCTGTTAAACAACCAACAATCATGTGACTGCACAATCATGTGACTGAACAGCCAAACAACAGACTGTTTTTCTGTTTTCCGCATTACGTAGAAGAAAAAAATTATAGATTTGTTCAAATTTTTTTTTCATACGTTCGATCTGCTAAAAAAATTAATATTAACTATTATTATGTCGAAATAAATTTCTCTATTCAAACGTATACTAATTTACTGAAAAAGAAATTAAACATGCGTAAATATACTTACTGATTTGAAGAAATTGATATGAAAAAAATTTCCGACTTCAGCGTTTGAACGTTTTTTGAGATGTTGAGGTTTAAGCAGATGAAAGATGAGAGTTTTTTTCTGTCTTGGAAGCTCATTTTGAAGTTTTATAAGTGGTAAAGTGTTTGGTTTTCAATTATTAACTAAAAGGGTAGTAAAGTCTTTTCAACAATATATTGTTTTGTAATTGTATAATACATTTAAGGGCATCTTTGTCTTTTAACATTCAAGAGATCAATGTGATAATATTCATAATTTTCAAAGTCATAGTGGAATTTCCTCCCTTTGACTAGGTCAAACTTAAAAGTACCCCGACTGGTGGAGGGATTACTGTGATGTACGAACTGAGAAACAAATCATTCTACCGTAGGAAAAATTTTCATTCCTCTAAGGGCCTCATATTAAAGTTAATTTCTTAGAAATATTTTATTGTTGACAGTGAAACATCTTAAATATTTTATCGTAAATGATTATTTAAAATATTTTATTAATATATGGACCCTTGTTTGGTATCCATTATTTTTAAAATACATTTTTCTTTCTTTAATTTTAAACTACACATTTTCTAATAATATTGAAGATGAAATGTTGAAAAAGACAATTGTAAAATGGAGGGAAATCTTATTCAGATGGAAACAAGTTACAACCATTGTATAATTAGAGTGTATGATGTAATTGATAGCTGTACAAACTAATTACTGACTAACTGACTGATTTACAAGTTGTATTAACCAACTAATATTCTAATACTCCCTGCCCTCTCTCCAAAAGGACGATGAAAATTAGTACTGACCATCTTGGACATTTAGGGAAAAAGTAGAGAGCTCAGCAAATCTTTGGTGAAGATGTGTGCCAATTGATGTTGGGAACAAATTGGTAAAAGTTTGATGAAACCTTCGGTAATCTTTATCGTAGATGAAATGACAATCAATTTCGATAGTTCTTTTATGGAAAATAGGATTGCTAGCAATATGAAGCGTAGGTTGATTATCATAAAAGATCAAAGTTGGGGCTAATGAGGGAATCTGAAAATCATGAAGCAGTTGGTGAATCCAAACAAGTTCATTGGCAATGGAATCGAGAGCATGATACTCTGCCTTTGCAAAGGATCTGGATATGGTTTGCTGTTTCTTAGCTTCCCAAGAAATCAGGGAATCACTAAGAAATACACACAAACCTGTGACAAATTTTCTCGAGTCTAGACATGATCTCCAATCATTATCAGCAAAGCGCTTGAAGTTGTAGAGAAGAAGCAAAAAATAAAATAAAATAAGATAAATCATTGACCTAGAGTGGCTTTGAGGTGTTGTAAAAAGTGATGAGCAATATCAAGGTACGACTAGCAAGGTTGAGAAACAAATTAACTGAGCTTGTGTACTGTGAAGGTTATGTCTAGTTAAGAGATAGTTATGTAAAGTAGACGACCAACAAGTCTTCGATATGGACGAGCATCATCATGTAACTTTCCATCAAAAGAACTAAGGCGAGCTTTGGGATCCATAGGTAGAACAGTTGGTTTGCAACCCAGAAAAATAGTTTCTTCTGAAAGCTGTAATGTATAGTTTCTTCGGGAAAAGAATATCATGTTGTGAGTTCTAGCTATCTCTAAACCAAGAAAATATTTCAATTTACAAGGTCCTTGAGTTTGAATTGGCTGTACAAAAATATTTTCAAAGAGTCAATCACAAAATAAATCGAACCTGTAATAATGATGTCATTGTCATATATCAATAAAGCAACAAAATTATCACCAGAGCATTTGTGAATAAAGAACAATATGATTTTAATTGATGAAAATCCTGAAAAATAAAAGCTTGAAAAAACTTTGAAAACTATTGTGTAGATGCTTGTTTAAGGTTGTAAATGGATTTGTGGAGTTTGCGCACTAGCTACCCATCCATTGCAAGTTTTGCATTTGTTTTACAATATCCTAAGGACAGATCCATATAGATTTCTTCAAATAGATCCCCATTATGGAAAGGAATTGTTGACATCCAATTGGATAACATGCCATTTGTGAATGGTGGCAATAACAAGAAGATGCTGATATTTTCTTTCAATCACAGATTTTTGCTCATGCCTTTGTATACATGAAAATTGGTGAATGACTCCTTTGGCATTGAAGTAATCTGTAAACTGTAACTCCTGAGCATTATCTGACCTGAACTTCTTGATTGTTTATGTGGAATTGAGTTTCTGTTAGAGAGAAAAGCTTGGGAATAATAAAACTAACATCATATTTTTGCCTCATGAGATAGATCAAGGTAAAACGTGTGCGCAATCATCATATAAGGTAAGAAAGTATCTATGGCTAGCATGTGTTAGAGTGTGATATGGTCCCCAAGTATCACAATGAATCAAATCGAAAGCATCAATAGACAAATGATTATCTAAAACAAATGATAGTCTCCTTTATTTAGCCAAAGGGCAAATAGAACAATGAGTTACAACACCATCCTTTTGCTTATTACAAACAAACTGTAATTGATCTTTTAACATTTTCAACTTTTGAAATGACAAATGACCATGTTTCTGGTACCAAATTTGGTCAGTTGCATTTTGACTATTGAATAAGAAGAAAAATTAACACTTTTGGAAAGATGAACTGAATCAGAACTGACATCAATGACATATAGACTTGTAGTCCTTCTACCCTTGCCCATCATCTTCAATGTGTGTAGATCTTGAATAACATATGAATCAATGAGAAACTTAATGCATAGAGGTAACTTCCTAGTTAAAGCGCTGACCTATAGCAGGTTGAACTTGATTTTGGAAACAAATAACACATCATCTATTACCAAACCAGGGGAAATTTTTACACTCCCAATTGTCAAGAAATTTATAAATTGTATATAATAAACTCCTGCTCTATATTACCAAGTATAAGACTCTATTTATAGGGTTACAAATAACTCTAAAGTGAAATAACTCTAAAAGGAAAGATTGTATAATAATTACACAATCAATTAATAAAGAAAATAATCATACATAATTAAAGAAAGATAATAAAAGATTATTCTAGATAATATTTCCCTATTCCATATCTTTAAGACCCTCCTCAAATTGATGCTGCTAAAAGCATCAATTTGCAATCTTTAACTGCGACAGTGACAATACTTGTTTCCACGAAGAAGAAATTCAAACCAGACTATAAAAACTAGTGACAACAAGAGACCAAGAATAACAAACTAGTACAGAAACAACTAAGAACAACTCCAAAGTCATTCCAATAACACTCCAGAGAGCTCACTCCCTAAGAAAAATTTCCAAAAGAAATTCACGAAGTGTGCCGACACATACAGTAAGCTCTATCTGTCGAGAGAACTCAATCAAACATATAATTCATGTTCCGACAAAAGCTCTAACGCCAATACACCGACCAAAAATTCAGCAATATATCGCTGACCATGTAGTTAGAAGAAATTCCACCAAACAGCCTAAACCAAAAACTTAAAAATGATCCTCCTCTGAGAATCCAAAACTCCAGCTTATCACCTAAGCAATCGAGCAACCAAAATTCAACAGTCTGCACTACCATGTCTCTCTCATCCCTCCTCATTTTTTTTGCCACCATAAGCACAAAGCACCATAGAAAGGAAAAAAATTAGTCAAAGCCCAATCAACATCCAATCTTGATAAAACTCATTGTGGTGAACGACAAACAAGCCTTTAATTTTGAAATAATTCAACAAGCTCAAGCCAACAAAGGAACAGGCCAAACGAAAATTAACTTAAGCCTAATCTCGAAAAAAATTTGTCATTATCTCTGCCAAAACAATTTAAAACCAACCAATCCATAACCCAACAACCATCAGTTATATATCATGGCCCAAGTGAAATAACAACCCAATAGAATATGAGCCCAACATAAAGTAGCCTAAATAAAACAGACTATAGAAATCCAATCCAATAGAAACAAAGAAGCCACCTACATCCCAAACAAAGAAGCCCAACAAGAACTTAATAAGCCAGCCTGCTAATTAATTTTAAGGTTGAATTCCATCACGGAAGATAACCAAACTTATCTACTTTTACGTGACCTAGAATCCACCTAAATCACGCAACTCTGCTGTAACCATGGTCACCACGATATCCCCAGCCAACTAACTTATTCTCTTCCCAACTAAATTATTCTCTTCCCAAAATTATCGTCGGCCACATCGTCGGCCGTCAACCACCATGTCGGCATACCACATACCATTACCAATCGAATTCTGCACCTACGCCACTTACGGAACCCAGCTGCATACAACCGAAATTCTTATGCGCCGCCCCTTGTAGTCAAACTTCATGTGGCGGTGGACGACAACGACAACATTGAAGTAGCTACAGAAGACCTCTGAGACATCGCTTTCAAGTTACTGTTATTTTGCTTTTGAAGTTCACTAGGTTCAAGGTGATGGACAAGAGATACACATCTTGAGATCTTACTAGCAATTTTTTTTTTTACTCTGATGCCGAAGATAAGAAAACAGTTGCCTCAGGATCCTGGAATTTGACGCTAACCACTTCATATGATTTTCTAGAAGAATCAGGGAAAGCGTGGCAAGAGAAAGAGTTTGTATAAAATTGTTTCAGGATTTTATCGAAGTTCAAAAAATTGAGATTTTTACTAAAAGCTGGAAAACAAAATTCAAAGGTTGATTTGTTTAGAATCGGAATAGCTCTGATACCATGTCAAGAAATTATAAATTGTATATAATAATCTCCTGCTCTATATTACTAAGTAGAAGACCCTATTTATAGAGTTACAAATAACTCTAAAAGGAAAGATTGTATAATAATTACGCAATCAACTAATAAGGAAAATAATCCTACATAATTGGAGAAATATAATAAAAGATTATTCTAGATAATATTTCCATATTCCATATCTTTAACACTAATATATTGCGCATGAATCTTTTTCATGATTAGGTAGTATAACACATGCATTTTCAACATGCTTCAACGCATAAAAGGCTAATCAATTTGAACATATGTGGTTTGTAGCACCTGAGTCCACTACCCAGTGTCTAAATGAATTTAGTGATGAAATATTAGATATTGAGAAGTAGGTACCTGACATATTACCAGAGTTTGCATCCACTTCTATGTCCATTTTTACAGCCTTGAGATAAATATTCAGCACATTCATTAGATGTTGGTATTGTACTGGATTGAGTGTCTGCATAAAACTTCCAACACTCCTTTTTTTTTGGTCCATAGCAAGTTCAGGGACTTGATGTTTAAAAACCTAGTTAATCATAGCACGGCTGGCTTGATTACTTGATCCAATTTGATTGTTCATTTTATGCCTATCTCTAGGCTTGTAACCCGGGGATAACCATGCAATTTATATGATTTATCAATTACATGGCCTATATATCCACAATAAGTGCATACAGGCCTTTCCTTCTTCTGAAATCTTTTGTAATGCTATCTCGTGCCAATTTTTCTAGTTTCATTCTGAACGTGGAAAGCAATGGAGCCAATGGTTCTAGAAGTATTAGAGATCACATTGACCTTTCTTTGATGTTCTTCCTAAGAAACAAGTGCAAAAAATTTGTTGGTAGGAGGAATGAGATCCATTAGCAGTAGTTGACTCGAACTTGAGCAAAATAACTCATGCAGCCCCATTAAGAAAGACATCACATATTTCATTGGATGATATTCAACAAGCTTCTTATTGCCTCCACATACACATTTTCCACAGGAACATATAGGTTTATAATCGATTGGCCCTATGAAAGACTCATCAATTCTCACCTTAGCTGGAATATGTGCGGGCCATTCCTCTGTCGAGAACTCTCGTTTAGATCAGTCCAAATCTCTTATGCAGATTAAGAGAATATGATACTTACAGAAATTTCCTTGGATATCGAATTGAGAATCTAAGAGATGACAATGTTTTGTTGCGTATCCATGAATTGAGTAGCTCTTGATTATTTTCAGTCGTAGAATGGATCCATTGATGAATTCCAATTTATTCTTCATCGAGAGTGACATCATCATTGATCGACTCCAAGATACATAGTTGTCTCCGGTCAATTACTGTGAAATAAGAACAATGCCTGGATTATCTGAATGATGGAAAAATTATGGACTGGTTCCATCATCAATAGCTGAATTGCTTGTTGATGATGAAGAAATTTTGGATGACGAATTTGAAGGATCTAAAGCCATTGTTGTTTGGAAGTTTTGATAACAGATTTGATACTTAGGATATGACTGCTCTGATATCATATTGAAGAAAAAGTGTTGAAGAAGACAATTGTAAAATGGAGAAAAATATTATTCGGTGTGTGTTTGAGCCACATTATTTTGAAAAAATGTATTTTGGAATAGTAGATTGATGAAAAATATGTGGTTAAAAATGATAAATTTTTAGATTTACTTGTAATATTATTTTATTGAAAAATGTGTGGTTGATATGATATCAAATCATTGTTTAAAAATGCATTTATTCAAAGAATGCGACTCAAACAGGGCCTCGATGAAAACGAGTTACCCCCATTGTATAAATAGAGTGTGTGTGTAATTGATAGTTAGACAAAGTAACTATTGACGACTAACTAACTGATTCAAGCTATATCAATTAACAACCTAACTAACTAATATTATAACAAACAAAATATTATTTCAAAATGCATTTTGAACCGAAAGAATGTGACTTAAACAGGCTAATAATAAGACAAAATTGACCCTTAAATTGGCATATTAAAGCCTTCAACAACATTTGTCGAGCAAACAAAGATGAAAATAATTTTATTTTATTTTAAAAATCACTTTCCGAAGAGTACTATAATTAATTTTGTTATCATATCAAGGCCATAATATATAATACTAATAATTTGTTTGTAAAATTTGTTAAAAGTAACTTACTGAAATGTATTAGAATTAATTTTATTGCCAAAAGACCAGGGGCAGACCCAACCGTTTTGGGTTGTGGGGTAAAAAATTAGAGTCATGCTACAATGTTCACATGAATGATCGTAGAGTTGACACAATACACACACATGAGGTTGAAATTATTTTATTCATGGAGACCCTACCGAGCATGTGAGGGCACGATCATTTGCGAGGTCATCCTGGCGGGTTGTGCTTAACTACAAAAATTAATGTGAAATTTTTAAAATAATATAATATTTATAAAAATAAGTTAATACGCATTTTGATATCTTGAAAGTGTCTTATAATTCTATCATTATCAATATTGTTAAATGAAATTTTGCTACATGTATAGTTTTGTTTACCATGTCATTTATGGATATTAAGCTAACGACGAGTAAATCAAATTGGATATAGAAAGTAAATGAAATTTAAGTTTAACGAAAAAATAATTTGAAAGTAATTCAAATTACATTTAATCCGTAACGATTTTAGAATTTTTGACATCATTTTTAATGTAAAATTTTCTAATAAAATTATGTAAATTATATTGGAAAATTTATCATGAAAAAATAATAAACTTTAATGAAATAATTATTTTTTTGGAGTTAAACGTCTCTTTTAATATGTACGTTTAACGCATCTTTAACTATTTTGGATATCTGTTTGGACCATTTGATATGACTACGATGTAGTTTTCGTAACGAACTTCTAGATGATGCAAGTGATTTGTAGATTTGGATAGTATACGATCATCGGCAAATTTTAAAAATTAGCATATTATCAAAATTTTCGAAATACTAATTTTGAACGATCGACTTTGATACATCGTAACTTTTGCTATTGTTGATCATTTCACACACCATTAAGAAGTGAAAAACTAGGCTATGAGTGCTTAGAAATGATATTAAGAATGAAATATTTCGATTTCATTTGGTATGTATTAAAGTGGGTCGAAAACGGGTTAAAACAATCATTTTCTGAAAAAAAAATCAAAATTTTGTGGGGTTATTTGATCCCATGTGGATCCGCCCCAGCAAAAGACTATAATAGGAATCATTTGTTGGTCAAATTTATTAAAAGTAACTTACTTTACATAATTAACTAAATAAACATTTGAAAGCAAAAATGTCATCTTGAATTAAAGACATATTACATACATAGTCAAATAAATAAACATTTGAAAGCAAAAAATGTCAACTTGATATAAAGACACATTACATACAGAGTCAAATAAATAAACATTTGAAAGCAAAAACTTGATATAAAGACACATTACATACACAGTCAAATGAATAAGCATTTGAAACCAAAAATGTCATCCTGATTTAAAGACACATTGTATGCTGTATAAGATTGAATATATATTTTTTTTACTTTTAAAGAAGATATAATAATTTTTTTTATTTAATACTGTACTTCTTATCTTCAATTATTATTGATTCAGTTTTCAGTAAAAAAAAAAAAAAATTCATAAATTTTGATGACTATCAGTTCTTTCATCCAATGAAATTGTGCCATCCCATCAAGCTCAAACTCATAATGCCGCAGTAACAATGAAGTTACGGTCTTAGAGAGTAGTGGAGAAATGACTGCACACACTCTTAAAGAACGGAATATAGCACGCCAAAGGCACTTTTTACTAGGGTCTCTATCTGTCCCTGTCCTCTCTCTCTAAACCCAAGGTTTTACCCAATTCGACTCTTTCTATCTGTTTTTTTAGCTAATCATACCTCTTATCTACGCTTTACTAGAAAAGCTGTAAACTTGTACATCTTAATTTTATGCTGAATTTGTAAGTGTTTTTATATATACCTTCTTGATTTAAGTAGCTTTTTGAGATCTCAGTGTAAAAGATGCATCTTCGTCATCATTTCCGTAATGTGTTCTATTATTCTGCAATTTTGGTTGTGTATTTATGGGTTTAACCTCATTTGCAAAATTTGCAAATGGGTCTTTAGGTTTTAGCTGATGATTAGGATCTTTTATGTTCATGTCATCAATGATTTGATTTTTACATCAGATTATGAGTCAATTTACTAATAATATTTCTTTCACTTTCAGGAAGAAAAATTGTACCCGAGTATGAGTTAAAGTTTGCACCTTGAAGCCTTTGAGTACTGGTTTGTTAGTTGTATAGCTTAATTAATTTGATTTTGTTGCTCTCTTTAGCTACATTTACGATTTTTAGTAGAATCATGATAGAGGGGAAAAGGTTTTTATTCTATGGTGGAAAAGAAGAGCGTTGAGTAGGTGATTATTACTTATTACGGACATTTTTGTCATAATTTGACAAGTGAGTTGATTTTCTGGAAACTTATAGAAAGTGTACTGTGCATTGGTTAAATGGACCAAGATTTGAGTTCAGAGTCGAATCTTCCATCTGGATCAATTGATAAGTCTAAGGTTTTGGATGTGAAGCCTTTGAGATGTCTTGTCCCGGTACTCCCAACTGCACCTGGTATGTCATCTGTCTCAAGTCCCCAACCAGCACCCTTTGTATGCGTTCCACCGACTGGGCCTTTCCCACTTGGAGTCCAACCATTTTACCCATTCGTGGTTCCAAGTGCTTCTCAACGCACCCCATCTAGTGTCCCCAACCAAGCAGCGAATTTCAGTTTTGGGACCCCTATACAGTCTCCTGTTCCATTGAATTCCTTTAGAACTCCAGCTGACCCAGCTAATGGGGGCATGGAGCGATCTAATAAGACAACAAAAACTTATGCATCGGGAGGTGTATCTACAGGAGACGGGTATGCCGACTCTTGGAATCAGAGTGATGTGGAGAATGCCAGTAATTCAGGAAAACGAAGAAGTCAGCCAAGGAAGAAAAGAGACAGCAATGACAATGACGTTATTGAAACGATAGTTGATAACCTCATTACTTCATTCAAGCTTAACGGATTTGATGATTTTAGAAGAACCAGTGGTGATAAGGAGGTAGCTGGTACCATACTCTTGGTATTTGATTTGCTCAGGAGAAGGCTTACCCAAATTGAAGAAGCATCTCCAGGCATTTCTAAACATCCAAACCTTACGGCTGGTACAGTTTTGATGGCAAAAGGTTTTCGGACTAATAGCGGAAAGAGGATTGGGCATGTACCTGGAGTTGAAGTGGGCGATGTTTTCTTCTTTAGAATGGAGCTGTGTATAGTGGGGTTACACGCTCCAATTATGGCTGGCATAGATTACATGAGTGTCAAACTTACCATGAATGAAGAACCTTTGGCCGTCAGCATTGTCTCATCTGGAGGATATGATGATCAGGGTGGTGACGGAAATGTATTGATTTACACTGGCCAAGGTGGAGTGCAGAGGAAAGATGGGCAAGTATTTGATCAGAAACTTGAAAGGGGGAATCTTGCTTTGGAAAAGAGTCTGCATAGGGCCAGTGAGGTAAGAGTCATACGGGGTGTAAAGGATGTTAACGGTTCAAACGGGAAGATCTATGTTTATGATGGCCTTTACAACATTGAGGAGTCGTGGATAGAGAAAAATAAGTTGGGATGCAATGTTTTCAAATACAAATTGATTAGGAAACCCGGACAACCTGAAGCATTTACTTTGTGGAAATCAATTCAGCAGTGGAAGAATGGAAATGCTTCAAGGAGTGAGTTCATCCTTCCCGATATAACTTCAGGTGCAGAGAGTCTGCCTGTCACTCTTGTGAATGAAGTCGATGATGAAAAGGGACCTGCTTACTTCACTTACAGTCCTATGCTCAAGTATTCGAAGCCTTTTTCAGCTCCTAAGCCTTTTTCAGGCTGTCATTGCCTAAATGGATGTCAACCAGGCAGTAGTAACTGCCCTTGCAGCCAGAGAAACGGAGGATATCTCCCTTATATATCATCCGGGGTCCTTGTGTCTAACAACTCCTTGATACATGAGTGTGGCTCAACCTGTGCATGTCCTCCTAACTGTAGGAACCGAGTATCTCAGGCAGGTCTGAAAGTACGTCTGGAGGTTTATAAAACAAAGAATAGAGGATGGGGACTTAGGTCCTGGGATCCCATCCGGGCGGGTGGTTTTATTTGTGAGTATGCAGGGGATGTTGATGATGCATCTAAGGTAGGTGAATTTAGTAATGAAAACGAAGATAATTATATTTTTGATACGACTCGCAACTATGAACCATTGGGAGCTGTGCATGATGATTTTAATGGTTTTGTAAAAGTCCCATATCCCCTCATTGTAAATGCAAAAAAGAATGGCAATGTAGCTCGTTTCATGAACCATAGTTGTTCGCCAAATGTGTTCTGGCAGCCAGTTTTACATGAAAGTAATAGTGAGGCATACATCCATATTGCTTTTTTTGCCATCCGACATATTCCTCCAATGCAAGAGCTAACATATGATTATGGGATGGTTCCATCCGAGAAAGGATTGCATGGAAGAAAGAAGTGCTCCTGTGGGTCAGTGAAATGCAGAGGCTACTTCTATTGATTGTCAATGCCAAGTACAATGATGGTTGGATCACAATACTGATGCCTATTGCAAAAGGTTAGTTATTTACTCTTTCTTACATCCTTGAACTATCTAAATTGATTCTTGTTCTCTCACTATTCCAGAAAATTGTGTGACCTGTTAATGGTCTGTTCACTTCAGGGTAATTTGTCAAGAATTGAATTCCATGGATTCTGAACCTTGCGCTTTCAATATTGTATTTCATTGGATTTGTAGATCTAATCATTTATCATGTCTAACAAATTTAACTCAACTGGATAGAGATTAAGTGTTACAGTTTTTAACATACATAATATCAATGGATTGAAGAGTGAAGGAACTCAAATTCTCGTAAGCCAAACTGCTTAGATTTCCAAATCCTTGAGAGTTTAGTGCCTTCATAATGAACAGATCAGGAACTTGGACAGAAACTCAAGTGTTGGTTAGTTGGGACTTGGTGAACATAAAAAGTTTGCTCGTATTTCGATTTGTAAAGAAAGCTAGAAACCTTGGATTAAGATAGTGGGGAAAGAGGCAAGGCTTGAGTTAATAAATTGGCTGTAACCTTGGATTTTTTAAATATTTCCAGTCCATTCAGTGTAGATGTGAAGTGTGTTGATGAGCTGTCATTAGGGTCTTATTTTTGCATGTTGTGACTTCGTTCTGTCCGTTAATCTTTGTCTGAACCATTATTTGTACTTCTATTTAGGTCCCCCCCCCCCCCCCCCCCCCCCCCCCCCCCCCCCTTTTTTTTTTTTTTTTTTTTTTTTTTTTTTTTTTTTTTTTTTTTTTTTTTTTTTTTTTTTTTTTTTACCCTTTTTTTTTTTTTTTTTTTTGGCCCCCCCCCCCCCCCCCCCCAAACCGAGCTCTCCCTTTCTTTCTTTGAGGCGATTCTGGGTTTTGAAGGTTGTTTGGGTTGGTTTTTCTGGATATATTAGAAATCTTGGTTTTGGGCGTCCCAGCCCGTGCTTGATAACTGGTCAACTTACGGTATTTTGTTCTCTAACATATTACCAGCTTGATTGAGTTTCCTTATGTTCGTATATTATATTCTTTAACGTTATGTTTTTCATTTATTTTTTTGAGTGGGGTAGGGTGGTGGGTCTGCTTTGAGGATTTCTGTTTCCCTCATATCTGGCTCTCTCAATGTTCTCAAGGCACTACAGTCTCTTAGTGCATGACTTCTGCGATTCACTAACAAGTCTGCCGAGGATTTTGAGAGAGATTTTCACGTGATATCCAGATTACATATTCGAATATAGTAGAAAAATTTATCTTTATTGTCAGGCGAGTGTGATTTTAGTCCTTTTGGCCTTATCTCAAATTGGTCCCTGAAGTCTCAAAAATGACCTAACTAGCATTGAGCAAGAAGGAATCAAGAGTGGGGTGCTACGGTATGGGATCACCAAGTCTCAGGGGGGGAGAGGAGCAAAGCTCGTGTTTATTTTCATTCTCTATCCTTCTCGATTTATGAATATTATCATTTAGCTTTACTTTTATTTTCCTCATACCTCTAGCTGTTCTGGAAGTTGAATTCGAGAATTCTAAACAGGGCTATTTTAAATTTCACGATCCTTGATATTCATACTTACAAAAATGAGACATTGAATTGGCAAATAGGTGCGCCCTTTTGGGCTACTTGACATGGTCAGCATGGCTGAAATTGTAATCTGAAGTTATTTGATAATAAAATTTTCTCGCAGACTGATTAAATGCTTTTGCGAGCTTTGTAGGTACACTGTCAACATAAAGATGAATGTCTTTTTGCGTCTGCCATGCTGAACGTGTTTTTCCCTTAGTTCATCAGAAGTCGATGGTAGGAAAGTGCTTGTCTCAAACTGAAATATCTGACTTTGCTGGTGTGCGAATGAATTAGTGTGTTCTCCATGACAGAAGCATTCAAACTTTAACGTTACTTTTGTAAGTTGTGTAGCACAGCTGAAAACTCGATTAGATGGAGTTCGTTAATGTTTTTCGCTTCCTTTATCTTTTGCATATTCGTCTATCTGATACTAACTGCATTTGTCATTTATCGTGCTTTTGCCTCTCCTTTTTCGACACCTTCTTTCATCAGGATGTCTTGTTTTAAGAAGACAATGCTATTGTTCACACTGCAGCTGACACAAACTAGGTAGCATAATTCAGATAAAACCTTCAGAAAGTATTTTGGACTACGAGCATGTTTGGCTAACTGTAACATGTCAGTTTCACCAACAGATTATCAGACGAACTGTTGGAAAATGAGTGCAAATTACGACTTACAGAAATATAGAAAATGAAGAACTAGGTTCGTTTGAGGCAAGAATGAAGATGAAATTATCATGTACTGGCACTTATGTTTTGTTTGCAACCGTCTTCCAATATATAATGGCAACTTCTTTCGTAATAGTAACACTCCAAATAATTTTGAGAACGGGGAATCGGACAATGATTTGTTCTCTCCTTGAATGAGACAAGACTTGAACTTTATGCAAGATTACCCTTAAGATATATGTAGAAGGTGCAGAGCATAATAGGTCAACATTCACGGCATGTCAATAATGTGTGTCAAATATTGATTGCGTTACATGTACATCACAATTTATAGATCTGTTTATCAACAGATGATGTGACGAGATTTGATTGATTCAAAATCTCACCAACCAAATGATTTTTTTTTTTTTTCAAATATTCACTTTCTTTTTACCACCTCATTAATCTACAAAAAGTATTTGTAAATGGTTATATAGAACAAGATAACCTTAAATGTAAAGGTTGTAGGGTGTCGAGCGATTTTTTTATCCATTGCGATTTTAAACTCAATATTATCTGATGAGGCAATGGTTTAAATCTATTTAAGTTCAAACTTAGAAATGTAAAGAGGACTAGAAATCTAGAATTGGCTGACCCACCTTTGGGATGATGGTATGGAATGGCCATGAGCTCGAGTCTGACCATAGAGTACTCGACATGGTCACACGGCCTACATTTTTCTCTTTTCCTTTTTCACATTGATTTTCTTAGAAACAAAAAGAAAAATTTGAAAATGCTGAAATTAGTGAGCTCGTGACAAGATCAAGGTGAGCTATTTTGAGGACGAACCACATTTACACCTACACAATCGACACAAAACTCAAATCCTTGGCAATGCTTATTATCGGAAAATCAAATTAGTGGTAATTTTAGTGGCTTTCATTTCTTGTGAAAAAAACAAATTTCAAGAAGTTAAAAATATCTACGAAGTTGCAAACTGAATATCTACACTAAAACAAGCTAGACCACAAGAACTCGTCTGACTAGCATTACATAGAAAACTCAGAAACCATCCATGTAATCAAGCTAGACCCATAATAAAACGCCACGTATCTAATATCATCGATTTCATTGGATGAGATCAGATTCAATCATTTTCATCCAAATTATATATGCCCAAAATCTCATCCGTGAGCAATCATAATTTCTGCTCGAACTCAACCAAAAATGGCAGCAGAAATGGCTTTACTGGAACCCGTTTCCAAATTTAACACCAAAATCCCACAAATAAGCAATTCAAGAACCCCATGTTCAAGATTTTTCACCATAAGAATGTCAGCCACCACTACCCCATCACAATCAGCAAGGAAGAAAAATGCTGGGAAAAAGGAAATACAGGAGACTTTGTTGACTCCCAGATTTTACACTACAGACTTTGATGAAATGGAGCAGCTTTTTAATACTGAGATAAACAAGAGTTTGAACATGGCTGAATTTGAAGCGCTGCTGCAAGAATTTAAGACTGATTTTAATCAGACACATTTTGTAAGGAACAAGGAGTTTAAAGAGGCTGCTGACAAATTGCAGGGACCTCTTAGGCAAATCTTTGTTGAGTTCTTGGAGAGGTCTTGTACTGCTGAATTTTCTGGGTTCCTTCTTTACAAGGAGCTTGGAAGGAGGCTCAAGGTATGATTTATTTATTTATTTTTGTTTATTTACTGAATCATTGATATCATGTTTGGATGTGCTTAGAAGCAGCTTTTTAGCAACATGCTGTGGAGAAAATCTGCTAAGAAGCAGCTTTTAAATACCGTCAAACATTTTCTATAATCTACCTGTTTGTGCTTATATCATCTTGCTGATGTTGGGCTAATTTTGATAATTTTAAGGACTTTAAATTCTGAATTTAGTTTGATTATTTTTCATTTTTCTTGGACATCTTAGAAAATTTTGTACTTTGAATTGACAGTCAATTTAACAAAAAATGGATCCATTTTATGAATTCTTGAATTAATCTTTTTGTTTGTAGAGTTATGGCTATTTTGGCAAGTCATTTTGCTGAATGCAGGGCTAATTTTGAATCTTTTAATGATTTTATTCCATTTTTTCTGGATTTCTTGAAAGATTTTGCAACTTAAAATAACACGATCAATTAAAAGAAACAGTTTTATATAGATAATTTAACAACGAGTATAAAATTACTTTGATTGGTACTCAAGTATTTGATATTTTGTTTGCCATATGAGGAAATGTCTTAATTTCTACCATTGGTGTGCTAATTATCAAGATTTGTTATCCGTTTAGGATTACATGTTCTAGTTCTTTAAGAATGTTTTGTGTCTAATGTCGCTCATGGAAAGCCTGTCTTGTAACTTATAAGTATTCTGCGTGCCATTCCTTTTTGGTAAATTTGTTAAATTTCTTCCACAATACATCTTGTTTTGTTTTCCGCTGTTCATTTAGTTAGTTGATTGTTAATGCTTCGTTTTCCCATTTTATTCATTCACTCGACTAATATGGCGATTACTTATGCAGAAAACGAACCCTGTAGTTGCTGAGATTTTCTCTCTTATGTCAAGGGATGAAGCTCGACATGCTGGGTAGGCTAACATTCTTCACCATATGTTGACGTTAACTGTCATAGATTACTAAATAAAGCACACTGATCATTGTTTGATATAGTTTTATTTTATGTTTTTTGTCATCTTTATCACTGAAAGACTAATTTGGCCTAGTGTTTGCTTATGGAATTCTGCAGGTTCTTGAACAAGGGTTTATCAGACTTCAATTTGGCACTCGACTTGGGATTCCTAACAAAGGCCAGAAAATACACTTTTTTCAAGCCTAAGTTCATCTTTTACGCAACTTATTTATCCGAGAAGATTGGATACTGGAGATACATAACGATATACAGGCATCTCAAGGAAAACCCCGAGTATCAATGTTATCCGATTTTCAAGTACTTCGAGAACTGGTGCCAGGACGAGAACCGCCATGGTGATTTCTTCTCTGCACTGATGAAGGCACAGCCTCAGTTCCTTAATGACTGGCAGGCTAAATTGTGGTCACGTTTCTTCTGTCTCTCGGTAAGAATCAAGAAAAAGAATTGCCTACTACTTATGGGTATAAAATGCTATCCGTTTGTCCGAACCTTATATTAGTTTCTGACTTCATAAACTACAATGTAGGTGTATGTGACAATGTACCTCAACGATTGCCAAAGAACAGCCTTTTACGAGGGCATTGGCCTCGACACCAAAGAATTTGACATGCACGTTATCATCGAGGTAAGTGTTCGACCTCAAATTTACTCCCCTTCTATTAAGTTTTACAGATTATGACCTAATCCAACTTACGAGAGCAATGCTAAGCAAACAAAATCAGAAACAAGTTAAAAAACACACAGATTTATAATGGTTCAGTATCAATACAAGAGTTGCTGATGCAGGTTTACCTCACTGTCTCTTGAACACAAACTCTCTTATAAATCCTTTATATAGTAGAAATATTACGGTGACATTGTACATGTATGAATGCCTTGTGGAGGAGATATGATTATGATGTGCGGTTCGTCTAAGCATATTGATCAATGTTATGAAGAACACTAGCAAGTAGACAGATTGAGAACAATTGTTTACTGAACCGGAAACAGCGACTTTTTGCTAAAAGTTACTTTATATGTCGTGCAGACAAACCGAACAACAGCTAGAATCTTCCCGGCTGTACTAGACGTCGAGAACCCAGAATTCAAGAGGAAGTTAGATAGGATGGTGGAGATTAACCAGCAACTGATTTCAGTTGGGCAGAGTGAAGATATCCCATTTGTGAAGAACTTGAAGAGGATCCCATTTATTGCAGCTTTGGCTTCTGAAATTTTGGCTGCATATCTGATGAAACCTATAGAATCTGGTTCTGTTGATTTTGCAGAATTTGAACCACAACTTGTTTACTGATTATATAGACAAAATTCCAAATTCATTCTTAGGTTCGTAGAGTCTGTTTATTGTCCCCAAAACAGTAGTGTTTATTCTCCCCAAAACAGTAGTGTTGTAAAACCGGGAAACAGAGGCTTATGTTTACAAGTTACTCTTATGAGACAAAATAGTAATGTATTTTGAGAGTAATAGAGGGGCTATTTTCAAAATAAGAAATTTACTTATTCAACTAAAGTTATTAACAAGATTCCATAATAGTTATTTCATGTATAACTGATTATAATAGGAAATACATAAAATTAAATTCTATTTGTTGACCTCTAAATTTGGTTGGGAATTGATCCAATCTCTGCTCCTCTCCAAGTGTATATTATGTTCGCACATGGAACGCACGGTTTAGACATGCAAGATCGGAGTCTCTCCAAACACAAAGGGTGGGGGAGGTCGCGATCATACGTGCTGCGATACCCAAGTTAATCAAGAAGGACAATAGAAAGTATATATAGGAAGAGAAGAAATATCAGAGTTGAATTTATATTATTTAGAGAATTACAAAAGTTGCAATTATTTTTTAAAGACACTAAGTATGAATATATATTGATAAGAGAAATGAGCAAAAGATTCTTGGATATTTGCCATGTGGTCTCATCCAACGACTCACTAGTCAAGCTTCACAACGTGACAACATAGCATCTTAGGCATCAATAGGTCTGTGACCTGACACACTCATGTCTTGACAAAAATATAATATTTGACTCCTAGTAGCCGTTGTAAAAGACGTCCCATAAATCACATCTCACGTGACTATAAATATCAAAATTCGACTTATTCAAGGCATCATGAATCTTGCATCAACCTCCTTGGGGTTGAGGAGACCCATTTGTCATGGCTTAGAATTTGAGTCCCCTCTGATCGCCTTGGATTGAATAAGAGATAAAGCAATGATGAGGTGCTTTCGCCTCGGATTGAAGGAGAGGCTTGAGATGGCTCTTGGAGGAGGCTGGGAGAAGCTCAAAAGAGGTATGGAGAAGGGTGTTTCAAAAGAGGCCTCCGAGAGGCGTCTTTTGGAAGAGACCCGAGAATGAATGGAGGAGACATTGAGATGCTTCTCTCAGAAAAGGCCAAAGGAGGTCGCATAGTTTACCTTCTTTGGCCTTTTTTCCTTGTTTGAAGTTCAGTTTTAAGTCCAAAATGATTTTTCCCAAGAAACTTGATACGTCGAGTCAATGAATCATTCCATTGGTAATTTGTGGACCTCATATTGGAAGGCAGCTAGTTGAGGCGTCAATGTTGATAAACTTATTGAAACTGTTTGTACTATAATTGTTGGAATTAATTGAATTTAATTGGGTTAAAACATTAAATGTAATATTTAATGATGTGGGCCATTGCAATTAATTTGAGTGAGCTGGAAAAGTCTCCAATATAGACCCATATGTTGATAAACCCATTTTAAGTGTTTTATATATGGAAAGGAATCCTACAACGAAAGTTTACAAGAAAATAGTCTTTTTTTTTTTCATATCCAGGTATTTCAGCTTACACCAGACTAAATCTTGGACCTCCAAGACCCATGCCCCTAAAACCTTGGAGGGGGTAAATCGCGGGTTATGCCTCAACTGGATCACAAGTTCCCCCCATTCACTGTACACGTCTGCGTACAAGAGACCCTCCTCCACAGTGATTGCTCCATACCAAATATTTGGCTGCAGGTTCCCACCAGGAATCGAACTCTCCACCCTGCCACTGGAAGCAAGCCAATGTTGATTGATCCACCAGTTGAGCTGTGCTCCGGGGGGCAAATCTTTTTACAAAAATTTTCTTGTTTATATAGTGGGTTGTGTGAATAATATATAATTTAATAAGTTACCCATCACTTGGCTAACTTTATCTAGCCAAAGGCTAGTCACTACTAGAGTGGTGCTTCGCACACCACACGCGTCGCTCCCCGGTCTCGGCACGCGTACGTCGCAAAGTACCATTGGGCGTTTAAGAGGCGCACTTGGCACTTCAATCTCTATAAATAGAGACCCCCATATTCGTTTTTAAAAAACACAAAAATCAATTACGAATTCAATTAATTTCTAAATTATTCTCTCTCCATATTCTGCTCTAAAAATTCTCTTATATTTTCGTGGTTATTCCGTTCGAGTACGATCATTCATTGGTTTGACCGATAAGGTTGGTATTGTGCAGTATCGATTTTGGAAGGAGCGTTGTATCTTGGGGGGACAGACGTCCATAATCCCGTTTGCACTTCATTGGGAGGCGAAATCTGTCTTAAGGAGATTTGCTTTGACATACCTCGCTTCATCTACTGTTTTCTATTTTTCTGCTTATTTTATTTGTTCTTTTAATTGAATTAGTCGAATTTCCGATAACGATATTGAGATTTTCTAACAACACTTTGTTATGGTATACTTGAAATTGGTGTAATTCATAATATATCTTAAATTCACTTCAGTCTAAGCGAAGGGATATGATTTATTATTTATATACTTTTTGCCATAATGTTGATCCATGTGTGATTTGAAAGGTCAATTGTTTTAAATATAATGCATATATATGGCTTTTTAATGAATACATTTGGAATTGATAAGTGAAGATTTGAATTACAACAATTTGGAAAATAAATCAGCTTTGGCAATTCTTAGTTTCTATCTCAACATAATTGGGGAGCTTTACGATAGTGGAGTTGGAGCATTTGAATCAATCAACCTATTAAGTGTCTCTCCGTTAGTAAGATTTGTCAAAAGGTTGGTGTTTAAATTCACTTACTTATCAAAGCAACTCTTCTTTTTCCTACAACTGCAACTGGGGGTGACGGGAGAAGCGCAAATTGTGCTCTACATTATATGGGGTATTTGTTTTCCTATAGTTTTTATGGACCCCACATAAGAGATCGGAATTCAAATTTGGTGGCTTGATGTGATGGATAATGGTCATATTTTTTATTTTAATGGGGAAAGAATGGGAAACAGACATGGGCGTAATTGGTAATTTAGCTTTTCATCTTGAGGTACTGTGGTTGCATCATTTTTAGATATGGTTGCTATATCTATTATTGAGCTATTTGCGGTATTGTAGGCTTCTAGCAAACAGTAAAATGGCCGGCCATAGGATTGCTCATGCTACTTTGAAAGGACCAAGTGTGGTGAAGGAAATCGTTATTGGAATTGTGCTCAGCTTTGCTGCCGGTAGTGTATGGAAGCGGCATCATTGGAACGAGCAGAGACGAGTAAGGTCATTCTATGACTTGTTGGACAAAGGTGAGATCACCTTGGTTCCAGCAGAAGAATAATTATTCTATAAATTATAATTGGTGTTGTGATGATTTACATTCCTTTTCTGGCTTTTCAATCAGACATGAGCTCATTTTTGTTTAGATTTCATACAAATAAGTTGTAATGGAATTTGCATTCTTCCTATTTCCATAAATTCCAAAGCTTTTTGAGATTGTTTTCTTATTTTTTCTGCAAATTCACTATGTTAATTTGCATTAGTTACTGCTATCTCGCTTATTTTTTGTGTTTATATGTACAATGTATAGGAATTATAGTCTGGGCAAAAAACTAGTTCTGAAATAATCAAGTGCTGGGAATTTTAAGAGCATTTTGTTTTTCCAAGTGCATAACAAATCTTAATAAAGTAGTAAAATAGATGGTATATATTCTGTTCAAATTACAATTCAGGGTTTGTTTGGTAATAATTATGAGAATTGATTTTTTGACCGTTAAAGAGAAAAGTACGTCCCATCTGTGAGTGAAAAAGTAAAAAATGAAGGTTAGAATAGTAAAACAACAATTAAAAAATTGATTTTTTGGGATAAAAAATTGCTACCAAATGGGGGTTTAGTAAATACATTACCTGGGGGAGATTCAAATAATTTGGAGGCTTGGTCAGATCAAATGGCCAGTATTGAAAACATGAGTTGTACAATATATGATGTTATTTTCTATATTCCATCGGTATTATGTTGATATTTTTATTGAAAAATCAACGCTTTATATAGGTAATATATTGCATTATCATACCATATGTTACTTTTTTTTTTTTTTTTTTTTTTTAAAAAATCTTGTAGCACGGATAACATGTTTTGTTACCATATATTTACCTATATTAGTCTTTGATTTTTGTCAAACAATAGTATTTACAAAACAACACCAACCTTGGGCAACAACAACAACCAAGGTTGTTTAAATCAGCAACATAATGAACATAAGTTGTTACCGTTACATTATCTAACACATTTGACGCATTATGTTAATCGTATGAAACTACTCCATGCCGTCGCCTGCCAATACCATCATCACAAAACATGAGTTCCATGGTTGTTTAAAAACAGTAACATAATGAACACAATTTGTTATCAATACGTTACCAACATGGATAACACGTTATGATAACCGTGACTTCACTATCGCCTGCCAATACCGTTACTAAAAAACACAAGTATCACATTATGTTACTCGTTTAAAATCACTACACTGCCGTCTATCACCACAATCAGAAAACATGAGTAAAATGTTATGTTATCCGTTAGCTCCAATCTTGTCGAAAAATTTATCATCAATATTGTCATCACAATATCCACCATCACTCGAACACTATACCACGAAATATAGAATAAATAATTGGCAATATTTTCAACATTAGGTGAAGACAAACAAAAACCATCACTCGACCATTATACCACAAAATTTCAATCTAGATCTATATATTATGGGGGTTAAATCTCAAATCCAGATCCAAAGGTGATGGTGGAGGTGGTGGTTCGATGGAGGTGCCGGTGGAAATGAAAATGACCTCTTTAATCTGTCATGACATGGCGGAGGTGCAGGGCACCGAAGATGGTGCGGAGATGGCAAAAATGGTGCTAGGGTTTGATGGTGGATATGTTTATGATAAATTCTCTTTTCATTTTCAAGTACTACAAGCATAATAATAATTATTATTATTTATTTTTTGAGTGTCATTCCGTGTAGAAAAATGATAGAAATCGACTAATCATTAAATATTAGTTGTTAGAATCATTTATTATTTCCCAAATCCATAAATACAACTATAAATTTAACATTAATGCATATATGCTCATTAATATGTATGTGTGTGTATAGACATATTGACCACCTTCAAGGGTTTCCTCTTTACCGTTTAAACCAGCAATTTCCTGTCATTTGAAGATTTACAGACACACTCTTTCTTTCCCATAACAATAATGGCGATTCCATGGTTGGATAAATTGCTGGAAACTATATTTTTCAAACCGTGTCCAGTTCATGGAGATTTTGGAGTACCAGGCGAATGCAATCTGTATTGCATTAGCTGCATGGGAGATCCATTTTGTATTCACTGTAAAGAACAGCACGATGAACATCGAGATCAGGTTCTTCAGGTGAAACTTCTATCTTCATTACAGAAAAATTCTGTCTTGAATGGATAATGGGCTCAATTTAGATTTTTATTTTTAACTGCAGATAAGGAAATTTTTGCATCAAGAGGTAGTAAGGGTCGATGACATTGAGGAGCACTTTGACATTTCTTTGATACAGGCATACAAAATAAATGATCAACCTACTGTTTTTCTGAAAAAGCAAGAGGAGACTAAAAGACATGGAAGAGTTAATTGTCAAATGTGTAACCGATACCTCTCTAACCAAGATTCAAGGTTTTGCTCCATCAGTTGCAAGGTAAATTCAGTTTCGAATTCCCGCCTCGAACACTGAGCAAACGAAAAAAGTATCCCTCGTTTCTTATAAAGTGCTCGTTTGGTAAATGTTTTTTTTATTTTGGCTAAAAATTTAGTTAAACTTCATTTTTAACTACACGTTTCCACTTTTTACCACATTTCTTGGGATCTACCGACTCTTATCAATATCACAAAATTCCTAAATTAGGAGTAGGGATGGATCTATTTTCCATTTCGTTTGTCAGTGTAACTGATTGTGAATATATGATATAAGCAGGTGAAGTCTGATTGGTTAGAGTTACGATTATGAGACACGAGCGGATGAATGAATATGTCAGTTAATTTTGGTGGCGATGAAGGGTCCATTGGGTGTAGGAGATGAGCCAGATGATTACAGTGAAGGTCGTCGAGTTGATGAGACAAGCCACATGATACTACAAAAAGGAATTTAAATTATTTTCGTTTCTCAGTACTTTGAATATTTGTATTATGTAGTATAACAAATAATTCATGAATGAATATAGAAGTTCATGAATGAATTGCAACATATATTGTTATCTTGTTTCCCTTCTCTCTTACTATGTCCTATTTGTTTGGTGTGGATTAAAAGCTAATTAAAATTCGGAATCGAAGTCAAAAATTTATTTTAATCATATCTTTCATAAGATCTACAACTTAATTTTCAATCAAATAATTCATCAATTTTTATCAAAATCGACTAAAAATCTGATTTTAGAAGCAGAGACCATGTATAAATGTAAATTTCAGAAATGGATCAGCTTGAGTTCAATCTGACCACCAAATCGAAATTTCAGGTTAGATCGAGTCCAACCTCAAAGAAAACCAAATGGGGTTGAAACAGAGGTTGATTTGACAGTTTAACGTGTACTTTGAGCACCTCTACTTGTTATGTACAAGATACTAAGTATTACACTGGTGTGCAATATTAGGTTACTACCTACTAATAATGAGCTTCACGATACTCATCAACTTATAAGTAGCTTCGACTCATTAATTAAAGAGATGGAGTGGAAAGAACTAAAAATAGAAAATAGAAAGATAATGATGTGAAGAAGCCTTTTAGCATCGTTAGAAACTTCATTAAGGACCAAAGTGACAATATATTTTGTACAAACTTATTGAGGCTCTTTAAAACAATTTAATGTATGTACATTGATCAAATAAGCCCTTGCAAGCATTTTGAGTAATAACAACACAAGCATTGCTATCGTAGTACCGAGAAGCATCACATAGGCTTCCATCGAATTTTGAATGTGCGATGAAACTGAGAAAATTATGTTAGGCGTCGTTAATAAAAGTTAACTGTTAACGGGTAGAAAATGTCGTTAATGGACAGTTAACTATCGTTAATGAAGTTAATCGTTATTATCGACAATTAACTGTCATTAATGGACAATTAAATGATAGTTAACTCTTATTCAAGACGATCATTACATGCATGTTTTTCACTTTTCAGATCTCAAGATAACACTATTTGCTATAAATAATATCTGTAACGATCATACTTAAATTTTACATGATCGAAAAGTTGACGTCATGTACCTTAACTGGTTTCACTATAGTAAACAACTACCATCGAGTGAATCAATATCATTTGCTTATCCATTACCATTCTATATTTGTGAACTCACTTTCCGAACTTATTGAGTCTCTTTACAACAATTTAATGTATGTACATTGATCAAATAAGCCCTTGCAAGCATTTTGAGTAATAACAACACAAGCATTGTTATCGTAGTACCGAAACGAGAATGGAGTCATTATGATCATTACATGCATGTTTTACACATTTTGCACTTCTCGAGACAGTATTATATGATATAAATCACATCTTTAACTATCATATTTTAAGTTGCTATAATGGAAAATTTGACATTGTATATATTAAGTGGTTTTACAATAGTAAAAAATATAAACAATTATCATTGAATGAATAAAGATGGTTTACCTATTTTTCACCATTCTAGAGGTGTAAATTTACTTTTCAAACTCTGAGTCTATAATACATTTTTAAGTATATGCAATGGTCAAATAAGCATTTGCAAGCATTTTGAGCCCAAAAAAATGTGTGTAAAGTCATTACAGTCATTATCTATTTATTTTGCATTTTTATATTTCAAGACACTATTATTTACTATAAGTAAACGATCCTACGTTATTTTGGTATGACAAATAAAGTTGACAATATATATGTTTTCACTATAATTAACGTGCAAATAACTATCAATAAATAAATCAATACCATTTGAAGGGTTGGGTTTATAAAACTCTTAACGAAAATTAACCCTTGTTTGGGCTCCACTTTAATTTTAGGAAAAATTACTTAGAAACCTACATTTAAAGACCAGTTTTCAAAAACAAGGGGGATTAATTTTCATTTCACAAATTAGACGGTAATTAGATTTTAAAAATTATAATTAATAAAAATTTAATTAAACATTATAGATTTACTCATGCACCCCCAATTCATTTCAAAACCCTATCTTCATCACTCTATCTACCTTCTCTCTATCTTCATCACCCCTCTCTCCTACCCACCTCTACCACAGTTCCTTCCCATTGGTAAAGGATCAAATTCAGGCCATGACTATCACTACTAAAAAATAGTTTTTCACCTACGGAAAATTACCAACGGATTGCATCCGTTGGTGATTAAAAATGGATTATCCGTTGGTAAAAGTAATTCACTTTTAGCTACGATAATTAGCAACGGATTTTCCGTTGGTAAAGATGATATCTCTTTATCAACCGATATTCCGTGTTTAATATAATCATTTAACATTTGGATCTTCCTCCAACGAATATTCCGTAGGTGATGTACTAATATTACCAACGGATGCAGAAACGGATTATCCGTTGGTAAAAGTAATTCATTTTTAGCTACAATAATCAGCAACGAATTTTTCGTTGGTAAAGATGATATCTCTTTACCAATGGATATTCCGTGCCTAATATAACCGTTTAACATTTTGATCTTTTACCTACGGATATTCCGTTGGTAATTAGAAACAGATTATCCGTTAGTAAAAATGATATCTCTTTACCAACGGATATTCCGTGCCTAATATAACAGTTTAACATTTTGAACTTTCAGCAACGGATATTCCGTTGGTAAAAATAATTCATTTATCCCATATCCTAAGTTTACAACAATATCTTTGTAGTTGCCCTCTATAAATTTGTGGTCCAATAAGGAGTTAAACAATATTTTGGCCTTTCAAAATAAATAATAATAATAATAATAATAATAATAATAATAATAATAATAATAATAATAATAATAATAATAATAATAATAATAATAATAATAATAAAATAAATAAATAAATAACTTTTTTACTATATGATTATTTACAACATTGATTTTCACCAATTGTAATGGTAGATATTTACCAACAGAAAGTCGGTTGGTATTGGTTAAAACTTTTACCAACGAAAATTCCGTTGGTAAAAGATTCACACTTTACCAACAGATTTTTCGTTGACAAAATGTTTACTCTTTACTTACGGCATGATCTGTTGGTAACTATCAGCGACCCTCAAATTACCAACAGATTTGTGGTTGCAAATATTCCGTTGGTAAAGATTATTAGCAACGGAGATTGAAGCTTTAGGAACGGAAAATCCGTACCTGAAACTCTGTTTTTTAGTAGTGTACAGCTTTGGCTTCGGTTGCGAGTGGCGACGCCTTCGGAGGAGGTTATGCTACAGTGGCCCCTTCCTACCATATTTCGTTTAGAGCGCCACCGTATGCGACGAAGCAGAACCGTCGAGCATACCGACCAAGCATCGTGTCACCGTCGTTACTTACAGTAGCGACGACAGAGTTGTTGCAAGTAGTACCAGTAGGGATGACATGATTGGACACAATTGATCATCCCTTGAGCTAGTGGTTTGGCAATTTTTCTAAAGTGAATGAACTATTAATACTTGTTGGTTTTGATCTGTGACCACATCTGATGGTTTAAGGTGGTGGTTATGCAGTCAGTGTCATTGCAGAGTAAGAAGGCTACAATCAGAGTTGGTGGTCAAGATGGTGGTTTTTTAAACTATGGGTGGTCTGTTTGTGGTCGAGGTGGTTATACATCAAATTGTTGGTGGTGGTTATGTTGGTGGTGTGATGCTGGTGGTGGTGGTTGGTGTTTGTTGAAGGTATTGGTAGAAGTGATTGTGATAGTTATGGTGATTGTTGTGAATTTGAGGTGTGTGCAGATTTGTTTGTAGTGACCTTATGTGACCAAGTATGTGTTTGTTGTGACCAATTTTTATTTTTATTTTTTATTGTGGTTAGTTGTGTCTTGGTCATAAACAATCACACTGAATACAAATTGTCACAGTTAGTCACATCAAAGACAAATTTGGTCACAGTTAATCACAAATAACATAGGTCAGAAAATTGGTTACATACAGTTACAAGTTGGACGTTCACATATAGCCACAGCGAAAAGAAGTTTGATCACAAATAATCACATAAAATACATGCATAGTCACGAATAATAAATCTGGTCATAGATAAATTTTTTGAGATTTTTCTGCAATAGAGTATAGAGAGAATTTTTTTTTTCAATTTTTGGAGATTTTCTTATCATTGAAGCCAAAGCAATCGTTGAAGCGATCATCGAATGGTCTACTGGAGCAGTTGCCAGAGTCGATGGCCATCTCTGGTGGAGAGGTGGAGGGAAGGTAGTGTAGTGGGGTGATTACGCCCAAAGAATAATGCGGTAATTGTAGTACAGATTTGGGGTGTCGTATCCACAGAGAGATGAAAAAATTCTCAAAAGATCAAACAAACTAGGGTTTTCTTAATTAAATGTGGGAATGATTTGTCACTTGAAATAAAAATTAATTATCAATATGCGAATTAGTGAAGCGTCGGAGTTCCCCCATTGGATTGGATCAATCAACATCAATAATTAATGTATTTTTACTCAATTAGAGGTTTTCTTCCCAACTCTCTAATTGGAAGATTTAACAGTGAAGTCCAATTTTATTCCAATTATGTTTCTAGAATCTAGATTTTCTATAACACATTCGCACATTTTTATTGGAACGAGATCAAAAATCGACCATATACGTCAGGCATAAGGCAGTAATCAATCCGCCAATAAAGTGATATTAAGATTAAAATTCAACAATTATTTTAATCATTCAATAGAAAGAGCATGGCTAGATCTATGAAGGATTTGATAAAAGTTAAAATAATCTCAACAATAAGTAATTTAAATTGAAACTCAACAAATAGTTTAATTTAACAATGGAAAAAGCATGACTGAATCCATGAGAAATTTATTAAAAGTTAAACAAATTTCAATACTAATTCATAACGAGAAAATCCAAATCTAGAAATTATTAAGCAAAGAGAGTTCGAATTACATGAAATTATGACGTGAAATCTCCAAATCCAATGAGTTCCATCGTTGCTTCACCGAGTTCCCTAGTTTTCCAGGGAGTTTCTTGAGCACCAAGATGAAAGAAATAGGTCTGGGGGCGTCTCCCTTCGTTCTGGGTGGTTTTGGGCATTTATATCCCGTGAAAATTAGGTTACCATAAGAGATTCAATCGTATAAGGAAACTGAGATTCGGCCGCCAAAAAAGCACTATGCGACCGCATGGTTATTGTCAATGCGGTCGCATGGTTACGCACTTTCAGCCTCTTCAATTCTCGGTATAGGTGTATGCGACCGCATAGTAGAAAGGCATGCGGCCGCATGGTTCTGCCAGACAGCTTTCAGTGTTTTAATCATAAATTTCTTTCTCGATGTCCAATTAAGGTGATTCAAGTTGCATTGGATAGATAACTCAGAGGGGCACAATTTTTGTTCAGAAGTCATCTCCCAATTCGATCATCTTCCATGTCAAAAATGGGTCCCAACATGAGACTAAAAACTGGTGTGTTGGTTTTTGATTGGAAATTGATGTATTGATCAAACTTTGATGTTATTTCATCCCTTTGACTTCATTCCTCATCCACTTGACCTCTAACGCTTTCAAATCTTCATCATAATCTTGGACACAAGTTTGGATCATTTGTAATTTAGTCCTCGAACTTTCGTTCTCTTCTACTTTGGTCATTTTTCACTTGTTTCTTCCGAATTTCATCTTTTTCACCAAAATGCAACCTAAACCAAAATATAAGAGTAATGAGTGCATTTTGGCATAATATAATCACATAAATGCAATAGTTAAGAGGGGAAAATATGATATTTTACACTCTTATCACACCCCCCAACTTGCTTATTGCTAGTCCCTAGCAATTTCATGCAAAGTAAAGCAAATGAGTGATTGGTCCATGTTACAAGTGAAATTGTTAAGTTCTAATTCAATAGTAGTTCATTCTCTTTTCAAACTCAAGACCACCAGAAATTAACAATGCTATGATCATCAAGATATCAAAAACACTTGCTAAATGTGTAAGTGTGTGTCAAGCCATAGCCATCTTACCGCCAACCCTAACACATGCAACATCGAGTGTATCTCTAGCTAAAGGTCCAGCCCCATAACTCACGGATATTAAAGTGTTTAGTGCGGGATTTCTCTCTATGGAGCTGGGAAAGATGCACACTCAGAACATGGAGGCTTTAATAATTAGCAACAAGCAGACATTGATCACATGATAGGCATACTTTCAAATGAGAATTCATCAACTTCTTACCACAAACCGACTTGAGATCAAAACCGTCAATGCAAAGGGTGTGAAAGGGGTTAAGTTGGGTTATATGAAAAGTAGGGTGAAAAGAATTTAAGGACTTCCAAGTATCTAGTTAGGCATCTCAACAAGTAATTCAACATAGCAATCCTTTACATCAACGCATTCCTTAACCTTTCAATTCCCAACAACAATCCACTCTTTTTTTTTTCTTCTTTTTTTTCAATTTTTTTTTTCTTTCAAATTTTTTTTTTCTTTCTTTTTTTCTTTTCTCGCTTTTTTTTTGTGCATTACCCGAGCACTTATCATCTCTTATCACTTTTCTCATTACTTTTCTTCTCAAATGGACATTTAACACCTACTATACACTTGGAAGCATAAATGTGGAAAAATGACTATTTATAGACTTTAATCCAGTGTAAGGAGGTATGGATAACTTAGACACATGAAAAGAAATGGTTATGTATGTGTATTGGCTAAAAGTGGCTACTAGGGGATTATAATTATGGAAAAGAACTAGTCTGAAGGCTCAATTCAATCCTAAATTGACTGTTATCATTTCTCAAGTACAAACCACCGTCTTACCACGTACCGTGTAATGTCATTCTCAGAAGAAGTTTCCAATTCACACAATCAATGAACACTTATTACATTTTTAATATGTGATAACTCTCAATCCTCATTAATTCTCTCTAAAGAAGGCTCTAGCAGGAGATTCATCTAGCTACATGTGTTAAACCACTATCTTACCACAAGGCTTGTGTGCACAAAGTGAAATATAGCAAGTGTCCTGATATTCAGATTCTCATAAACACAACCAACTCCTAGTGGCATATTTTGTCACTCAAGCACATAGGCATAGACATGCAGCAACTCAGAAGTCCAGGCAAAAATGTAAACTTTTTCACAATTCCATGATCACACAATTTATCATGCAATGCAATTCACAAACAAAATGTATCCTCCCCCGGGAATTTCTTCCACTGCAGGCACCGATTGTCCAAAAGCTATTTTGAGATGCTGTCCATTCACTTTGAACACTCTACCATCATTAGGATCCTCAATTTCAACTGCTCCATTTTCAAAGACTCTTAGTACCACAAAGGGACCAGTCCACCTAGAACGAAGTTTTCCAGGATGCTTGTGGAGTCTAGAATCATACAGGTATACTTTTTGATTTGGTTCAAAAGTTTTTCTCAAAATGTTTTTATCATGAAAAGCTTTCATTTTTTCCTTGTAGATTCTAGAACTCTCATAGGCCTCATTTCTCAACTCCTCTAACTCAGCCAACTGAAATTTCCTAAGCTTACCTCCCTCTTCTAGGTCGAAATTAAAATGTTTAATAGCCCAATATGCTCGGTGTTCAAGCTCCACAGGTAAATGGCAAGGCTTTCCAAAAATAAGTCTATACGGTGACATGCCTAGGGAAGTCTTAAAAGCAGTACGGTAAGCCCAAAGTGCATCACTTCATCTTAAAGGCCAATCTTTACGATTAGGATTCACCGTTTTTTCCAAAATTTGTTTAATTTCCCTATTAGCCAATTCTACCTGTCCACTAGTTTGGGGGTGGTAAGCAGTAGAGATTTTATGAATAACTCCATATTTTTTCATTAGTGCTTCGAATGAACGGTTGCAAAAGTGTGTGCCTCTGTCACTAATAATGACACGTGGTGTACCAAACCTAGACAAGACATTTTCTTTGAGGAATTTAATAACCGTTTTATTGTCATTAGCTCTACAAGCGACCGCCTCTACCCATTCAGACACATAATCCACCGCCACAATAATGTATAGATAACCAAAAGAAGGTGGAAAGGGGCCCATAAAGTCAATCCCCCAACAATCAAACACTTCTATCACTAAAATGGGGTTTAAAGGCATCATATTACGTCGAGACACGACACCTAATTTTTGACATCTTTCACAGGTTCTACAATAGGTATTAGTGTCTTTGAACAAGGTAGGCCAATAAAAACCACATTGTAGAATTTTTGCAGCAGTATTTTTTATAGAAAAGTGGCCACCACATGCTTGAGTATGACAGAAACTAAGTATGCTAGGTATTTCTTCACTGGGGACACAACGTCTTAATATTTGGTCAGGGCAGTACTTAAACAAACATGGGTCATCCCAATAAAAATTACGTACCTGAACCAAAAACTTCCTCTTATCATTTGTACTCCACTCCTTTGGGATTTCACCTGCAGCCAAGTAGTTCACAATGTGAGCAAACCATGGTAAAGAAGAGACAGAAAATAAATTTTCATCTGGGAATTCATCTCTTATTGGCAAGGTGTTTGTAGTGTCTTCAAAGGTTAGTCTTGATAAGTGGTCTGCTACGACATTCTCCACTCCTTTCTTGTCCTTGATGGTAATGTCAAATTCCTGCAAAAGCAATATCCATCGTATTAATCGCGCCTTAGTATCCTTCTTTGCAAGAAGGTACTTAAGGGCTGCATGATCTGTGAAAATTGTAATGGGAGAACCTATTAAATAGGATCTAAACTTGTCGAGTGCAAAGACCACAGCTAGTAGCTTTTTTTCAGTTGTGGAATAGTTCATCTGAGCACTGTTAAGAGTTCTACTAGCGTAGTAAATGACAAAACGCTTACCCTCTCTTCGTTGTCCCAGTACAGCACCTACCGCATAATCACTAGCATCACACATAATTTCAAACGATAGGGACCAATCAGGTGGTTGCATGATCGGTGCAGAAGTGAGCTTGTTAATCAGTGTTTTAAATGCCTCTTGGCATTCTGGGGTCCATTCAAAATTGGCTTCTTTACTTAGAAGGTTACACAAGGGTCTGGATATGGATGAAAAGTTCTGTATAAACCTCCTATAAAAACCTACGTGACCTAGAAATGATCTTATGTCTTTGATGGTTTTAGGTGTAGGCAATTTGGAGATCAGTTCAATTTTTGATCTGTCGACCTCTATTCCTTTAGAAGAAATTACATGTCCTAAGACAATTCCTGAAGGTACCATAAAATGACATTTCTCCCAATTCNATATAGATTTTTCTAGTAGATATTTATATAGATTTTTCTAGATAATGCTTCTAGAAATGCTATGCATGTTGGGCCTTTTAATTTATTTGGGCCTATAAGTAAAATCTTTAAACCCATATTATTTAGTTCAAAAATCAAGTTTACTACTCAACATCCCCCCTTAAATTTGATTTTGCTACTCCAAGTAGAGTTCTTAACTTGCAAAACAAATCATGCTTGAGTGGTTTAGTGAGAATGTCGGCGATCTACTCCTGGGAGGTTACATATTTCAGATGCACTTCTTTCTTTGCAATGCTTTCTCTTATGAAGTGATATCTTATATCAATGTGCTTGCTTCTATCATGGAATACTGGGTTCTTTGCCAATGCCAATGCCGATTTGTTATCAACGTGGATTTCGATTGATTCTTCTTATGATACTCCAAGCGTCTTCAACAAGTTTCTAAGCCAAATCGCATGGCAGACACTTGATGTAGATGCAACATATTCAGCTTCACATGTAGATAGTTCTATGATCGATTGCTTCTTTGAGCTCCAAGTGAAAGCTGTGTCGCCCAAGGAAAACACATACCCAGTCGTACTCTTTCTATCATCACTATCTCCGCCCCAATCGCTATCACTATATCCAACAAGTTTGAACTCATTAGATGATGAATAGACTAAGCCATAATCAAGCATACCTTTGATGTAGCGAAGAGTTCTCTTTGCAGTTTTCATATGGGTCATGGTAGGTGTCTCCATATAGCGACAGATTAGCCCAACTCCAAAAAGGATATCTAGTCTTGTGCATGTCAAATATCTTAGACTTCCAACAAAACTCTTAAAAAGTGTTGGATTTACTTTTTCACCTTCATCATTCTTCGACAACTTGATTCCGCATTCGACGGGGGTGCATACAGGTTTACAGTCCTCCATATTGAATTTCTTTAGAATTTCTTTAGCATATCCTTCTTGTGAGATGAAAATGCAGTCCTCCATTTGCTTTACCTCTATCCCAAGATAGTAGGTCATAAGGCCGATATCCGTCATCTCAAATTCTTGAGCCATAACCTTCTTAAACTCAGCGATCATACTTTGATTATTTCCTGTGAATATAAGATCATCTACATACAAACAAACAAACAAGCAAAATATCTCCTTTCTCATTTACCTTTGTATAAAGGGCATACTCGTGAGGACATTTTGTAAAGTCATTTTTTAGAAAATACTTGTCAATTCTACTATTCCATGCTCTTGGAGCCTGCTTCAACCCATATAAAGTCTTTTTTAGTTTCAAGACTTTACCTTCATGTCCTTTTATTTTATAGCCCATTGGTTACTCTATATAAATTTCTTCTTCGAGATAGCCATTTAGAAATGCTGATTTCACGTCCATTTGGAATATCTTCCACTTATTATGTGCTGCAAAAGAGATAATTAATCTTATGATTTCTAAACGAGCAATAGGAGAAAATACCTCTTCATAATCGATTCCCGACCATTGGTTGTAGCCTTTGACAACCAATCTTGCTTTATATCTTTTTACGTCTCCTTTAGCGTTCTTCTTTGCCTTGTACACTCACTTAACTCCGATTGCTCTCTTATCTTTGGGAAGAGTTGTCAGCTCCCATGTGTCATTTTTCTCAATAGCCTTAATCTCTTCATCCATGGCATCTCTCCATCTTTTATTTTGCACCTATTCTTCATACCCTATTGGTTCACAATCGACAAAAAGACAAAAAAGTGTGAGATCATTTTGATTTTCGGTTACCTCATATAGCTCTTGTAGGCTCCTCATCCTTGGTGTCCTTTCGCTTGAACTTTCTCCTTGTGAAGATGATGGAAAAGCATCTCCATGAGTAGGTGACAGAGGTGGACTAATAATCTCTTACTGCTCTCCATTCTCTTGTTCTTCTTCATCAAAGAATGGTAAAAAGTCATAGTCTTCTTCTTGAACACCCCAATCCCAATCTCCTTCTTCATCAAACTCGACATCTCTACTTATGGTGATCTTCTCATTGCTTGGATTATACAACTTGTAGCCTTTAGAGCGAGAGTTATAGCTGATGAAGACATACCTTTCACTTTTGTCATCTAACTTGGACCCTTTTTGATCTGGTACATGAGCATATGCAATGCTCCCAAATACTCGTAAGTGAGAGATGATGGGCTTTCTTCCACTCCATGCTTCTTGTGGTGTCTTATTCCACACACTTCTAGAAGGTGATTGGTTAGATAAATACACGGCGCAATTAACAGCTTCAGCCCAAAGTTCTTTGGGCAATCTCTTACTTTTGAGCATGCAGCGGGCCATGTTAAGAAAGGATCTGTTCTTTTTTTCGGCTACTCCATTTTGTTGTGGAGAGTATGAAACTGTCGATGGGCGACGAATTCCATTCTCCTCACAATATTTCTCAAACTTTTTGGAGGTGAACTCTCCTCCTCTATCCGATCTCAAGGCTTTTATACTATATCCGCTTTCTTTTTCAACAAGAGTTTTAAACTTCTTAAAAGTTTCAAAAACTTCCAATTTTTGTTTGAAAAAATAGACCCAAGTCTTTCTACTAAAATCATCAATAAAAAGAACAAAATAATTGCTCTTACCGAGAGAGCTTGGATTAATTGGCCTACAAACATCGGAGTGTACAAGTTCTAGCAGCTTCTTAGCTCTTGTAGATGCTTCTTTTGGAAAACTTTTTCTCGAATGCTTTCCATGTAAGCATCCTTCACATAATTGATCCGCATGATTTATTGGAGGCAAACCTTTCACCATTTTCTTCGTATTCAACAACTTTAAGCCTCCAAAATTAAGATGCCCAAATATCAAGTGGCAAAGTCAAGATGAATCTTTAAAACAAGCTTTAAGCATTTAGCGACATCATTTTGAATGCTTAATGCAAACATTCTATTTCTTGTCTTAAGGACTTTGACAATCAAATTTTCTCTTTGATCTCTTATTGAAAGACTATGATCTTTCAAATGAATATCATAGCCCTTCTCTAAGAGTTGTCCCAAACTTATAATGTTATTCTTCATATTGGGCACATAATAGACATTTGAGATAAATTGATGCGTACTGATTCATCAAGCTCCACAAACATGTTTTTTCTTCCACACATATGGTTGCTTGCTCCTGTATCCAAATACAAAGTATTCTTTTCTCTGCTCTCTTCACCTTTGTAAGTCAATAGTAGTGCAGGATCTACTTCACTTTCCCGATAAGCGTAGTTGGCTTTCTCCTCAACTTGGTTAGTAATATTTTTACATTCTGAAGCATAATGACCAAGTTTTTGACAATTGTAACATTTAATTTGAGATTTGTCATACCTTGGTCCTTTATTTTTCCTCGTACCTTTTCCTCTTCCAAGATCGCTGGTAGAAAATGAACTTTGCCTTCTCTCCTCCTTATAGAATGTAATTCTTCATCGATCTTGACCTCGTCCTCTTCCTCTTTGGCTTCTTCTACTATTGAACCTTCCTTCACTCCCATTCAAAGTGAGCTTTGTTTGAAGAGTTTGCTCTAATAGCTCTTCTTTCACCTTCTTCTTTAGTCTTTCCTCATGGGTTTGTAAAGATCCTATGAGTTGATTGACACTCATACTATCTAGATCTTTAGATTCCTCAATGGCTACAACTATGTAGTCAAATTTAGAATCTAAAGACCTAAGTATCTTCTCAATTACACGAGTGTTGTTCAACTTTTCTCCATTCCTTTTCAATTGATTCACAATAGCTAATACTCTAGAGAAGTAATCAGAAATTGATTCCGATTCTTTCATATGTAAAGCTTCAAACTCACCTTGAAGTGTTTGAAGTCGAACATTTTTCACCTTCTCAACTCCTTTGTGGGAGTTTTGCAAGATCTCCCATGCTTCCTTACTCATAGTAGCACAAGCTACTTTCTCAAACATGTCTTCATCTAAGACTTGATAGATGAGGGTGAGCGCCTTCTTGTCCTTCTTCCTTGCATCCTTCAAACTATCCCTTTGTGCTTGGGATAGAACAACCTCGTCTTGTGGCTCCATGTAGCCTTTCTCTACGATCTCTCATGCATCTTTTGACTCGAGCAATACTTTCATCTTTATGCTCAAATTGTCGTAGTTGTTCTTGTTGAGTTGGGGGACTTGAAAAGGAATCATCCCACTTGCCATTTTTCACAAGAACCTTGGGAATCTGATACTAGTTTGTTGGAGGAAAGATGGGTTTACTAACTTGGATTGGCTAAAGCTTGATAGAGGACAACACTAATAGGAAAAAGGAAGTAAAAAATGAAACTTGTATTTCTCAATTTCAAGACTTTACACACTTTTTTGGCTTGTTACAAAATGGAGGGCACTATCCATTTATATAGTGTTTACAAGAAGATTCTAGTCCACACATTTTCTAGAGACATCTAAACCACACATCAAGATATTTTCCTAGAATGCTCTAAACATTCTTTATAAAACCACATATCTTATTTAGATATTTATATAGATTTTTCTAGATAATACTTCTAGAAATACTACGCATGTTGTGCCTTTTAATTAACTTGGGCCTATAAGCAAAATCCTTAAACCCATATTATTTAGTTCAAAAATCAAGTTTACTACTCAACAAGGTCTCTCTATGATCTGTCCCTACTTTTACCCATGAAAATTCCGTAGTTAAAGATAACCAACGCATTTTTCGTTAGGAACATTCAAGCACTCCGAAACAGCAACATAATGTCAGTAGGAAATATTCCGTTGGTGGCGACCATTAACAACGAATTTCGTGGCTTCAACTGAGAAAAATAGTTCCACTACATTGTGTTTTAAGTCAACCATTTGTACGATATATTCATTTGTTTTTTCATGTATATATTGGCAATGGGCTGGTACCAAGAAGATTTTTGACATTTATGGTATAGCTTAAACAAATATGAGTAATCTATTAACTTATTAGTCCCCACATAATTAAGGAAATTCAGTTTTTATAATTTAGTATAAATATTATTCCTCACATGAGATACTAAGGGCACACGGATAATAAAGGATGCTAGGCATTTTGAATTTGTACAGATCATTTCTGTGAAAAATATATTAATATAAATATCTATTTTTTGCAGTTTAATCATTAATGCAGATACCTAATAGAGCAGGATTATGACATTAATTTTCATATCCGAGGCAACAGTGATTCAAAATTAATAAATAAATTCAACTAAAAAATGGCCTGTCCTTTTTTTTTTTTTTGTTAATTACGTTTACCTTGGTCTCCGTCCATATTTATTATGATATCCTCACTTCAATTTCTACCTTAAAGTTGTGGTGTATGTCTTAGTTGTTTCACACTCAAGTCAATCTCTACTCATGACCGCTTGCTCAAACCCTGCTGCCTCCATATTCTTTTTCAAATATTCCTGAATCATGTACTTCACACACACAAACAAAGAATCCCGTCCCTGAATATTTTGGAGTCTATATCTTAAATATCTGAAGTAGGTAATTTCTTAGCTTCCTGTAATTTTATATTTTTTTTATATGACAAAGAGGTGAATACATATATCTAAACTGAAACCAGCTAGAAAATCGATGTGCATTTTGTATATTCATTGTGTGACTGGAATTTCTCACGTTGGCAGAGTTTGTCTGGCAGCAGTAGAAAACTGTTAGCAATGAATTCTGGGTGTGGTGGAAGTGGATCAGTCGACGAAGAGACCTCAAACTCTCGGAAGGGAAGGAAACCAACCTATCGACACTCAATACAACAGATACAACATCTTGAAGCGTAAGATTTATAGAACACTTGATTTTTTATGGATGATTTATAATTTTTTTTGTAAGTTTAATTGTTTTTTAAAAAAAGCAATCCAAATTCAGATAAGGGATACTAGTTTGAGTGTTCTTTTTTCACACTTCCATTTTTCTAGTTATTGAAGAATATTAAAGTGTTGGTTAATTTTGCAAAAAGTAAAAGATATTCCATATATATATATAGATCATGGTTAAAACTTTCTTGATGCAGTAATTAATATTTTTTTTTGATTTATTCAATCAAAAACATGAATATTTTTCTCCTGATTGATGGAAATTATGCAGGTTCTTTAAAGAATGCCCCAAACCAGATGAGAATCAGAGGGTACAATTGGGCAGGGAACTAGCACTTGATCCCAATCAGATAAAGTCTTGGTTTCAAAATAAAAGGACTCAGATGAAGGTGCCATATATATGTATAGTTGATTTATACAAATATATTCCTGCCAATTTCATTGCTGATAATTATCATAGTGTATTTTATGCATTTCAGGCTCACCATGAGAGAGCAGACAATAGCACCCTTCGATCTGAAAATGAAAGAATACTCTGTGAGAATTTAGCAATGAAAGAGGTACTGGATAACATCATCTGCCTGACTTGTGCTGGCCCACGTCTTGGTGATGAGGCAAGGCAACGTAATCTACTGAAATTAAGAATGGAAAATGCCTTGTTGAAAGAAGAGGTGATTGATTCCTCGTTTCTTTTATAAAGAAAATCCACGTGTGCCTAGGTAGTGGATATGGAGTAAACTCTACCTCGTTTATGACTAAAAATAATTTGGACAAAGGTGGGAAGCATTCCGAATTTAATACCTGCCTAAGGGAAAAAATTAACTTTTATATGTAAGTCTTGAAAGAAGAAAGGTGAACTCATTTTTGTTACATTTTGCAGCATGAACGGATGCTTAACTCATACTCCAGTTTCCTGGGAAAATGATGGCGTACAAGTATTGGCATTAGATTATGTGGACGAGGGGATGAGCACAAGCATCGGGGCACAGCAAAATAATCCCCTGTTCGGCCAATTGATCACTTTTCAGCTTTATTTCTGTTAAATAATCGGCATCTTTTAATTACAAAAGGGAAATTTGGTCTTTTAGTTTATCCTAGGGCTTCAGTCCTTTATAAACAATTTCTGAACTGAATTCTAGGGTTGTTATATATATATATATATATATATATATATATATGTTGGGAAAACACCTCCCAAAAATAGCCCAAAGATCAAACAATGTTGGCAAAGTGAAAATTTCCAAAACACTTGAAGAACAAGAAAATGAGGAAGAAATGATTTCCAATGGAATATATGAAGATAAATGTGTTTGGATTACTTGAACAAGCCTCAAGTTAATTCCCAAGAAAGAAATAACTTAGAATTTGTACCCAAAATGAACAACCTTCAACTTGTAGAATTCTCACCAAGTTTTCTCTCTAATTTTCTCTCTAGGTCTTGTGTTAAAATGAAAGAGGGAAAAATGGCAATATATATATACATGCCGAGGCGCCTAGGCACCACTCTGCTTGGGAACCGCCTTCGGGGCGCCTAGGCGCCTGGACATGGCGCCTAGGCACCCAGTTTCTGATTTGGAGGTTCACTCGGGGCGCCTAGGCGCCCAGTTTCCAGCGCCTAGGGGCTGCCTTCTTCAGCTTTTCTTCTTCAGTTTCTCCTGGTTTCTTAAGCTTCTCATCTTCAGCTCCTCTTCTCATCTTCAGCTTCTCTTCTCACATTTCTCCACCTCGAACATCATTTGATAAACCTCAAATTTTGGACGAACACAAGAAGAAGAAACAAGCACCTAAAAAAAAACTCGGCTGCATCATTCAAACCATGATTGCCTATGTATCCAAAACTCGGGATCAAGCCTCCGTAGTTCACCTCCACCTTCATATACACTCCACCTCATTTCAACCTCGCCCCCAAGGGCCATGCCCTCTCGGGCATATCAACACGGACTAATGTGAAGCAAGTCCAAGCAATGTTGAAACTTGCTACCTGTCACCACTTTGGTTAACATGTCAGCTGGGTTCTCATTTGTGTGTACCTTCGAGAGTGAGATATCACCTTCCTCTATAACATCACGCACAAAATGATACCTGACGTCAATATGCTTGGTTCAAGCATGATGAACCTGATTCTTAGCCAAGTGAATCGCACTCTGGCTATCACACCACAAGTCCACACAATCCTGCTCAATCCCCAAATCATCTAGAAGACCCCATAACAACAATGCTTCCTTCACTCCCTCTGCCATGGCCATATACTCGGCCTCTGTAGTAGAAAGAGCAACTGTAGCCTGTAACATCGATCGCCAACTAACTGGGGCACCATGTATGCAAAACACATATCCAGTAATAGATCGTCGTCTATCTAGATCACCTGCATAATCCGAGTCCACAAACCCACTTATATGACATGCATCTCCACCAAAATATAGACCCATATCCGCGGTACCTTTTAGGTACCTCAGGATCCACTTCACAACTTCCCAGTGTGCCTTCCCCGGATTCGCCATGAATCTACTGACCACACTCACCGCCTGTGAAATATCTGGGCGTGTACACACCATGGCATACATCAAACTGCCAACTGCACTAGCATAAGACACACGATCCATGCGTACCTTTTCTTCCGCTGTAGTAGGAGACTGTTTACCAGAGAGCCTAAAATGTGGAGCCAATGGAGTCACCACCGACTTTGCACCTTGCAACCCGAACCTAGCAATAACCCGCTCAATGTAGCCTTTCTGACTCAAGAACATTC
>NC_036238.1:27530625-27530760 GCF_002742605.1 Olea europaea var. sylvestris
CATGAAGGAGTCAAATCGCTTGTACCACTGTCGAGGAGATTGCTTCAATCCATATAGTGATTTTCTCAAGCGACATACCTAACGTTCCTTATCCTCAACCTTGTAGCCATCAGGTTGATGCATATAGATCTCCTA
>NC_036238.1:27530946-27618518 GCF_002742605.1 Olea europaea var. sylvestris
CCTAGGTTTTGAAATTGGTTCTATAACCTTCCCAGATCGAGTGTTGGAAATTGAGGTTACTCTCTCCTGAACTTGAGGTTTGAGCCATATGCTGTCCCTTAGGATTAGGTTGAGCTTGTGCTGGAAATTTCCCACGTTCCCCCATAGTTAAGGCATTGGTCAATTTAGACACATGATTTTTTATCTCCTTATTTTCCTCCACTACCTGGTTAATCATAGTCTCAAACTTCTGATTGGTCTTGCCTTGTGCCTCTATGAATGCATGTAGGGTATCTTCTAAAGAGTTCCTAGAGGGTGTGGGTTGATATGATGGTGCACTGTAAGTTCTATTTGATTGGGTAGTTTGTTGGTTTTCAGATTTCCAGCTGAGATTGGGATGATTGCGCCACCCTGGGTTATAGGATTCGGAGAATAGGGCTTCTTATATGTGCCTAAGGCATTACAATGTTCCTCATAAACCCCTCTCATCTCAATTAAAGTGGTGCACTCTTGGGCTAGGTGATCTACTCCACCGCACACAAAACAAGGTCCCAAAGATTCAACACGCGAAACAGTTTGTGCAGGTTTAGAGCCTTTAGCACGCAAGGTCTCAAATTCTTTAGTAAGGGCTTCCACTCTGGCCTTAAGACTATCTTCTTCCCTAAGTTGATAGATACCTGTACTAGTGGGGTTTCCTGGGGGTCGTGACCTATTGGTACTATCAGTAGGGCTAGGTCATGTCCAAGTATGAGCTTTCTCAGCAAGATCGTCTAGATACTCTATGGCCTCATCCGGATCCTTTTGCAGGAAATCACCGTTACACATCATCTCTACGAATTGACGTTCCCTAGGTGTTAATCCCTCATAAAAGTAACTAACTATACGCCAGCTCTCATAACCATGGTGAGGACAAAGGGCTTGTAGTTCTTTAAATCTCTCCCAGACCTAATATAGGGTCTCACTAACCTTTTGGGTAAAAGATGAGATTTGTTTCTTAAGGGCGCTAGTCTTATGGTGGGGAAAGTATTTATTAAAAAATGCTTGCATCATTTCAGCCCATGTACCAATTGAACGTGGTCTCAACGAATATAGCCAGGTTTTTGCTCTCTCTTTAAGTGAAAACGGGAAAAATTTTAACCTGGCTGCATCCGTTGTACCATGTTGATTGTGGAAGGTTGCAACTACCTCCTCAAATTCCCTAATATGCACGTATGGGTTTTCACTGTCAAGTCCATGAAAAGTGGGAAGAAGTTGAATCATTCCCGATTTTAGTTCCATCCGTGGCATATTGGGCGGAAACATTATGCATGATGGTGTGGATGTACGTGTGGGGTACAAATAATCATGCAAAGTCCTATAAGGCGCATCGCCGTGTTCACTATCAGACATAGTGTTATGTGTTGAGGTGTTCGTGGCAATTGATGTAGTAGCAAAATAAGGGTTATATTGAGATTCAAACACTGGATAAGGTGCTCCAGTAGAACTCCCCTGATTGCCTTGATCCCTGCTCATCAAACACACAAGAAAAAAAACAAAGAAAATGTGAAAATAAAATAAAAATAACTCTAAAAAAAATTAAATCAAATAAAAATGAAGGAAAGGGAACGATGTCACCCTTTTTCGGTCGATCCCTTGATTACTTGTACCGTCTCCCCTATGCCCAAAGATTAATGCGGTGATTGTAGTACAGCTTTGGGGTGTCGTATCCACAGGGAGATGAAAAAATTCTCAAAAGATCAAACAAACTAGGGTTTTCGTAATTAAATGTGGGAATGGTTTGTCACTTGAAATAAAAATTAATTATCAATATGCGAATTAGTGAAGCGTCGGAGTTCCCCCATTGGATTGGATCAATCAACATCAATAATTAATGTATTTTTACTCAATTAGAGGTTTTCTTCCCAACTCTCTAATTGGAAGATTTAACAGTGAAGTCCAATTTTATTCCAATTATGTTTCTAGAATCTAGATTTTCTATAACACATTCGCACATTTTTATTGGAACAAGATCAAAAATCGACCATATACATCAGGCATAAGGCAGTAATCAATCCGCCAATAAAGTGATATTAAGATTAAAATTCAACAATTATTTCAATCATTCAATAGAAAGAGCATGGCTAGATCTATGAAGGATTTGATAAAAGTTAAAATAATCTCAACAATAAGTAATTTAAATTGAAACTCAACAAATAGTTTAATTTAACAATGGAAAAAGCATGACTGAATCCATGAGAAATTTATTAAAAGTTAAACAAATTTCAATACTAATTCATAACGAGAAAATCCAAATCTAGAAATTATTAAGCAAAGAGAGTTCGAATTACATGAAATTATGACGTGAAATCTCCAAATCCAATGAGTTCCTTCGTTGCTTCACCGAGTTCCTTAGTTTTCCTTGGAGTTTCTTGAGCACCAAGATGAAAGAAATAGGTCTGGGGGCGTCTCCCTTCGTTCTGGGTGGTTTTGGGCATTTATATCCCGTGAAAATTAGGTTACCATAAGAGATTCAATCGTATAAGGAAACTGAGATTCGGCCGCCAAAAAAGCACTATGCGACCGCATGGTTATTGTCATTGCGGTCGCATGGTTATGCACTTTCAGCCTCTTCAATTCTCGGTATAGGTGTATGCGACCGCATAGTAGAAAGGCATGCGGCCGCATGGTTCTGCCAGACAGCTTTCAGTATTTTAATCATAAATTTCTTTCCCGATGTCCAATTGAGGTGATTCAAGTTGCATTGGATAGATAACTCAGAGGGCCACAATTTTTGTTCAGAAGTCATCTCCCAATTCGATCATCTTCCATGTCAAAAATGGGTCCCAACATGAGACTAAAAACTGGTGTGTTGGTTTTCGATTGGAAATTGATGTATTGATCAAACTTTGATGTTATTTCATCCCTTTGACTTCATTCCTCATCCACTTGACCTCTAACGCTTTCAAATCTTCATCATAATCTTGGACACAAGTTTGGATCATTTGTACTTTAGTCCTCGAACTTTCGTTCTCTTCTACTTTGGTCATTTTTCACTTGTTTCTTCCGAATTTCATCTTTTTCACTAAAATGCAACATAAACCAAAATATAAGAGTAATGAGTGCATTTTGGCATAATATAATCACATGAATGCAATAGTTAAGAGGGGAAAATATGATATTTTACACTCTTATCATGGGGCGAGGTGAGGTGGCATGGGATGGAAATAATTAATGTATATTATATTATAATTTAATATTTAATTTATTTATTTACCACCTGATTTTTGAAATATTTTAATGAGTTTATTATTTATGAAATGTATTGATCCCTTAATTTTAATGTATTTTTCTCTTTCTTATTTGCAATTATATATTATTCAATAAAATAATATTACGCGTAAACCCAAAATTTCTTCTTTTTTTAACAATATATTCTCCAAAAAATCCATATTTCAAAATACATTTTCTCTAATGATTAATTTCACTGGAGCCCAAACAGGGGCTCAATTTGAGGTATAATAAATACTTTAAAAGTAGCAAAGTTATTGAAAGAACTTCACTTATTGGCTTCGAGGTGGTGTCGCCTTAATGAAAAGTTAGAGTTTTTCCCTAAAAAATTGAACGGCTAGGATAAGAATAAGGTCATAATAGTGCTAAGCGAGTTTAAGAAATTTGTAAAAAAAAATAACATTTGTGCAAGTGGTTTTACTGGCATCATCGCAAGGAATAACTGGTTTAAAACTATGATGTTACTTGGAATTTCGGTGATACTTTGTAAAATTACACTATGATTAGAATCAAATCGAAAAATATATAAACATTATGTGTGAGTGTTGCTAGTTTGAAATTGAGAATTTATATAATTTTGGGGATTGTTAAATTTGATCAAATATTACAGAAACATATGGAAATGGCCCAATTGGGCCTTCAAATGGGTGAATTTGGCAAGGGAAAATTTCATAACTGAGAAATTAATTATGGCACATTTCAAAAACAAGAAAACAAGTTTCAAATTTCTAAAATCAGATTTTTATTAAAAATTATTTATAATTTAATTAGTTAATTAATTATTTTATTAATTAAATATATTTAGGTCACGGATCTATACAATTTGGTCACAAATTAATAATATAATTAGTTGCTTATTATTTTTTGGTCACAAATCAAAAAATTTATGTCAATTTTTTTTATGATCACAATTCAAAAATTTTATGACTCACAGTTTGTTTATTGGTCACAAATCCAAAAATAATTAGTCACGAATTAATTTTTAGTCACGACTTATCATATTATTGGTCACAACTTATTTTTCGGTCACAAATTAAAAATTTTATAAGTCACATATTATTTTTCGATCACGAATCAAAATTTTTATAAGTCATAGATTAATTTTTCGGTCACAACTCAATAAATTATAAGTCACAAACACAAATTTTATAGGTTACATATTATTTTTCGATCACGAATCAAAAATTTTATAGGTCACAGATTAATTTTTCGATTACAACTCAATAAATTATAAGTCACAAACACAAATTTTATAGGTCACATATTATTTTTCGATCACGAATAAAAAGTTTTATAGGTCAGAGATTAATTTTTCGATCACAACTTAATAAATTATAAGTCACAAACACAATTTTTAGGTTATGTATTATTTATTAATTTTAGTCACGAATTAATTTAAGTCACGGATTTATATAATTTGGTCACAAATTAGCGATTTAATTATTCACTTATTATTTTTTGGTCACAAATCAGAAATTTGATGTCACAAATTATTTTACAGTCACAATTCAAAAAATTTATAGGTCACAGTTTAATAAATCGTGAGTCACAATTGAAAATCATAGTCACAAATTTCATGTTACTTATCCAATTGTGAGTCACAATTCACAATTCGAAATCAGTCACAGTCACAATTCTCATGGCCATCACCATCACTATTGCTGCCACCCACCACACACCAACACCACAATTGGGAGTCACAGTCCACACAAACACCAGATTCGAGGAGTGTCGCCACCACAGCACCTCAAACAACCTACTGCAACACTTCAAATAGACCACCGCCAGATCAACCACCCACCGCAACACTGCCACCACACAAACACTGTCGTCGCCACCACACAAAATCCACGTTCGCCACAGATCAGGGGATCTGTAGCGCACCACTACTGCACGAAATCTACAATGCTGCAACGATTGCAGCACACCACCACCACACAAAATCCACAATGCTATAACGAAAGGGGAATCGCCGTCACGCACACACCACCACAGCCTCACGCCACCTCCGCCGAATACACACGCCCAGACCCACGTGCACACACACACACACATCTCGCGACAGTGATGCAGGCTGCGCCACCGACAGAGATGGAGAGCGAACACCTCATATCCCCAAAACTCCAACTAAGCAAGTTGGAAGAAGAACCAACAAAAAAAATGCAATTCACTACAGCACCCCACCTCCACCACCGCCATTTGCATCATCGCCCACACATCACATAGATCGCCACCGCATAGATCCGCACATACAAGTTACTATCGCACACACCACTGCAGATCGAAGCACCACACACCACAGATCGTCACACCACGCACCACCGCACGTTGGAGGAAGACATTAAATGGGAGATTAGTGTTTCAAACGAGGTTCGACGGCGTCACTGCAAACAAGGTGGTCTTCGGTGGTGACTGCGAGTATGAGTGATAGGGGGAGAGAGGAAGTGGAACAAAAACTGTTTTGGGGTTTGGATGATGGTTAGGGTATGAATATATAAATTAATTTATAATATTATTATTGATATTAAAAAATATTTTTTCATTTGATTTTTGAAATATCAAAGTTTCAATATGATTTTAGAATGTTGGATACTTAAAATATGGTTTGGTGTAATTTCCACATTTGGCAAAGGGGCATTCAGCCTTAAATTGAAATTGGTCCGTGAAGGTGTATATATGCCATGCGTATGCATGAAAATATATCATGCGTTTGAAATTGGTGATGTAAATCAATCTGACTAGTTATAGTTATGATTATGAAATACAAGCAGATGAATGGGCTTGATTATCCTAGTAGCGACGAGAGCCAAATTATGGTGGAAAAGGTTGTTGATGAAATAAGCCAAATGATACAATAAAAAGAATTGGGAAATTTACATAAACCTTCTCTTATGTTTATGACTATTTAGAGAAGAAGAATAATATTTAATCCCATTGAAATAATAATTGCAGTCTATGTGGATGTGACGTTAAATAATAAGTTAAATGAAATATGTAATTAAATGACTTATTTCATTTAACTCACCATTTAATATCACATTGCGCAACATAGATTGGATTATAATCCAAGTGGGGCAAAAATCATTGCTTTTTAGAGACACCCTCTTTTTAAAAATGGGAAAAGTAAAAAGCTACAAGATTGTAAAAATCACGCTCACAACTAATAATCTTATAAAATGCTTTCACAAATCAGATGATAATTCCAATCTCTTAATATATAATAATATATATAATTATAAGACAATATCTTTACTGTCGCATTATTTACCATTCTAGCCCCCTCCCTCGTCACCCCACCCATTCCATCCCACCGCCAACTTCCCAATTGAAAAGATATTTTCTGCCACGACACTCTTTCTCTCTCTCCCCCCCAATTACACAAACACAATCTCTCTCTCTCTCTCTCTCTCTATATATATATATATACATATATATATATATATATATATATTGTTGGGAAATTAACATCATTGAAGAAGAAAACAATATAAAAAATAATTAAGAAATGAGAATAAGAAGAAAATCATAATGAGTATAAAGGCTCAAACCTGACATCATATTGTTGTCTTCAAACAATATTTGCCCCCTCTCAAAAACAAATTTTGGTGCTTAAAAAGTCTCGCAGCAAACGGTTTGAAGGATTAATCAAGCCTTGTAGAGAATCAATACTTAAGTACTTGTATAAATTTTCCAAAACTTGAAGAACACAAAGAGAATATTGAATATGAATGAAGAAAAATTTGTTTTTTTCTTTGTGGAATGAAGATTATGATCACAAATATCATCAACCACCTATTTATAGCCATGAAAAATTGCTATACGAAGTGGTGCCAAAGTATAAGAAAAATGCTGCCAAATTTGAATAAAAAAAGCCTCCAATGGCCACTGAAAAACTACCATGCGACCCCATGGTGTATTCCCATGTGGTCGCATGGTTTATACAAAACCTAGCCTCATATATATATGAGAAGTGTTCCTCCTACGCATGGATTTGACAAGTATTTTTGACAAATAATCGTGACCTTTAATTTAAGTAAATCCAACGATTAGTAGCTCATGGATCTCAATTGATTATAACTAACTCTTCCATTATTCTAGTAAAATACGTACTGATCGTTAGATTTGCTTAAATTAAATGTTTGGATTAATTGTCAAAAATACTTGTTAAATCCATGTGTAGGAGGAACGCTCCCCTACACACACACACACGAAAACATAAAATGAAAGCAACTATATTAAGATTCCTTATGAAGAGGTGGTGGAGGTGATAAGATGGTAACTTTGTTTAGGAAACAGATTTGCATGGTAGTGGTGTGCCATGCGTTTTCTACAACGTGAAATTATCACAAATGTACGGTATCAAGTTTTGTAATATAGTATGAAGTTAAGAGTATCAAACTCGCGGGGATTGTAATTTAATTCTCACTAAGCACTATAATTGTGTAATTTCTACTTTATTCAAATGAACGGATGATTGAATGGGTGCTTTAAATTAATGTAATGTGATTCGTTGTGACAAAATTGATGAATACAAATTATCAATATGAGAAGGCTTAGAGATTGATTTCACCTTACTCTCAATTATGATTCAAAGATTTTGAATTATTCCAATTAATTTTCCCATATTTAAGAGCAAGAATCCAAATATATTCATTTTTCCTCTCTCGAATGACGGTTAGAAATTAATCCTAGATTACAATTTCGATATCTCTATTCTGAATTAAAAATCAAGAATTTATAAAAGTCTCGATTCTTTCATGTAGTAAGCTTCACAGATTTTATACTTTCTCTCAAGACCCATAAAACCTATGTTGTGTCAATTTTGTGATCGCGACTAAATTTTCCTCTCTCGAGTGTCAAAATTGACTAGCATCTATTTATTCAATTATTAATCAGATAATTGGAAACATTAAAATCATGACACAATTAAATATATTCAGGAAAATCAAAAACAATAATTATAAAATCATCAAACCATAAAATCAAGTTTGGCTACATCAAACCCTACATAAATTATTTAGTTCATAATATGGAACATGAAATTCATACAATTCATAATAAACAACATAAGAAAAATGATAGAAAAAACTAGTCTTTTAAGTAGATCTTCAATATTTTTCCTTGATGTTGTTCTTACCTCCCTTTGGTATCTTCAATTTTTACCTTGCTCGAATTGTATGGTTGAATTCTTCAATCTTGTCCCCTTCAATTGTTGGAATAAATAGGTCTTTTAAATGGTATATATAGTATCTTGAAGTTCTTGGACGAATTAGGGTTGAGTTAGGCCAAAAAAAGAGCCCAAAAACATAAAAAATCATTTTCCCGCAGAGCTGGCTCCTCGGCGCCCAAGATGGGTGCTGCGACACCGCCCTTACTGTTGATTTTCAGTCACATGGGCTCTGCGGCACGCGGTGCCTGGTTCAGACGAAAAGACAAACTGTGCGTCCATCAATAATTTAGCATAACTTTTTCCTTCGATATCTAATTGAAGTGATTCAAGATGCATGGCTATAACTTTACTTCAAACATCGTTCTCCAATTTGATCATTTTCTATGTCAAAAATGAGTCTCAATGGGAGACTGAAAATCCGAAGCATAACTTTTTCGGTTGGCAGTTGATATGTGATCATACTTTGACTAAATTTGATCCCTTTGATGTCTTTCTTCATCCAATTGACTCCTAGCATTCTTGGATCTTCATTCTGATGTTTGACACAACTTTTGATTATTTACATTTTAGTCCCCAAACTTTGGATAACTTACTTTGGCCCATTTCTCCAATTTTTTCAACGTTTGTTTATTTCTTTCAATTTCATCAACCTATAGCACAGCTTCAAAATACACATTAAAATGATCTAGAACAAGTGGCATGAATATCATGAGTGTGGACACTCTTCATGGTGATAGTGTGCTGCAGGTGATGATGGTGCGTTGGCATTGATCTGTGTAGTGGTGGCAATGTCTTGGATACAATGTAGTAACACCCCATATTTTCATAAACCCTAAAGTGTTACAAAAAAAAATTCACTTTCTGTTACGTTAAATGCAAAACGATAAAATAACCTTCTTCATAAAAAAATAAAAGTAAAACTGATATATCCATAAAATTAAACCAAAATATGAAAATTATATATATATAAAATAATCACCTAACTAATTAAATAACATTTGTTTGAATGAATTCAACTAAATAATGACAGAAAAACTTAGGGTGCGTTTGGCTTGCATTTCTTTTTCTGTTTTCAGCTTTGAAATCGTTTTCTATTTTTTGTTTTGAGAGATTATTTTAAGATTGCAAAAAATTCATTTGGTTTATCATTTTAAGAAATTGTTTCTCAAAAAGAAAAAAAAAAAAGAAGAAAGAAAGAAAGAAAGAAAAGAAAATGTGTTTGGTTTAAAAATTTTAGAAATAGGTTTATAATTTTTTTCAATTAATTTGATTACTTAGCAAAATATATCAATTTTATGCTAATATGTAATCCACAAATATAAATTTTAAAGTTTATATATAAAAAAGGAATCATTGTAAAACTGAGATATAGCACTAGAGAGATGAATTCTCCACTAGAATTTTTGGTGAAGCTCGGGACGCTAGAGAGAGATAGGTATTTATATTTATGTATGTTTTGTGTGATTTTATTAATTATATTAATTTGAGAAATTTTTAAGTTCATTTTTTTTTTTGTTTTGAGACTTCAAAAAGTCATCTTGTATTTTATGTTATAAAATCTTAGATAATTAGCACAAAACGTCTTTATCTTTCAAGGTTTTTGTAAAAAACGTCCATATCTTTTCTTTTTTTTTTTTGGCAAATTTCATCCTCACATTTACCTTTTATTGTGAAAAACGTCCTTCTATCCACTCACCATTAAAATGCTCAATCAATTAAAATAGAATTTTTCTTTTCAAAATGCAAGGGTAACATTGTCCATATATTTTTCTTTGCTTTCCCATATTTCATTGCTATTTATCCATGAAATTCAAGTCATATTTTGTATTGATTCTCTAAATTCAAAACATTTATTTCGCACAATTCCTTTACTTTCCCAAATTTCACTGCAAAGGAATAGAAGAAAATATTGTTCATTCAATGTTACATTGGATATAATGAAGTGCTTACAAAGAGAAGCAATTATGGGGGAAGATGAAGGAAAAGAGACTGCTAATTACAATGGCTTATTTATAATTACTTATTTTGCCTTTTCTTCATGTAAATACAAGATGTTTGGGATATTGGAGTTTGTAAGAATAATGTAGAAATATATCCTTTGAATTTTGTATTATACTTTGCTTAAATGTGTGGTTGTTCATCCTCATTTTGTGTTTACGAAGGGTGTGAATAAGGGGTAAAGTGAGAAGACCATTAAAATGTAATTCTATGAATAGACAATACATATGAATGGAGAAGATGAACGGGTCTTCTTTCCATTTTAGTGTGAAGTTGAACTTGTGGTAACGGTCTTTACCTTTACGTTGTCTATGCACAAAACATCACTACCTTTAAATTGACATTGCGTAAAACATCCCTAAAATTTTCTTTGTTTTCAAAAACGTATTTTTGAAAATAACATACTAAACACGTTTTAAGCCCTTATTTGAGCCCTATTCTTGTTTAAAAATTCATTTTCGAATAATGTATAGATGAAAATGTGTGGTTAAAAAATAAAGAAAATTTTTGAATTTGCATGTAATATTATTTTATTGAAGAATATATGGTTAAAAAATAGTCCAATCACTGTTGAAAAATGTATTTTAATGAAAAATGGGGCTCAAACAAGGGCTAAGTGTTTTAGAAAATTGAAAATGACCTAAAAAATCATAAATCAAACACACTCTTAATATTTATTTTCTCCTTCGATACACTTAGCAGTCCGCATCACCATTCTGCCACAAATTTAATCGGCTCAAATTAACTTATAAAATTGTTGTAAGAATGAGTATTTAAAAATACCCAATAAGATATGTGTAGTTTCCATAAACAATTGCATAATAATAAATTTTAAACTACATATCACTATTTTCTTATGGAGAATATTAGCGACCAAGTGAGACACATATCATTAGTTATTTTGAATTTTTGAAGGAGTTCATATTTTGTTATAGAGAATTCAATAGCACAATTTGTTAAGTCAAACCCGAAGGTCCACTAATAATTCATGCATAAATTATTGAATATAAAAATATACGAAAACAAACAACTTACACAAAAGTTTCTTACCTAGATAGATGAAAGGAATTTTTGAACAAATTCCAATATATTTTCTAACTTTCTCGACTACATCAATAAAATCGTGAATGGCACTTCGAAATTATTTTCTCTCTCTACTCTCTATCGTGTACGTATATATATTATGCCCTTATTTGAGCCCTATTTTGAGAGAGAAAATTGCAATTTTGAATAGTAATTTTTGAGAATGTGTTGTTAAAAAAAAAAAATTTGATTTACGTGTAATATTCTTTTATTTGAGAATGTGATTAAAAATTAGTGTTGAAAAAATGAATTTTCAAAACAAGAGACTCAAACAACTAATATTTGGTGAAATTTTTTCTTGACCTCATGAGGTTATTTATATGGCCAACGGTATTCACAAATTGAGTTTTGGTGAGATTAGAAGTATAATAGACGTGTACCACTAGAAGTTTGATTACTAATAGGTTAAATAGTAGAATTAGGATTGTGATTGTGATTAATTAGACTAGAATAATAGAATTAGGATTAATATTGAACTTATCAAAAGTATGATTGTAATTATCTAATTCAAATACTCACGTTGCAGCATAAAACGAGCTCGCTTAGGTTATAAATTATTAATTGATTGCTTGAAAATTCTATTGGCCTTGTTTTTCTTCAATTGAGTCTAACTTAAATGTGATCTTATTCAAAACAACTTTTGCTTGAATCGAAGAGTTCTAATTAATTACAAACTACAAAAAGAATCCGACATTGATATTGTTGACACACTAAAAGTGCAGCTCAAATCAAATAGCCCAATGAGTGAAGCTCAATTGGGGAATCCAGGATAAAGGTCCAAACAGGATTATTGATGAATGCGGTGGAAGCCCACGAACACAGTAACATCATCGTCCAAGCTTGCAAGACGCCCAAAATATGAGCGAATGGAGTACCTTACGGTCGTCCAGAGCGATGACCCCGTTCTCGCCCAAATTTTCGAATCGCCCAGGACTTAGCAAGCATAAAAGATTATGGTTATCCAGAATAGCAGTTATTGAAGCAGTTATTGAGTGATCTTATCACATTTCACCATTCAAGGAGCCCAGTTGAAGGCGGTTGAACGACAAAGAGTAATGGCAACAGTTAGAGATGGCAGTTCCATGACAAGTTAGCCACCATAAAGAAAGTGGGTAGTTATACAGCAATCAAGCAGTTTTCAAGTGGTTTGTCACGAAGAAATCATCAAGGAAATATAAAAGAAAGAGAAGACATAGAGAAAAAGGGACGAATCAAACACTCTCAAACAGAGAATATGTAATTTCTATTTCTTAGTTTAAACTTAAACACTTTTTTTTAGTACTCATGTGCTTGCGCCCCTTGGAGGCATTCTGTTTATTTCCAATTGTAAATCATCGCCAATAAAACACCCCTTTTTGGGACTTTGTCTCAAGAGGTTTGTTCCTTACACAATCGTCGGATCTCTTTTTAATTGTTAGCGACTACCCGAGCGAAACAATTTGGCACGCTCAGTGGGACATTAGTGTTTGGTGTTGAAGATACAAAAGGTGAAACAATATGCCTCACAAATCTGATAAGGAAGCAGCAAGTCAGGGAGGAGTCCAGTCTGTGATTGGGCGATATGAGAAGCAGCAAAGCTCTCCACGAATAGAGGGACAGAGTCAGAGCAGTCACAGTCGTTACGAACCAATGACAGAGTTGAGTCCTCGAACCATGCGTGCATTGCTTGGAGAACTCACACAGGATGTCGTTGAACAGATAAATCTACAAAATGTTCATAATATGGAAAGATTTACCCAGAATGGGAATGCACATTATGACAACATGGCCAAACAACTGAATACATTAAATGAAATGATGAATAAGTTAGTAGGCCAAATTTGTTAGTCAGTTGAGCCTATTGCAAATCACTTTCAAATTAGGACAATCGTGGGACATAATTCCCTAGTCCTAAGTCCAAATCAGGGGATAGAACCACCTTTTGGTCCCCTACTTCAAACTAGGGAGATGGTGTAATACCAAATCAGAATAGTGGTAATGGTACATCTAACTTGGGAAGTAACCTAAATATAAGAGACAATGTCCTAAATAATGGACACAATACCCCACATGTCAATGATGGAATAAATATTCAGGCTAATGGTAACAATGGCCCAAATCATAGCAACTTTGTTGCCAACCAAGGACCAAATATCAGGCCTCAGGCAAATCAACCGACCAACAAACCTGTAGGAATTCCATATGACCTCAACGTCATGTTAAGAAATCAAATTATGGAAATAGTACAGGATCAAATGGCTTTTGGGATACGTCATGTCATTAGGTCGACTTACACAAAGTCATACCTTGATTGGGTAGACCAAGCATATCCATGGCCTAGAGGGTATAAAATACCAGAATTCTTATTATTTACGGATTTAGGAGAGGTGTCTACTCTAGAACACATAGGGTGATTCACACTGTAAAGTGGTGAAGTAACCGACTACCATAAAATGAGATTGTTCCCTAGTTCATTAACAGGAGTAGCTTTCTCTTGGTTCATCAATTTGCCAGCGAACTCTGTTCAAACATGGCAAGAATTGGAGCAATTGTTCCATGCTCAGTTTTATAAGATTGAGTCTGAAGTTACTTTGGCCGATTTGGCGAATCTACGTTAAATGCCAAACGAATGGGTAGAAAGTTTCCTCCAAAGGTTTAAGACAGCAAGAAGTAAATGTTTTGTACCTTTGCCCGAAAAAGAGTTTGTCAAAATCGCTCAAAGTTGTCTAAACTTTGATTTGAAAAAGAAATTCCAAGATAGGGAATTTCCTGATCTTTTCCAATTGAGCGCAAACGTGATTAGGTATGAACGATTAATAAGAGAAGAAGAGCCAATGAAAATTTTTAGCAAGGGGACTTATTATAGAGACCCAGATTTTGATGTTCATAACATTAATGACGAGTATTACGATCAAACGAAAATGTATTTGTCCGAATTAATCAAAGGAGACGCATATACTTGTCCTATAATGGTTAAGCCTAGATCGTCGGGTAAGGATGAACATATAAAAGATGAAAACAAAAAGGCTAGAACGTTCTCGTTTGATGTAACCAAAGCTGACCTTATATTTGATAAACTATATAAGGATAAGCAAATAAAGCTGAGTGATAAACATAAGTTGTCAAGCCCTGAACATATCAAGGGTAAAAAATATTGTAAGTAGCATAATGCATGGTTGCATTTGACTAACAACTGTTTGGTTTTTCGTTATGTGTTACAGGACGCCATTGAATCAGGATGAATTACGTTCGAGGATAAGAAGAAGATGGCAATGGATGAAAACCCTTTTCCACAACCACTTTGGGTGAACATGGTGACGACTGGTTTCAAAAACAAGTTGCCAAAATTCAAGTTGGTTATAGATGACGGAGAAGAGGACCCTGGGCCACACCCCAGTGTCTTTGAATGTATCAAAGGAAAGGAGCCTAAAAAGGATGAAGACATCCTATGTGCAAGATGTAAAAGAGAAGTGAGTGCAAATACAGAGAAACTAGGGATATGACAGCATCACCATCACCCTAGTTTTTTCCCAAACGCTCAGCCTGGTAGAGGGCGAGGTACATCATTCTATAGGGGACCGCCTTTTGAGAGGCAGTTCAGATCAATAAATAATGGGAGAACATTCAAGCCGCAACCTCGTCAACCAAATGTATGGCATTCGTTCCAGTATAATGCAGGAAGGGTGATACCCTTCAACGAGATGACTAGAACCCAACAAAGGCGTTTTCAACGGAATTATGGATGAATGATGAGGCAATAATAGGGAGTGCCACGTCCTAAGGTGCTTAAACTACTTGAGGTGGCCAATCAAAATGTTCTCGAAGACAGTGAGGAGACTAGTACAGGTGAATCGATGGAAGAATTGCCAAAGAATTCTTCTGGGAGATCGAAATTTGAGCGAGGCAGAAGGGATGGAGAAGATCCAGATCAGCCCCTTACTATTCAGTTCGGTATGTTACCTCCTGTCATGGCTAATAACTATTTACTAGCCAATGAGTTCAAGAACAAAGAGAAAGAAGAAGAGGAGAGGGAGGATAACGAGGAAGAAGCATGTGTGCTAAAATGTGAAGAAGGGTAAACTTCTAGAGGGGCCTACGATGGTGAAGAGGATGATGGTATGGCAGACATCGAAGAGGAAATTGATCTGGAAGCAGAAAGAAGAAAGAGAGGAGTATCGCACAATATTCTGTTGAAGCAATTACATCAAGAGGGAGTTCGTGAAGTGGACTTGTTGGGGGAACCATCTGGGCGTTCTTTCGATTATTACATGTTGTACGAGATGCCCAAGAGGAAAAAGAGAGTACCTCGCTCTGAAATGGATCACCTCCAAGAATAATATCTCCTTCCACAGGTTGGGTAACCGAAGAAGAAGCATTAGAAAACAATAAAAAGGAAATTCAGGAAGCGGAAGCTCAGTGCGACATACTGCACGTTGACTTATCACAAAAGGATAATTCAACAGAGAACAAGTAGGAAGTGGAAATAGATGCTACTGAAATGTTTATTTTTAAGAGACCAACCATGAAGTTAACTAAACACTTGAGACCATTGTACGTTAAGGCTTTAACTAACGGTATACCTGTGACGAAAGTACTTATCGATAATGGAGCAGCTATAACACCATTCCATGTAGGATGATGAGGAAATTTGCAAAGACAGAAAGTGATATGATTCCAACAGAAGTCATCCTTACAAGTTTCAATGGAGGAGCAACTTCAGCTAAAGGGATTATGCCATTGGACATAACTGTAGGGACAACTATTAGGACCACAGTCATCTTCGTAATAGATGGTCCTATTAGTTACAATGTGTTATTAGGAGGAGATTGGATACATGGAAGTCGCTGCATACCTTCATCGCTCCATCAATGCCTGGTTTTCTGGAATGATAAGGGTGAAGCAGAAGTGGTACAGGCAGATCATAAACCTTTTGTCGCAGAAGCAAACTCAGTGGAAAGGTTCATGTACGAAGGAAATTACAGACCTGTCAGAGTGGTCCAAGATGGAGAAGAAACTCAAATTGTTGCACAAAGCGAAGAGCCGTTTTCGGTAGATGCACTCACTGAAATGTTCAGTCAAATGAGGCCAAACATAGTGGCCTTGGAAGAGCTAGTAATTGGCAAAAAAGTAATCAAGGAGTTTTAAATGAGTTGTAAGCAATAAAGGCAAATGACTGATGTTCAGGCCTTCAAAGCCAAATTAATGGCTTTCAATACAGAATGTAAAGACAAGACGAAAGAAGAAGCAGCCATGAAAGCATTGGGAGACAAATTGGCAGTGTTCGAGTTGGAACAAAGTATTGGCCGAGAAGTCAACAAGGTGGATTGTTTAGAAGAAGAAGTGCCTATAAGGGAAATGGACGATGAAGTAATGAGGATCACCAAGCCTGGATATGCTCAAGCACAAGACTCTTTGATTAAAGTGAATATTGGCAATAAAGGAGAAGATCGCCCAATATTCGTCAGCCAGATGCTCGATCAAGAGGTTAGTGATACTATGAATCGCTTTATTAAAGGAATATAAGGATTGTTTTGCTTGGGAATATGAACATATGTCTGGTTTAGATAGAGATTTGGTGGAACATAGATTGCCAACCAAGCCAAATTTTAAACCTCATAAGCAACCTCCTAGACGTTTTGCTCCTAATGTACTTCTTGAGATTAAGAAAGAAATAGAGCGATTATTAAAAGTAGGCTTTATTAGAACAGTCAGATATGTAGAGTGGTTGTCCAATATCGTGCCAGTGCTAAAAAAGAATGGTAAATTAAGGGTGTGCATAGACTTTAGGAACCTAAACACAGCCACACTCAAAGATGAATATCCAATGCCTACAGTAGATTCTTTTGTAGACTTGACTGCCGGACACGTAATATATTCCTTCATGGATGGGTATTCAGAATACAATCAAATTTATATAGCTGAGAAAGATATACACAAAACTGCCTTTAGGTGCCCTGGATCTCTAGGATGTTTTGAATAGGTAGTTATGTCTTTCGGCCTAAAAAATGCAAGAGCGACTTATCAAAGGGCAATGAACTTGATTTTTCATGATATGATAGGCAAGTTTGTTAAGGTGTATGTAGATGATATAGTGGTCCCATCCATTAAAGAAGAGGACCATTTTGAACAATTGAGATGTTCATTTGAGCGAATGAAACAATATAAACTAAAATTGAATCCCTTGAAATGTGCATTTGGCGTTAATGCAAAAAACTTCCTTGGTTTCTTAGTACACAAAAGGGGAATTGAACTTGATAAAAATAAAGCGAAGGCCATTTTAGAGGCCAAACCACCTAGCAATAAAAAAGAATTGCAAAGGTCCCTAGGCCAAGTAAATCTTTTAAGACACTTTATTTCTAACTGTGCAGGGCGAACTAAAGTTTTTTCGCCACTGTTAAAGCTGAAAAACCAGGACGAATTCGCCTGGAAAGAAGAGCATCAAAAGGCTTTTGAAAGCCTAAAGACATATTTATCAAGTCCACCAGTGTTGGTGTCACCAATCCAAGGACGGCCAATGAAAGTTTATATATCGACTGAACAAGAATCAATAGCTAGAATGGTCGTGCAAGAAGACCAATTTGGTGCGATTTACTACTTGAGTAGACGGTTAACAAAATGTGAATATAACTACTCTGTCATTGAAAAATTATATCTTGCATTGTATTTCACGTGTACGAAATTAAGGGCTTATTTACGGCCCGTAACCATTTATTTGATTTCTAGAGTAAATTTGATTAAGTATATGTTCTCTCGCCCTATTTACACCAGAGGGTAGGCCTTTGGACGTTAGCATTATCGGAATTCGAAATAAAATACATACCCCAAAAGGCAATCAAAAATCAGGTTTTGGCTAACTTTCTGACCGATCATCCATGCCTTGACATGCCTGAGGAAATTGAATTAGAAATCAATTCATTCGAATTAAAACCTTGGGTTTTATATTTCGACGGCTTAAAAACCTCTAAAGGTGCAGGAGTAGGAGTAGCATTGATAAATCCTTTAGGGATTTATTACAAGTTTGCATTCACTTTCGATAGGATGTGCACCAACAATCAAGCCGAATATGAAACCTTAATCGTGGGCTTAGAATTAATGATAGATATGGAGGTAAAGAATGTGATTGTTAGAAGCGATTCTCAATTGGTAATTCACCAATTGATCGGTAATTTTAAGTGCCAAAGTGATTTCATTATAAGTCAATATGAAATCACCCAAGAATTGTTGGAAGAATTTGACCAAGTAGAACTTCAATGTGTTAATAGGATATATATAATGACATAGCAAATGAGTTGGCCCAGATGGCCTTAGGGTATTCAAAGGCTTTAAATTGGAAATCTACTTATGAATATGGAGTAATATTGCCCGTCGTCCAAAGAAGGGCGAGAAGGATTGAAATTCATTAAAGAATATGGAAGGCAGAAATTAAAAGGTTCCTTAAAGAACCTAATAAATGAGGTAGTAGAAAAATGAAGTTGTGTATGCTAAACTATACACTGATAGATGGAGAGTTGTTTAAGAAACGCTCTGATGGTATATTACTAAAATGTGTAAGTTTGCAAAAAGCCAGAACAATCATAGTTGAAGTGCATGAAGGGATATGTGGAGCTCATCAAGCTGGCCGAAAGATGAGATGGTTAATTATTAGGAATGGATATTTTTGGCCCAAGATGGGAGAATCATGTGTTCAATATGCGTAGAGTTGTCTAGCATGCTAAAAGTATGGTCCAATACAAAGGGCGCCAGCAAGAAAGATGGCACCCATTATCAAACCCTGGCCGTTCAAGGGTTGGGCGATAGACCTGATAGGGAAGACTTATCCCCCATCGTCCAAGCAACATACATTTGTTATAGTTGCAACTTATTTTTTCACTAAGTAGGCGAAGCGATACCTTTAAAGGAGATCACCCAAAAGAGTGTCATAGAATTTATCCATGATCATATTATTTATAGATTTGGGATTCCACAAATTTTGATGGTAGATCATGAAACTTCTTTAAATGGAGATCAAGTGAATAAATTCTTGAGCGAGTTTGGAGTTAAATTAGTGAATTTCACACCATATTACGCTCAATCTAACGGACAAGCAGAATCTTCTAATAAAATTCTAAGAAATATCATAAGGAAAATGATAGATGAAAATACCAGAAATTGGCATGAATGTCTAAACAAAGCCTTATGGGCTTATAGGACGTCGCCTCGGTCAAGTACCAAAGTTACTCATTTCCAACTTACTTATGGACAGGAGGCCATTTTGTCTATGGAAATCAATGTGTGATCAATTAGAGTGTGTTTGCAACATAAGTTAAGTGATGGTGAGTATACCAAATCACTAGTTTAAAATTTATTGGAGTTAGACGAATTAAAGTTGGACGTCCTGGATAGATTGCAAGTTCAAAAACGAAGGATGGCTAAGTTTTATAATAAAAAGTTATAACCAAGTCATTTAGCCTGGACGAATTGGTTTGGAAAACAATACTTCCTTTGGATAGCAAGGATCCAATGTATGGCAAGTGGTCGCCCAATTGGGAAGGGTCATATAAAGTAAATAGTGTGTTGCCTAATGGAGCCTATCATTTAGAAGATTTATATGGCACCAAGCACATGAGGTTCATTAATGGCAAATATTTTAAAAAGTATGTTTTTTCCTTATGGGAGAATGAACAAATAAAAGCGTAATCAAATTGCGTTGAACGATCATAGATAAATAAGGCCAGAACGAAATACGTTCAAATAAATTCATTTATTATCAAATATTCATTACAAGTTGTGAGATACAAAATACTAAATGCTCTATAAGTTACAATTAAGAGCAAACTAATTTCTCGGTCGATCGCCAAGCAAGAGGGTGAACCGACCTTGGTCGCCGTCCTGATCGCACTGCTGCAAGGACAGACAGAGAGGCCGAAAAACACTCTCAACAAGCAAAAAGGAAAAAAAGCACCCTCAAATCGCCTGCCTAATCGCATTGCTGCAATAATGGGCAAGGAGACTGAGAAGCACTCTCAGCAAGCAAAGTGGATTGAAAAGCATCCTCAAAAATTGTCTTCCATCATTGAACTCCTTATAAAGAATATGGAGACGATGGGAAGAACTTCGCTGGCCAAAGAATATTTCCTATATCTCCCATACCAAATGCGACATCAAAACAGATAGCAAAATGGGCGGATCAAATGATCCATTTTTATGGAAGACGAAAATTTTGGATCAATTGTTGAGATGCCAAACGATGACAGCAAATTAGTTTTTGAAGAAAAGAATGAAAATGAAAATGATGAGTGTGAAATACACACGCATTTATATGAATGGCCACATTCGTGCCTAATAACTGAAATCAAATGACCCAAAGTCTTGGGAAAAGAGATGGAAGTACCAAGGAAGAATGTACATGAATCTTAGCATAAAACAATTAAATGCTTGGGAGTTTGATGATTAATGACAACGTCAATTATTACGCAAGTAGACAAATTAGTCGTTCATTAATAACGATAACTACTGTTACATTCAAAATTAGCAATGACAATTAGTGCGAAGTTACAAAAGGAAAGTTAGTACGAAGTTACAAAATGAAAGTTAAGGCATTGGATGTCTTAATTACAATTCACCCCAGGCCGAACGAATTCTTTTCCTAAGTCTCCCCCAATCTTCGCTCTGTTGAGAAGAAGCGACATTTAATTCAGCTACAAAATCGTCATCAACCTCCAGCTTTTTGTACTGCTCAACCAAAGACTTGGTTCGTTCAATTCTTTGGGAAGCATTACGCTTTTTAGCAGCCATTCTCGCCCTACAGTCGTCCATCTTTGCTTGAAGCTCCTTCATCTCTGCAGCCAAACTTGTCATCAAAGAGTCTTCGATCATAACGTCGGAAGAGATTTCTTTTAATTCATCCTCGACTTTGTTAATCTCTAGAAGCAAAGACTCTCTTTCAGATGCAGCATGAAGATATTGAGTACTCCTGACCTTCAGTTCAACATTTTTGGCTAGCAAGGAGAGGATTTCAGAGTGAGTAACCTTCAACGTCGCTTTAAAGTCAGCAAAAACATGGAGCGACGAAAGTGTAAGTGCTTGCGCCAACTTCGCACTCAATAGCTCAAGCTTATCCTTATGTTTAGTAGCACTAGCCTGGCCGATATCCATGTCCATAAAAGACACATACTCAAATACCGACTGCTTGAGAAACTTCATAATTTCCTCTGAAGTAGCAGAAGGATGACTGGTTGAAGTAGGGCGAGGCGTCTTGACTTGCCCCCAGGAAGTAAACAAGTCCTGTATGGAACGCACAATGTCATCAGCACCTTGCAAAGAAAAATGCCAACATTGAAGACTTTCACTACAATAAACGAAGCGAAAATGAAAGTGAAGCAAAAGTTTACCTCATCAGCAATCTTGGAAAGTTCAGGCATATCACCAGTTGGCTCCACCACCTATAGGGACTTCCCTTATCTGGGCGAGAAGACTCTGCCACAACGGGCAGGCCCATAGGAGCCTCTGCGTAATTCAAGAAGCAACGAATCAGAAATCAATAGCACAAGTAAAGGTAAAACATCAAAATATGTATTACCTTCTGGTTCGACGTTTGGGAGGTCGAGGCCCTGGGAAGAAGGTGGCCCTTCTACTGGTTGTGATGAAGGTTCTGGGACTAAGGGTTTCTCTTTAAGCATAATCCCTTCATTAGCTGATTTGGACGAAGCAGCTTCAGCAGAAGATGATGGAGTAGGAGCTGCCAAAACCAAAGCCTTCAAAGGAGAGGCTGAAATTTTCTGAGAAATTCAGGTAAACCATTAGTATATAGAAAAATATGTTTGTGAATAAACAAATTCAATTACCTTTCTCCTAAGGATGAGAGGAGCGTCGTCATCATCATCATTATCATCCTGCAAAATGGGAGATGCTTAAGCTGGTCATTTGCGGTTTAAGACATCTTTAGCTGCAGTAGCCTTGGCAGGTAGAGAAGTAGATGGATGGATAGAATGTTTAGCGCGAACAGGGGAGGAAGGATTCCTAATGGACACAAGGGTGACCAAAATAGGAGAAGTAGAGGGAGTGTCTGGCTGGTCCAGTAAATGGAAGGCACGATTAGCATTAGTTGCAAACAATCGATGTTTTACTGATGGCCAAAGCTATTCAAAAAGATGATGGACAGCACAGCTAGAATTGAAAGGGGCTAATGAAAATTTGCTCGTCAAAAGCATGTTGCGAGCATCTATAGCTTGTGCCTCTGCCTATTAATAGTGTGAAAGTGGTCTATCAAATTTTTGGAGTAGCAAGGAGGAACAGACCAAGTTTGGCCAAAACCAAGTTGGCGAGCAAAAAATTGGGGAGCATATATTTCAACCCCAGTTTTCGCATTGGTTCCAATTAAGATATCGTGGAACAATTCCCTCCCAATCAAAAACTGAACCCAAATAAGCAGAGAGGCACTCGCACTGTCTAAGGTGGATGGAGGTTGCACATAATCTGGAGTCAAGTGAGCAGGAAAAGGAAAGAAGGAGGAATCGAATTTAACGTATAAAAGAATGAAAAAATGTCCCTACTGGACATATTTTACAGGGTTCAGTGAATCAATGGCTAGCCCATAGCAGCTAGCGGAACTAAGGGGAATGGATGGAGCACCAAGTGGTGGAAAGTATGCTCTCAACCACAGTTGAGTGAACCAAAGGGGCCCACTGCCAGTGGGAGATGCATCATTTTTCAGTTGAAATTGAAGGGAAGCCATGCCTCTATAAAGGGCAGCTAAAAAGAATGAACATAAGTTCAAAAGCCTACCATGCGCCAATTCATGCGCTATGGGTAAGTAGCTCATAGGAGGTTTCATACTTGGCACGCAAAGAATATATTTACAGAGCCAAATCTGAAGAAAGGCCACACGCTCAGCATGGAAAGGATCAGCGCTTGAGTGATTATAAAAGCCTTGCAGGCTTGAATAGGACTCAGTAAGTTTCTTGTCAAATTTCGGAGCAACACTGGAAATCAAGATACCAGGAAAGATGGTGTTGCCCAAAGGTGGAAGATTTACTAGGGCTCCAACATCCCTTAGAGTAATAGACATGGGACTAAGAGGGAAAACAGAGCTGTTATATTCAGAAGACCAAAAACTCAAAGCAATAGGAAAAAGCACTGAGTCGAAAATTGGGGGTTGAAGAGTGATTTCGAATAAGTCTGAAATCCTAGCAGCATCAAAAATCGCCTTGGTAGGTCCATGATTCACAAGACGTGCATGCCATCTACGAAAAATAACATCAACTTTGGGCCAAGTGCGAATACCTTTTTCGCGAATCGACCTCAATGGCAGAGAGTTCAGGAACGGAGGACCTTGAGTGCAAAGGAACAGCTGGCCCACTGCCACTTGTCCAACGGCTTCGACATTATTGAACGATGGACCCAAATAGAATTCATTGAGGTCAGCATTAGCTTGTACAAGGAAGTTTGGATTTACATACGGCCTAGTAAGGATTTTTTGGAAATCTTTGAAACTAAAATAATCATCAGATTGAGTTTGTGAAGTCGCTGTTGACCTATGAAAATGGCTCCTCCACGTGGCCAACTTATAGCTACTCCACGTATTCCTCCCTGCGAAATGAACAAATGGTCAGGCGCACACGGTCGGAACCGACGGGGGTGGTGGCAGCCGTATACACTCCGATGGTCAAGTCAGGTTTGGGTGGTCGGAACAGTGCCCAGGGGCTACACAAATCAATCAATAAAGGGGGAGGAGAATATATAAACTTGTTATGAAATGCTATGTATTGAGAGTTTCATCCCCCTTACCTCTTGCCAAACCTTGGGTATTTATAGGTGGTATGAACCGCTGGATGTGGGACGCCTGTGTACATCTGACGGTATGAAGCGTCTGCTCATAGGCGTCAATCAGCCGCGCTTGTAGAGTGGACGGACAGTTTGTTTCCCCCGAGTTGAATTGACATAAAGTCGATAAGTCACATCAAATAGCCTCATGGAGACGTCAAATCAATTTAAGCCTTAGGTGCAGGACAAATCTTAAATTGGCGGCGAATCTTCTAACCGGGGTCCACTTGATCTCGGCCTCGATGGTGAGATGGCACTTCGGTATCGAGGCGCAAATAATCGAGGCGTAACAGTGGTCCCCCAAATCCGGGAATGAATATTTATATTATGCGTGGATTTGTTTTTCTGACCGGGCCGCGAGTCATGGGACCTTTTGGGGGTCGATTCGTCGCAGCAGCCGAGGTTAGGATAATAGGCAGATGCAGGGCATTCGTGTCAGGCGTGTCCCAGCTTTGTGAAGTTGGAGAAAGAGCTCATCTGCCATCGATGCGCTGACAGAACAGGTCGACGCGTGGGGATAGCTGAAACTTTGTAAAGCATGGGAGGAAACGCAGCGTCCGAGGCGATGACCCAATGGGGCGTTCGCGTCAGGTGCGTCCAAGCTTTGTAAAGTTGGAGGAGGAACTCATCTCGCACCGATGCGTGGACAAAAAAAGGTCGACGCGTGGGGAGATGGCTGAAACTTTGTAAAGCATGGGAGGAAACGCAGCGTCCGAAGCAATGACCCAATGGGGAGTTCGCGTCAGGTGCTCCAAGCTTTGTAAAGTTGGAGGAGGAACTCATCTCACACCGATGCGTGGACAGAAAAAGGTCGACGAGTGGGGAGATGGCTAAAACTTTGTAAAGCATGGGAGGAAACGCAGCGTTCGAGGTGATGACCCAATGGGGCGTTCACGTCAGGTGCGTCCAAGCTTTGTAAAGTTGGAGGAGGAGCTCATCCGAGGCGACCCAAACGTCCAATGATTTGACAACTGTTGCGTGTTTCCAAGATGACAGTTGGGTGCTATGCCCATTCTCCTAAAAGGCTGCTGCAGCTAGTAATTATTATTGACGGCTGGTTGTAACCGAGGTGACGCGTTTCAATTTAGCGTGAAGGTCACAGCGACATCTTGGGCGTAGATCAAATCTGGTGTCTCATTTCAACGGCCCGGATTGAGGATGCGACGAACGGCTTAGATTGATCGCATTTGAATTCAACGGTGGAGATTGGACTTGTTTTTCCTATAAAAGGAGGACTCTGGGGTTTTCTCAGACTTTCTACCTTTGCAAGACTAAAATAACAATTTGCTCTCAAATTTCCAACAATTTCCGGCGTTTTGCAAGCAACTCCGGCGAGAAAGAACGATACTTCCGGCGATCCTACACCATTTCCGACTAGGAAAAACTTCCAAACCCGTAAGTTTCAGCACCCATTTGGACTTTAAAAAATTTTCTTAACGAATAACCTCGGAAGGGAGTTCTGGTTTGGGAAGGGGTTTAGAAATAGTGAGGGTGGACGAGCCCATTGTGGCGACCTCCTCAGAAATAGCTAGGGCAATAATGGAGGGGAGAACATATGGAAACGACCAGATAGCCCCCCAGATACTTCTGTGCATTGGGGGGCGTCGGACTACCCATTAAAATTAAGGGAGGCCGACCTGGGTAAACTTAGGACAGAATATAGGATCCCAGACAGTGTAGACTTGATCCTCCCCGGGCCGGAAGAGAGAGCCTGTTACCCAAGGCCGGGCTGTGTGGTCATTAGTGAGGCGATCCTTAGGGCCGGACTTAGGCTGCCTATCCATCCATTCTTTAGGTTGGTGCTTAGGTCTTATGGGCTAGCCCCGACGCAGCTCAATCCAAACTCCTGAAGCTAGATGGTGGGCTCCTGGATGTTGTGGAAAGAGGCGTCATTAGGGGTAGAGATGCCCCTTTCCATTTTCCAGACCCTCTATATACCCAAGGTTACTGCCAGGGGGGATAAGACCCGGGGTTGGTACTACTGTACGTCATGGGGTTCCCACACTCCATTCATGATCGATCTGTCAAGCTCCATCAGGGAATGGAAGAGCTGATGGTGCTCGGCAGCGGGGCGATGGGACACAATGGAGGGGGGACCCCCTGGCGCCTCTTATAGTCCCGGCGAAGTTTTCAACACTTAGTGAGTATAGTAGTTGCTCCTTTTATTTTCTCTTCTGTTCGGCTTGTGTCTAACGGTTATGTTTCCTTTCGTAGGTTCTCTTCCTCGGTGCGAGCTATCAACAGAGGACTTCGACACTATCTGTGTCATTTATCAGCTGCCTCAGAAGAAGACTTCCTACCACAGGCTGATCCGGAAGAATATCCATTTCATCACTCACGACTTAATGGCGTCTCAAGGTAATAGGATCGAAGCCCATACTTTTTTTTTATTCAGAACTCCCTAGACTTGTACTAATTCCTTATTTGTTCCTTTGCAGATAACTTCAACAAGAAGCTGCCCGTACGCCCCGACTTCAAGACCATCCAGAAAATGATGGCTGAGGCACAGGCACTGAAGGCCTCCTCCTCTTCGTATAAGAAGCAAATGGAGGAGCTGGTGGAGGCCAGTAAGAGGTTCCAGCCTTCGACGGAGGAGGAGGTTCGGGAGGACCCGGAGGCTGACCTCTGAAGGAAGGGCAAGAAGAGTGTCGCCCCTCCCAGACGCCCAACTGTGGAGAGGCCACCCCCAGTTTTGAGGCAACAACTATTCCCACCGGGGTGGCCCTCCCGAAGAGAAGCCCCGCTCCAGTAGAGCCTATCGCTACCCCGGACACAGCACCCCTTATTGCCGTACCCATTGAACAAGTTTCGGGGCAGCAGAAGAGAAAAGGGGCCCGCTCCACCAAAGAGGTTGATTTCCTGGGCACCAATCAAGAGGAGCCCGTAAGGGAGGTGTTGGAGGCTCTTCCTCCAGAGACAGCTGCGGTGGCGGTGGTCCACAGCAAATATTGGACCGAAGAGTGGAGGGACCACACCGCTTCCTGCACGGTCGAAGATTTGATGGCGACGAACAGCGTCTGCGTGGCCCGGGCACTAAGCACAAGCATCCAGCTCGAGGGCTTGGTGAAGGATCTAAACTCCAAGAGGGAGGACCTCGCCAAGCGCTTTGAGGAGGTGATGCATTATGGGGATGCTATGCGAGCGGCCCAGGCCAAAGCCACCGTGGTAGAGGAGGGGAAGAAAGTTGCTGAGGTCCAGCTTACTGCTGCAAAAGCAGAGGTGGAGCGGCTGAAGAAAGAGCTCTACGAAGTGGAGTACCAAGTGGCTGCTGTGACTCGGTGACTTGACCACGCTAACGAGCACCACAAGCTCGCCACCGATGCTTTGAAGGCCTCTAACAGAGAAAAGGCAGAGCTGAAGCAGCAGACAGAGGCCCAGTCAGAGGAGATCGCCTCTTTGAAGGAGGAATTGAAGTCTGCGGGGGAGGTGGCAGTCCAGAATTTTATTGACCACTTCGAAGACCATACCCTTTACGACGACTTTGCCAACTTCTGGGCCTCGTGGAGTGCCCAAAGCCTACTGGGTCGACTGAAGGAGGTGCATCCTACCCTGGACATCTCTCAACTGGAGGCAGAGTTTGGGGGACCAACTGGAGGTCAGCCTGATAAAGTTACTGAGGAGGCTCCAGAGGCCCAGGAGGCGGCCAGTGCTGAAATTCCTCCCACAGACTAGGGTTTCCTTTTTATCTTGTAATGGCTTCGGCCCCCAATGTACTTTAATTTTGTGAAATGGAATGAAAAATTTTTGTTAAGTCTTTTGGCTTCTGCTTCTTTATATTCCTTTTGTTTTATACTCGTATGAATGACAAACATTAGACTAATTGCCTCGCGACAACGATCGGTTAACAATTGTGAACCGGTCCGCTTAAGCAAACATAAGTCCAAACACTTAAGTGAGCAGGAAGTGATTCTTAACTTCAACTTCTTAATAATTTGAGGTCAGACCAATTGGGGAAACATGAGGAACCGCTTGGTAATCAGCCAAAAATTGACGATCGGATCGCTCAAATGAACCTTTCGAAGAACTGAGGAAGCTATTCCCTAGCTGATCTGGTTTGGAACTGGAAATTCATTACTAAGATAAATTACACCACCCTTTACAAAGGCGATTCCATCACTTAAGAAACTTTACAACCGAGATCAGATCGGAACAACCGATTCGCTATGATACCTTAAGATCAGATCGAAATAGTCTTATCATTGGTAGTATTTTCTCAAGTGCTCGATGTTCCACTTGTGAGGTAGCATCCTTCCTGACATATCTTCGATCTCGTAGGTACTAGGTCGGGATTTCCCTCGAATGCGGTAAGGTCCTTCCCAGTTCGGGCCGAAAACTCCTGACCCGGTTGGTTTTGAAGATTGGAAAACTCTTTTGAGGACGAGGTCGCCCAAGCGGAGAGTTCTGTTTCTGACCTTGGAGTTGTAAAAGCGGGTCATCTTGCGATGATATTTTGCCAAGGTCATTTGGGAAGTATCTCTCTTTTCCTCAAGGAGGTGCAGTTCACTTATTCGTGCCTCGTCGTTGCTGATCTCATTGAAATGTATCCGTTGATGTGATGGGACCCCAACTTCGACCAGACTCATTGCTTCGGCTACGTAGGTCATGGAAAATGGGGATCCGCTAGTTGCAGTCCGGCAAGTCATTCTGATGGCCCAGAGGACGTTGAGGAGTTCGTCAACCCATGCGCCTTTCGAGGCATCCAGTTTCCTTTTCAAGGTGTGCTTGATAGTCTTGTTCACTGCTTCAACCTGTCCATTTGCCTGGGGGTGATGCGGAGTCGAGAAGTCCTTCTTTATGCCCAGTTCGTCGCATAAGTCTCGCATCTTCCTATTGTCGAACTGTCGCCCATTATCAGAGACAATGGAGTGGGGGATGCCGAATCTACAAATGACGTTTTTCCAAACGAACTTCGTAGTATTGGCCTCGGTGATTCGAGCAAGGGGTTCTGCCTCGACCCACTTAGTGAAGTAGTCGATGGCGACAATGGCGAAAGTTGCGCTTCCCCTCCCTTTTGGGAGTGGACCAATGAAGTCGATGCCCCACTTGGTGAATGGCCAAGGGCTAGTCACTACAGAGAGGCTCTGAGCAGGCTGTCTTTGCAAGTTAGAGAAGCGCTGGCACTTGTCACATTTCTGGACAAATTGGCAAGCATCCCTTTTCAGGGTTGGCTAGAAGTAGCCTTGACGGAGAACTTTGTGTGCCAGAGCCGTCCCTCCGGAGTGATTTCTGCAGATCCCTTCATGTATCTCTCTGAGTATGTATGTGGCCTCTTCGCCGCCCACACATCGAAGAAGGGGCGAAGCGAAGCCTCTCTTGTAAAGGGTGTCTTCTTGAAGGACGAAGTGTGCAGCCCTTCTTCTTAATTTTCTTGCTTCGCCTCTGGAAGCAGGCAGTGTTTGTTCCTTCAGATACGCGATTATGGGCTGCATCCACAATGGGGTGCCTTCTATCCACAGTAACTCTTCACCTTCGAAGGTGGAGGGCTTCGATAAGTGCTCAATGGGAACGATGTTTAGAAGCTCTGAGTCCATGCTGCTGGCTAACTTTGAGAGGGCATCTGCATGGGCATTTTCTAGACGGGGGACTTGAGTCAGTTCGAACCTTTCGAAATGGGGAATTATGTCCAGAACCAGCTTCAAGTACGCAAGCATGTTACCATCTTTGGCTGCGAAATCCCCATTTACCTAGTTTACTACGAGCTGAGAATCACTACTTGCTAGGAGCTTCCTGATCTGCATTTTCTTAGCAAGCCTTAGACCTACCAGAAGGGTCTCATATTTGACCGCGTTGTTCGAGGCTCTGAAGCCGAATCTTACCGCACAATTTAGCAAATGGCCTTCGGGGCTCTCCAACACGATTCCTGCCCCCACGCCAGCCTCTCCTGAAGACCCATCTACAAACAATTTCCATGTGGGGGGCTCGGTCGGTTCCATTATGGCTTCCATTTCTGGGGCTTTGGTAAACTCGACCATAAAATCGACAAGGGCTGGCCCTTGATAGCATGTCTAGGTTGGAACGTGAGATCGAACTCGCTGAGCTCGATAGCCCATTTCAACAAGCGTCCTGACGCGTCCGTTTTCTGCATCACTTGCCTTAAAGGGAAATTGGTGAGGACTTGTATTGAGTGGGCTTGGAAATATGGCCTCAGCTTTCTTGAGGCTGTGATAAGTGCGAGTGCTAGTTTTTCCATGTCGGAGTAGCGTGTTTCAGCTGGGAGAAGTGCTTTGCTGATGTAATACACCTGTAATTGACGCTCATTTTCTTCCCTGGTTAGGACCGCGCTGACTGCCACGTCTGAAACTGAGATACAGCAACAGAGATTCATCCGGCTGGGGTTTCAACAGGAGGGGTGCTTTCCCGAGGTGTTTCTTCAGAGACTCGAAGGCTTCTTGGCACTCCGAAGTCCATTGGAATCTCTTTCCTTGCTTCAATACATTGAAGAAAGGTAAGCTTTTATCAGTGGCTCTGGAGATGAAGCGGCTGAGTGCGGCTATCCGGCCATTGAGACTTTGGACCTCCTTCGGTTTCTGAGGTGACCTCATTTCTAGTAAGGCCGCTACCTTTGCCGGATTTGCCTCAATTCCTCTCTGATTTACAATGTATCCCAAGAACTGGCCTGATGCCACTCCGAAAGTGCACTTGAGGGGGTTCAGCTTCATGTTATACTTTCTGAGTATCTGGAAGGTTTGGTCAATGTGACTCACGTGTTCGGCCGCCTGGAGGCTTTTGACCAACATGTAGTCCACGTAGACCTCCATGATTTTGCCAATGAGTTTGGCAAACATCATGTTGACTAACCTCTGGTATGTGGCCCCGGCATTTTTCAATCCGAAGGGCATAACTTTGTAGCAATACAGCCCCCTGTCCGTAATGAATGATGTAGCTTCCTCATCAGGTCGGAACATGGGTATCTGGTTGTACGCTGAGTATGCATCCATGAAACTCAGTAGTTCATGCCCAGCAGTGGAGTCCACCAGTTGATCAATTCTTGGAAGTGGGAAGCTGTCCTTGGGACACGCCTTATTCAAGTTTGTGAAGTCCACACAGACCCTCCACTTCCCGCTGGACTTTTTCACCAGAACCAGGTTGGATATCCACCTTGGATATATGGCCTCTCTGATGAAACCACTGCGGCTAAGTTTACTTACTTCGTCTTTCAGCGCCTCGTACCATTCCGAGTTCAGGGCACGCCTCTTCTGTCTATGGGGGGCATAGGAGGGGTTGATGTTAAGGTGATGGCAACTGATCCTAGGATCTATTCTCACCATATTTTCATGTTTCCATGCGAAGACATCCAGGTTTTCTTTCAAGAATCGTATCATCTCAATTTTTGCTTTAGGCGATAATGACTTCCCTATGCGCAAGACTTGATTGGGGTATTCTGGATTGACTGGGAAAGTTTCCAGTTCTTCCATGGGGGTCGCATTTGGTTCATAATCGATTATTCGGGGGTCTAACTCATCAAGAGGGTGTCCTTGTTCAGGGCCCTCTTCCATGACGACATCTTCCTCTTGTTCAGAGGTATGCCCTTGTTCAGGGGCGTCGAGCATTTCCACGTCCGTACCGGCTTCAGCGGGTACTTCGGCTAGGATTACATTGACAGTTCGGGGCTCAGATTTACGCAGTGAGTTTAGGTAGCATACCCTGGAGCCCATCTGATTGCCCCGGACTGTTGCAATCCCATGTTCAGTTGGGAATTTCATGCACAGATAGTGAATGGATGTTACAGCCCAAAGATCTTTTAGAGCGGGTCTGCCCAATACTCCATGATAAGCCGACCTATGATCTACCACCAGAAATTCCATGAAATGCTGGGTGACCAGGGGGCCGAACCCATTTCCATAGGCAGGGTAATCCGCCCTCGTGGGATGATGCTGTCCCCAGTGAATCCGAACAGTGGGTCGGTCATGGCGATTAACCCATGTTCAATTTGCATTTTGTCAAAAGTGGAGCCGAACAATATGTTCACGGAACTGCCATTGTCAACGAGCATGCGTTTCAATCCGTTTCTAGCCACTACGGCTCTTACAACCAAAGCGTCGCAATGGGGATGGTGAACTCCCTCTAAGTCTTCCTGGGAGAAGGTGATTGGGGCCATCTTGTTTGCTGATTTCGATTCGTCGACAATGTAGGTGATCATCAGGGGATCCTTCGCTTCTCTTGTATAATTTCTCTGGGCATTCCTGGTGTTGCCACCGACGTGGGGTCCTCCAATGATGGTATCAATTTTCCTGATGACCTGGCCTCCAGCGAATTGGGCTTGGTTCCCTTGCCTAGATTGGCCTCGATTTCTCGATTCTCTTCTGCGAGGAGATTGTTCCTGGTGACCTCTTCCTCTCCTCCTCAGGGAGGTGGATCTGTGAGGGTGCTCGTTTCTGCTGGAAGTGTGGGGGTTGCTTCGATCAGGGCGTCGATTGGCATCACGACACTCGCTGGTGTCATGCCCGTATAGTTGATGGAAAGTACAAAATCTTGCTCCTGCCAAGGGCCTGTTTGGCCTCTTTTTCTTCTTTTTGTTGTTGTCAGTTCTTCCAGATGGTCTTGCCTCAGCGGGTGCGTTATCATATGCCAACACCGGCACTGCGTTCAATGTGGCGAAAGCTAGGGCCTGTCCGGATGTGAGAGCTATGGTATGCCCTGCTTGGGTCCATTGCTGAGTAACAAGGTGCGCTGCGGGGCCTCGACCTACCTACCTCTGTGGGGGAGGGAGTCCCTGCGCGGCACGGTTGTGATGATCAATCATTTCTTCACTAACAATTTCCATTCTCATCATCTCCACCAGCTCGTCGTATGTGGAGGGATTTTTGCTGCGCACGTCCCTCCAAAACAAAGTGTTCATGTTGAGACCACCTTTCAGGGCTGAAAGGGCTTCCCTGTCAGTGACCTGCTCGCAGTAAGTAATTTCGTTTGTAAACCTGGCGAGATAGCTTTTCAGCGTCTCTCCAGGGGCCTACCTCATGTCTTGCAGGCGTTGAATTGGCGCCTCTCCTTCCCTGCGTGAGAGGTACTGGTTCAAAAATGCTTTCTTCAAGTCTGGCCAACTTCTGATGCTTAGGGGAGGAAGCCTACTGTACCACACCTCGGCGGCTCCGCCTAGTGTTAAATGGAAGGCTCTGCACTTTAGAGCAGGTGAGGCTCCCCTAAGGCTCATTTGTGTCATATACTTTGTGAGGTACTTCTCCGGATCCCCTTTTCCCTCATACTTGGGGATCTTAGGGGGCATGAAGTTAGTTGGCATTGGGAAGCTTCGAATTTTCCTTGTGAAAGGGAGGTTGTCGTCATCGTCGTCAATCTCATAAGATCGACAGGGCCCCTCTGATCCTTCATCATCTTGGATGTCTTGGGGTGGAGGAGGTGCTTCTCCCCGGCTCCCCCAATCGACTAAGTTTCTCCTCTCTCTCCTATTTCTAGGAGGAGTGGGAACATGCTCTTCTTCGCGGTCTGACCGGACCGACCCTTTTGCCGAGCGGACCCTATTGCTAGGATCGTTCCCTATCCGGTCAAAGACGCTCACTGACCTCTGGTCATCGTGTTCTTAAGGAAAGTTGTCCCCCAAGAGTGGTTCTGATGGATGACTCTCTTGCACATAAGATGTCGCTTCGGTGTTCCCCTCTCTTTCGAGAGGACATTCTGTGTGCTGACTCATGTGGCCTCGAGAGTGAGACAAAGGGATTTCATGTACCGGATAAGATCCTTGGGGCCTCTGGTGTCCCTGGGCTTGCATGAGAAGTTCCCGCATCGCCATATTCTGAGCTGCTATGTCTCTCATACTCGTAGCTATCTGAGCCATTCCTTTAATGAGTATGACTGTTCTTTCGCCTCGTCGACGTCGGTGATGCGGTCTCTGATGAGTAACATTGTTATGGAGTACCTCTTCTTCAGAGGCCTCTCTCATGGGATTGTCTTCACGGCTGTAGCTCATCCTACCTCTTTTTTTCAAGGGTAGTAAGAACTTGGATTGTAATTCGACTTTGTTCTTTTTCAAGAATGCCCCCTTTTCAGGGTCAGTCGCCGATTTTTCGGTGTCTTCTCCAATGGGGAACGCAAAACTTCAAATGGGGAGTGAGTTTCCCACAGACGGCGCCAAACTATTGACCTATGAAAATGGCTCCTCCACATGGCCAACTTATAGCTACTCCACGTATTCCTCCCTGCGAAATGAACAAACGGTCAGGCGCACACGGTCGGAACCGACGGGGGTGGTGGCGGCCGTATACACTCCGACGGTCAAGTCAGGTTTGGGTGGTCGGAACAGTGCCCAGGGGCTACACAAATCAATCAATAAAGGGGGAGGAGAATATATAAACTTGTTATGGAATGCTATGTATTGAGAGTTTCATCCCCCTTGCCTCTTACCAAACCTTGGGTATTTATAGGTGGTACGAACCGCTGGATGTGGGACGCGTGTGTACATCTGACGGTATGAAGCGTCTACTCATAAGCGTCAATCAGCCGCGCTTGTAGAGTGGACGGACAGTTTGTTTCCCCCGAGTTGAATTGACATAAAGTTGATAAGTCACATCAAATAGCCTCATGGAGATGTCAAATCAATTTAAGCCTTAGGTGCAGGACAAATCTTAAATTGGCGGCAAATCTTCTAACCGGGGTCCACTTGATCTCGGCCTCGGTGGTGAGATGGCACTTCGGTATCGAGGCGCGAATAATCGAGGCGTAACAGTCGCCATTGGGAACAAAGTACAGTTTCGTTATGGTTTGCCTGAGAAACGTAGCAGAGAAGCAAGAAGATGAACAGTAAAATAGCGAGGAGGAAGCACGAAATATAGAGGCGTGGTTTAGTGGTGCAATGAAATGGCGTGTCTTTTGGGATTATAAGGGTTTGTAACGTTGCACCTTTTCAGGCTGTAGAAAGAAATAATGATTGAAATTCTTGAGAATTTCAAATATTGCTGGAAAATACCAAGTAAATATGGCAAAGATTAATAATTGGTATTAATTCTGCCATATTGGGGGTAATTGTTGACATACTAAAAGTGCAGCCCAAATTAAATAGCCCAAAGAGTGAAGCCCAATTGGGGAATCCAAGATAAAGGTCCAAACAGGATTATTGATGAATGCGGTGGAAGCCCACGAATACGGTAACATCATCGTCCAAACTTGCATGACGCCCAGAATCTGAGCGAATGGAGTACCTTATGGTCGTCCAGAGCGATGACCCCGTTCTCGCCCAAACCTTCGAATTGCCCAGAATCTTAGCAAGCATAAAACATTATGGTTATCCAGAATAACAGTTATTAAAGCAGTTATTGAGTGATCTTATCACATTCCACGATTCAAGGAGCCCAGTTGAAGGCGGTTGAACGACAAAGAGTAATGGCAACAGTTAGAGACGCAATTCCACGACAAGTTAGCCATCATAAAGAAAGTGGGTAGTTATACAACAATCAAGCAGTTTTCAAGCGGTTTGTCACGAAAAAATTATCAAGGGAATATAAAAGGAAGAGAAGACATAGAGAAAAAGGGACGAATCAAACACTCTCAAACAGAGAATATGTAATTTCAATTTCTTAGTTTAAACTTAAACACCTTTTTTTAGTACTCGTGTGCTTGCGCCTCTTGGAGGTATTCTGTTCATTTTCAATTGTAAATCATCGCCAATAAAACACCCCTTTTTGGGATTTTGTCTCAAGGGGTCTGTTCCTTACACAATCGTCTGATCCCTTTTTAATTGTTAGCGACTACCCGCGCGAAACAGATATGTTAAAATTTGCTTTACCAAAAATATAAGAATTAAAACCTATTTCACTTAAATCCATCAACTTTTCAAAATATAAAAATATAACATATAAAATAAATAAATTTTATTCTATAAAACAATAAAATTTTCGGGCTTTACACCATGATTGTTGTGGCCAAGTTTGTATTTATTATGACTTTCTGGGATCAGTTCAATCTTAATAATGATGGTATGTGAAAAAATTACTATTAATTTGGTCATATACAATCATGACTGCACAATTAACATAGACTTTATCACAATCTGTCATAATTAAGACACACTTAATCACAGAGATCACTACAAATAAATCTGCACACACCGTGGACCTGCACCACAACACATACAATCACAATCGATCATAATTAACACAGACTTGATCATGAGGATCACCACAAATAAATTTGCACACACCGCAGACCGACACCACAACCCTTTACTACCGCAACAAAATAGTAATCCAATCAATAGATTTAACAAGGAACTCCCACTTCCTCATATTCCAACATACCACCATCACTACTACCTGCACTGCAATGCACTGCCACCGCTTGCATCACAATCTACTACCACCACCATCTCCAATAAATACCAACAACATCGATGACCATATCAGCATTCTGTTGAGAAATTGAAGAATTATAGAAATAGAACATGCTGAGAGAGTTTTCGTTTGTAAATGTTGAACATATGTATTGTAGTGAGGAAAAGATGTGATGGTCCTTGACGGAAGAAAATGATTGAGAGTGATTGTTGTGGAAATAAGTTTAAATAGACTTGATAAGATAAACAAAAAAAGGTTTTCATATTAATCATCTTTTAATTAATTTAATAATCTTCATTGCTAACTGATTTGTGAAATTACAACTAATCTTCCTTATTTTTGAATTGCATATTTTATAGGTAGGTTTTGAGTAATTTTTCTTTAAAAATTGTAGAAGTCATCCATTTTAGTCCTTATTTGATCCTCATTATTTTTATTTTATATTTTTTTAATGATAAAATGTAATACATCGGTCAAAGTGTGGGGGAAGGAAAAGTATGGGCAAACGAAAATTGTCATTAATGTTATGATTATGCTATTGAGTTTGACACAGGCCCCATTTTTACAAAAACTCGTTTTCAACTGCACATCCTTTCATAAAGTAATATTATACGTAAATCGAAAAATATTTTTATTTTTTAACCTCACATTCTCTAAGAAAATAAATATTCCAAAACTCATTTTCCTCCAATTTTACATTAAAACGGAAGATCAAACTAGGGCCTAATATTTTAAACCAATGTATAGTATTTAATATTTATCTTTTTCATTTTATGTTAAAATTTAATATCATTTGAAAAAATACTGGTCATGCACCTAAAAAATGAAGTCAAATTTGGTAAGATCATTTTGCTTGATTAAATATTTGCCTTTACGGACATGATTTATGTCATTAATATATCTTTACATTTGGCAATGTTTTTTTCTCCAATGCACTACATAACAAATTCAGGGCCCCTTTTTCCTTATAAATAATACCTACAAACTCATGACAAGTCGGTACATATTTGATCTAGAATGAACAAAATTGATAATTGTTATACCATGTTTGCATTTGTATCTTAAAGTTTCTCATTCTCTATAAGGATCATAGCTATGAAAAACTATATTTTTTCATTATCAACTTGTTCGATTTGCAAATTTAATTGTGGCCCCTAACTCAAAATGTCTGCGTCAACCCTGCATTTCTCTCTCTCTCTCTTTAATCAAACATGTTCAATAAAATTATATTACACACAAATTCAATTTTTTTCTTTTTTTTAATAACATATTTTCCATCAATTTACTATTTTAAAATACATTATTAACCAAAAAAGGACTCAAAGAGGTGCTTAGTAGAAAGTGAAAATTACATTCAATCATGTTTTTCAACTTCCAATTTCAAAAATCAGGTTTAAGAATTAATTATATAAAAATTAGATCATAATTTTTTTTAATATTAATAATAAATTAATTAACCTACCACCATCAATCCACCCACGCCAACAAACACTAATTCATTTCACACCATCTCATTTTACATCAATCTATTCTATTGCATCATTTCATACCTCCGTCAGCAACTAGAACCGGTGGCACTATGCAGGACAGGCATTGCATTGTCGCCTAGTGTCGGACGAAGAAGCAATGCACTCCCATCGTTGCTGCTTCATGTGAAGTGACGATGTGCCTCTGTTTCCTTGATCACCACTACGAATGAAGCAGTAGCGATTCCTGCTCTGTGGCATCACGCTTCCTGCAGTTGTGATGGTGCGCTTTGCATTCTGTCCAATTTTCTTTTCAACTATTTTCTCTTATTTTGTTTGTGCTGTGTTGATGGTTGTGCTGTGGTGTGGTAGAGGAAAAGATGATGGGGGATTTGAGGAGGTGGTGGGGATTTGTGGCTATAGACTATGGTAATTGTGCAATAAGGTTTGAGGATTTTTTTGGTGAGGTGGTGGTTACGATACGATGGTGGGTTGTAGTGGTGGTAGTACAGGTGGTTGGTGTAGGTGGTTGATAGAGGTGAGGTATTAATTTTGGTTTTGGTTGGAGTGGCGGTGGTGGCACCTTCCATATTTTGGTGGTGCAGGTGGAGGTGCTAGCAATGGTGTGGAAGTGGAGGTGAGGTGAGGACGATGGTGGTGGTGGTCGTGGATCCGGTAGTTGCGATTTGTGACCAATAAATAATATGTGATCAATTATTTGATGTTATGACTAATAAATTAAATATTTTGTAACCAATAAATAATATGTAATTGATAATTTGTGGCCAATAAATAACATATGACTTAAAAATTTGAATCGTGATTTATAAAATTTTGACTTGTGATCGATAAATAAATTGTGACTTACAAATTTTTTGATTTATGATCGATGAATAAATTATGACCTATAAATTATTTGATTTGTGACTGTAAAATGATACTATAAAATAATTTGCGACCTATAAAAATTTTAATTCGTGATTGAGAAATAATTTGTGACCAAATTTTATAAAATTGTGACCTTAATATATTTAATTAATAAAATATATATTTAATTAATTATTTTATAAATATAATTTAATTAATATCTGAATTTTTAACTTTTAAACCGTATTTCTTAGTTTTGAAATGTGTAATATTTAGTCCTTGTTTGAGCCTATTCTTGTCAAAAAATGCATTTTTGAATCGTGTATTGATGGAAAATGTGTGGTTAAAAAATAAAGAAAATTTTCGAATTTATGTGTATATATTATTTTAATAAAAAATATGTAATTAAAATATAATCAAATTATTGCTGAAAAATGTATTTTGATAAAAATAATGGATCGAACAACTGCTAAATCTGTCAAACCATTTTAGTACCAGTGGGCCAAAATCAAGGCCCAGTGATATAACTGTAATTTCAACATATATTTTCCATTTATTTTCTATTTATTTTAATTTTCTCTCCGCGCCCCCAACCAAGTCTGTCTTGACCCCAAAGAAAACCCACTCTGATTCGGAGCTCAATCGAATATACATAAATATTACATACACACAGAGAAGCAGTATATAGAGAAAGATGAGCAGCATAGGCACGGGTTACGATCTTTCAGTGACGACATTTTCTCCGGACGGTCGCGTTTTCCAGATCGAGTATGCTGCGAAAGCCGTCGACAACAGTGGCACCGTCGTCGGTATCAAATGCAAAGATGGAATCGTTTTGGTATGCATATGTGTCTGTATAATTATGTGATATTAATTAACTTTAGTTCTCAGGATTTCTGATTTTTTTCTTTGTTAATTACGATGTGTATAAAACTTATATAGGGAGTGGAGAAGCTGATTACTTCGAAGATGATGTTGCCTGGTTCCAACAGAAGAATCCATGCCGTCCATCGCCATTCCGGCATGGTAACATTTTTCTATATCTTTCGGTTATTAGAAAATGAACTTACATAGCAAAAGAAAAAAGAAAAAAAAAATAGGAATTACGAAATCCTGGATTAATAAACCAGTAGAAGAGGATATAATTATGAAGAATTAGATGTGCTTAGATGATAAGCTGTCGCAGCTTGATGGAATTCATTTATTTTATTCTATTGCTGTCTAATTGAAGTTTATATGTGTCCTTGCTGATGTACTTCTATTTGCAGGCGGTTGCAGGATTAGCTGCAGATGGCAGGCAAATTGTAGCACGAGCAAAATCTGAAGCAACTAACTATGAGAGGTTTATTTTACAGCTATCTTGCATACTGCTCTGTTTCTGTATTCTGCCTTTTTCTAGTAAATTTAACATGCTGTAACTTACTGAATCGAGACTGATTCTGGAGAATGGTTATCACACACTACCAGATATTTATCTCATCTTAAAGGAGTACGATGACCTTTGTGTTTCCATAATCAAGATAAAAATTTAAATTTTCCTTGTTAAAGCCTCTGTGTTGCTGCAGGACCAGTGTGGTGAGTGATTTCCTACAGTAGAGGACATAAATCTGATTATAGGAAGTGGAAGAAAAGGATAAGATCTATTTGGGCTTTACCAGGGACTGGAATATGTGAAACATCGTTTTAAGGTTTTATAGTGCTCAGGATAGTTGACAGATGGACGATGCTGAGAATTTTTTGTTAATAAAGAGATTATACAAGTATGGTAGTGTATGTGACTGAACAAAGGAAAAGTAGTTCATCCTCTTGTACATAAACATTCAAATTATGAAAGGACCTTCAACTTGTGAAACCGAATGAAAGAAAATCGAAATGTCACTAAATAGCTTAGAAGATACCGCACAAAGACTAAATCACCAATTACACTTTTCCTTTGACCAAAACCCTGATTAACAGGAGTAAAATTAGAATTATGAATTGTGCACACTAATAGAGGAAAGAGACATTAGATATATTTTTGCAGCTACCAAAGACCAACATGGATCAGGGAGAGAGAAAAATTGTGGTTGCATATATTATTACTCAATGTCATAGAGGGGGTTTTAGGATTTTTCTCAGCATTTATACCCATGTGAAATACCTGATGCTACCGCCTTTTTCTCTGCTGTTGGATAAAATCTTTGGATTCCCAGAAGCTTTCAACTCAGCAAACAACAGTTATTTTTACTTGAAATCATTTTCAGTCAATATGATCATGTACTGCTGTCAAACAGTTACCTATTTCCACGTCTCTTTCTTATATTTTGCCATTATCTGGCTTTGCAGTGTGTATGGCGAGCCAATTCCTGTAAAAGAACTTGCAGAACGTGTTGCTAGTTACGTCCATCTATGTACACTGTATTGGTGGCTGAGGTTTATTACTGCACCTGATCATATTTCGAATGCTTACTCCTATTGAACTTCGTTCTACATTTGATCCTAGTATAAATTTTGTAGGCCTTTTGGAAGTGGGGTAATTCTGGGAGGTTATGACAGGGATGGACCACAGCTGTACATGGTTGAACCTTCTGGGGTTTCCTATGTGAGTTGATTTATTACCATTATTTGCAAATGATAAGTATAGCATTTAATGGTTATTAAGCCCGAGAACTATGAATTACTTCATATAGTTGGTAACTTGGTACTGTTTGTTGAGAATTTTCTCATTGTGTTTATTTGTTATACCATTTGTTGTAGAGATACTTTGGTGCTGCAATTGGGAAGGGCAGGCAGGCTGCTAAAACGTAAGAAATTTCTCTGTGCATGTTCATACCCCATATTGTACTTCTATATGATCCCACCTACTATTTATAACATATAGAGGAACCAAAACTGAAAAATATAACATATGAATTTGTGCCTCCCATGCTGATGGTGCGGTGCAATTTCCCTTCTCTCCTTGCTGTATTTTGTTGCTTCATTTTTTAAATTATCCAAAGCAGATTAGGACTGTTTTACTAAATATGAATTTGTTTATACAACTGAAGCAGCAATTCTGCCCCTTAAACGATTATACAATTTATTTATTTATTTGTTATTATTATATATATATTTTTTAAGTTATATAATTTAACTTTTCAGATAATATAGCATTTACTCGTTCATTACATTTTTTTTTTTTTTTTCTCGACAAGTTTTGTTTTAATACTGACATGGAGTCAAAACGATGTGTACAGTGAGATTGAAAAATTGAAGCTTTCTGAAATGACCTGCCGACAAGGGGTTATTGAGGTGGCCAAGATGTGAGTATTTTCTTCCAATTGAAGTGAGACATTTATATCTGTCTGGCATGAATCTTCAATCCTCTTTTTGGTTACAAGTGTTTCCTTCTCCATAGTTTTCGGTTCAAAACAGATTTAAATTTGTCAAAAATGGCTGTATACTGGGCGCAGTATCGACTCTCACTGCATTCTACTGATGAGGCTTTTGTTGCTTTTTATGTTAAAGATATGACGCTACCAATCTACCATTTTCAAAATATGATGCTAGTCTGCTTGGTCATGGTTCCCTCTCGATGTTGCAAAAATGCAGTTACATGGAAGATTGATTGATATGTAATTATGTTATGGAATCAAGCTTTTAACCTTACTTTGAAAACTGTCCACAAAAGGACAAATTTGGGGGGTCCCTGCCTTTAGTTTTGCAGCAGACTCAATTCTGTAAGGGTTGACTTCATTTAGTCTTAAGGCTGGGAATTGGATTGGCAATTAGTCCATTGATATAGGCGATAAATGAGATTTTTAAATACCACCAAGCAAATTTGAGAACTAGCTCTTGCGGCTATTTTCATTTCATTGAAGTAGTTCCTGACAACATTTATATATGAACTCTGAAATCTAGTTGTTTTGGGGGGAATGTAGATTGGCTTGATGATATAAGATGATAATGGTCCTGGGTGAGCCGGTTATAATTGATTGAGAAGTGGAGAACGAGAGAAGGGTAAAAAGATTAGTAAATAAATCTAGAGTGGCATGGCTTCATGTGATTTCAAGAGTGCCTCAAAAATGTTTTTGACACTAAATGAAATAGTTCAATTAATTTTTGAATATACATGTATTTTATGAGCTGCAAAGTAGATCTTATTCTAGAAATTTTTATGCCAGATTGACTATCTGGAACTTTTGTTTGTGAATTAAACCTAATATAGAATCACATGCATATGGATAGCTTCATCTTTTTATTTTATTTTATTTATTTATTTTATTGAGAGCATGTTTGCTAAGCCAGGCTTTTCTTTATAAGTTACATTCTTTTGAGTTTTAGTTTAGAGGCGGCTCACCTTACTTCATGGAAAAGTAAATTTGCTTCTTTTTTAGGCTTACCCAAATGTGCTCTCTTGCTTGTCTTTTATTTAGGCTATGTTTGAGCCACATTTTTTCAAAAAAATACATTCTTAAACAGTGATTTGACATTATTTCAACCACACATTCTTTAATAAAATAATATTACACGCAAATCTAAAACTTTTCTTTACTTTTTAACCACACATTTTCCATCAATACACTATTCAAAAATGCATTCTTAGGAATATAATGTAGTTCAAATAAGGGCTTAATTTATAAACATAATTGGTCAAACCTACTTTTTATCCACACAAAATCCACAAGTATTATCCATTTATCTACTTATTTTTTCTATTTATAATTAAACCATTTATAATCACTTCTTAAACATGATTATCTGGCTTTTTATAGATTTTAAGCATTTTTGCAAAAGTAGACCGTTTAAAGTAAATTTAGCCCTTGTTTGGCCCCTATTTCCTAAAAACTTTTTCGAAACTCATTTTCAACTACATATTTAATCGGATCCATGATTTTTATCAATTTTTATCAAAATCTACTTTTTATGCAAACCAAACACAGGCTTTATTTTTGTAGTTATAGAATGAGTTATCAACATATGTGCCACACCAAGTTTGTCCCGTTTTTGAAACTATAATGACCTCAACAATTCTAGAAACCAATAGTTTCTCATAAATCATCTTATTTTCTCATTTTGTTTTAAATTTGGTTTTAACGGGCATAATCTTTTAACTTATGTTGTACTTTCTAATAAGCAGAATTTACGGAGTTCATGACGAGGCAAAGGACAAGGCCTTTGAATTGGAAATGAGTTGGGTCTGTGATGAGTCTAACCGCCAGCATCAAAAGGTACATGCTAAATATTAGTACGCCTTTTTCTCCTTGTGACTTTTAGGCATACCACTTGTACTAATCTAAAAGAACATGCTCATGTGAAAAACCACCTATTTGGTATTATGTTTTGATCATTCTACATTTTCCTTTAGCCAGTCTATGAGATCTTGATCATAAAATCTAGTAATTTTTTTTCTAGAAAATATAAAGATTATTAAATATGTATTCGATTGTTTATATTATACTTTAATATGTTTAGCCATTAAATAGACTAGTAAATATACAAAGACCTTTCATTGATGTAATATTTTCATTGCAAACAAACATTTCTTTCTCCTCTTAATCTTATCTTTCGAAAAGTTGAAGCTTAAATTTAAAAGTATGTGCTGTTAGATTAGACTACATTTAGAATATTTAACTATTATCTTCAGCAAGTCCACACTCACGTGTAGACGGATTTTCTTCATCAAAGCCTAAGGTGGACAATTTTATTTAAATGGGTGGCGATGAGACTAAGACCTACTCTGTTACTATGTTGAAACAGTTGATCTAAAAACTTAAACTGTTAAATATGATCAAATGTTAATTATTTAAATCTTTTCTTCAACACTTGGCAATAATATTATGTTATAATGTCTTGCTTGGGGCTTTAATTATTTGATGTGTATATCGAAATTTTAGTTCTCGTGCCACTTCAATATTTGGTTTATGTTATATATACTAAGTATTTGTCAATACTTCAATTGTTGATATCATTGGAGCAAATCGTGATTGTCTCAGGTTCCAGATGATATATTGGAGGAAGCAAAGGCAGCCGCTAAGGCCGCGCTTGAAGAAATGGATGCGGATTAGTCTCTCTAATTTTGCAATTTTCATTTGAGACTTGGTTATGTTTTCTCCTGTGTCAAACTCCTCTTCATTTGTGGCAGTAATTGGATTTAGATGCTTGTACTATTGCTATATTTATGTTTCCAACACGATGTTTTGTTCAATGCAACTCTTATTCTTCTGTTTGGCAATTCTTAGAATCAGATTTTTAGTAGATTTTGATAAAATTTGTGGTTGAAAAGTAGTGAATCTCATAAGATGTAAGGTCAAAATTAATTGTTGATTTTGACTTAAGTTAAAATTTTAATTTTAATTTCTATCAAATAGGCGCTTAATTCGTAAGGGCTTCCCTCTCTCCATGTTTGTGCCACTTTTGACTAACCTTAGAGGTGTCAATCTGGGCCATATACAAGAAACCCTGTCGGTGTTTGCCATGGCACAGCCAACCTCTGGAGAATCGGGTGGCTTGATCGGGCAGATAAATGCTGGGCCCATAAGTATAGCCCTTAATCATGATTTTCATCAAAAAGGATTGTTAGTATGATTTAAAGCAGGATATAAATATCTAAATAGGGTTGGGCGTGGTCTAGTTGGTTCGGTTTTAATGAGAATCGAATCGGATTTGAAATTTTTGGATATTTAGTAAGTGAAATCGTCGGATTCAAATTTAATTATGTAACCGTTTGGGTTCGATTCCATTCAATTTGATTGGGTTTCACTTGGATTCTGGGTTTCATATTATAATTAATTTTTTTAATATTTACAAATCTACATTAATTCAGTTAATGACATATTCAATTTTAGCTCTTATAAAATAATATAGTATAATCTCAAGTGATTTTTGCGTTTCTCTTTTCTGAGTTTTTTATAGATTTGATTGTTAAAGTTACAGAAAGAGAAAGAGAGTGATCTCACAATAATTAAAAAAGGGGATGTTGAGTTTCAATTCGATTTCTTTAAAACAAGAGAAACGACACTACGATAGAATAACATATATTTAGGTAAAATTTAGATCGATTTGATTAAATATGATTTGGAGTAGAAATTAGAAATAGGAAAATCATATTTTTAGGTTTGAGTTAAATTAAATAGTTAGCAAATTTATTTTAAAAAATAAAAAGGAAAATTGTGGCTAAGGTACCAAACCTTTTGTTTATCAACAGACTTTGCCCAAACATTTTATTTGTACCATCGTGAGCATGAAACCTTTAAAAAATTCGCAGCTCAATATCAAATTGACGAAAACCGTTAGTCTGGCCGTGAGTTGACTAAGAAATGAAAATTTTTATAATATTGAAGGCATTTTAGTCAAAACACAATTGCCCTTTACAAAATTCTTCTTCTCTTCTCTCCATTCCTCTCCTCTTTCACATAAACCCATCAAAGTTCACCCATCCTGTCGACAACCATCCTCCACCCATCTTCGGTGTCGCGCCACCGCGGCAAATCACCTGATCTGGAACATTCATCCAGATCCGAAAGATCCAGTGTCGAAAAGGATGACTCGGGCTACAAACCCAAAAAAAAAAAAAAAAAAAAAAAGGAAGCATAATCCTGAATTTCGAGCCTTGTACCTATCAAACCAAGTCCTTCACTGCCACTAAACAACATAACATCTCTTGGTATAGAAACCCAGTCCTTCTGGGCTAACATTTCTTCTGTGATATTTGCGATCTTTGTATAGAAACGCATTACGCATACATAGTAAGAAGTGAGAAAAAGAAATTTCTTTGTACAATGATTGAATGGATCCTATTTCGACCATAGAATCTAACAAGTCAACTCACCCCCTCTCCCCCGGCGTCCCAAACTCTACAAACTTTCCAGACACAGAAAAAGGAAATCTAGAGAGCGAGAGCAAAGGAAGACATCCATCTGATCGCATTTATTGTGGTGGTATTGCGACAATAATGGTGGATTGTTTTGGTGGGATTGGGGGATGGGTGTCGGAGGTTTGTGGGGGTAATTTTTAGAATGGCTGGAAAATTGTTTTTATTTTTTACAATGGCCTCTTTTATCAAAAATACTATTTTGCCCTTACTATAGTTATTTGCAAGATGTATTTTATATCTTTAAGGATTTATCAATCAGAACCTATATTTATATTTTTCAATCTTTCAAATACCTTTAAATATTCTTTGTATCTTGATAGTTCTTCAAAGATTATAGGTTGACCTTTCTTGGTTATATATCCTTTAACTAATTCTTTTGAAATTTCTTCTTGTATATTTCTATGTTTGGTTATGATATCTTCTACCTTTCTTATCTCTCTATGAGTTCCTACAGAATCAAATCTTATATTATTTCTACAATTATAATCTATATCTCTATATATTTCTTCAATTTTTTCTTTACCAACAGGAAATATATCTTCAGATTTTTCATCTAATTTAAATAAAAACGAGACATCTTTTTCATCTAAAAATAAAATAAGATTATTATCATCATTAGTAGTGGAAGTGGATGCTTGTGAATTGTTCATCAGAATAATTAAAGCATAAGCATATAAAAATAAGTAAATAACTTACAGTAATCAAATGGAAGTAAACAGGTTTTCTCTCCAGTATGCTCTTATAGATGCTTTGCATGTACTTAATCAATCTTCTGAATCAAGTAAAGGTTTAAAATGTTTTTTGAAATCATTTGGGTCCACAACTGCTTGCGCAAAAAGCTTTTCAATTAAGGTTGCATTTCTCACTGTAGAGAACTAACCGTGTTTCCATAGACGCTATCTCACAGTATCCAGAGTCTCTGTTTTCACCTCTATCCAAACTCTTTTCAAAATCAAGTTCCTACTTGGAACGAAATTTTAAAAGATAACTCACACACAAGGTGCTACAATTTTGTTAAAAAATTGCCTTTTCCCCTAAACTATTCATCAAAAACGGGTACTTTGGCATGGCTAACATCCATTCAAAATCAATATTTGAAAATCTTTTAAAATCTCTATCTGTACTACCGAGGAATCATGAGAAACTTAACGAAATCCTTTTATGAAGGCTTTGTTGAACATAACAAATTTTACTTTGATATTCATAAACTGAAATTGTACATGCTTACAAACTATATTTACATACCTTTGATACTCACCTTATGAAGTTTAGAACTCCATAAGTGATTACCTTATTACACGCTTTACTATCTTCAAGCTATCTAATATTTTTCTGAATACAAGTGGTATATACAGATTACAAAAGATCTATCTCTAAGATGTGTTTCCTCTGAGTGTTTTAAGAGATAAGTTCTTTCGAGCCTCTCTCCTTCTTCCTCCTTGCCTCCTTTTATAGAAGCCTTTGGGAACCTTATCTTGACAAGTGTTTTCCACCTTTCTTTGTTGGATAGCTAGACCATCTTATCTCCACCGAATTTTTCCATTATCTTCTTGCTAGTGGACCTCTCCTTTTGAAATTAGATGCCTTATCTTTTGAGTTTGTCTGTCACTTGTAACAATTGGTGGGGAGTAGTCACAATTATGGAGACTTTTCATGCACTATCTTCTGTCTTTTAGTAGCCACAGTTTTTCTTTAATAAATTTCTTTATTAAAGTAGTGATAAAGGGCTACTTTTGTCACCATCACTTTTTCATTTTCGAATCAAAGAATTCTGCAGGGAATTCTTCATCATTAAGGGATGCTTGACTCATATCTTCAACTACACAGTATTCACAATGGTGATCACTGTAGTTCCAAAGTAATTTGCATAATTCTTTAGCCATATCTTCTGATCCATGCACTTGGTTAGAAATAATTGCAGATAATAAATGGTCGAGATAACAAATATCTTCTTCCTTGGTAGCCATCATTGCATTGGAATAGATAATATGATCTTCAAATGGATAAACCCATATTTTTTCTTTCTCAATAATTATCTGAGTTACATGTTTAAATATCTCTTTGTACCCTTTTACTCTTCTGTAGGGCATCATATTTAGAATAACTTGATATCCTTTTTTAACAACCTTTTAATTGGTTGGTGAAAAATGTTGATTTGTAAGTCCCATTTTTATCACATAGAACGATGGATGCATATATTCAAGAATGGGATCTCATTCCATGGTTGCTGAATGGAATCTGATATATATATCTGTTGTCTTGACGACTTCAGTATATCTTTTAACAGCTTTCCTAATGTTGGTTGGAAGTTGAGCTATCTCTTTGAGATCTTTGCTAGGATATATACAAAATATATTTTCTATCTCAAAACAATTTCGAACCCAGTTGATTGGTGCTCCTGGATAAAAATTTATCTTGTTGTATTTTGAATAGTGGAGAGTCTTCATCCACTTTCCAATCTCCAGATACCAATCTGATAAAATATTAAAAATAACAATAAAGAGTGTTACTTCTTCATGGTTCTTTTTGTTTCATGGCATATCTTGACAATATCTTTTGAATCTATCCTTTCAATAGAAAGTTTAGATTGAGTTTGACTCTGTGAAGAGCTACCTTCTCTTTTGATATCTTGAATATCTTTATTACCAGTAATATGTTCAAGTTTTCCCTGTGAAGGGGTTCCTATTACCTTCTTTTTTTTCCCTTTATCCTCGGAGAGAGCGCTAGTATTCACAAATCCCTGCGAAGGGATACTAGACTTGGTACAAGTAATTCCTGCCTCAAGGGCTATATTTTTGCCTTGAAGGCTATCTTGGATATTTTGAATTTGTGTTTCCAAATAGGAAACTTTTATCTCAAGTATTTGGACTTTCGTCCTTAATTGTTCTAGCTCCATCCCTGCTAAGATAATCATGAAAAAAGTTAGTTTTACCTTTTATGTATTCAATATCAAATTTGAAATATGAGAACCAAATTTGTATCCTAATAATATATCTACTGGTAATAGATGGATCAACATTATTTTTCAAAAAGGCTTTAACTTGACCATTATCAGTTCTAATCAAGAACTTCTTTTGTAATAAATAATTTTCATATTTTTGAACTCCTCTTTTTACAGCAATGAGTTCTTTTCCATTTGTCTCATATCTTATTTCAACTTCTTTGAATGTTCATGATGTATAACTTGCAAGTATCTCAGGACAAGAACAATCTTTTTCACATTTATATTCTTTATGATTCTTTTTAACATTTAACACTGCTCCCCAGTAATAATCTGAAGCATCAGTTTCAAGGATAAAGAAATCTTCTTCTTGTGGTATTACAAGTTTGGGCAATACCTTTAATTCTTCTTTAACTTTCCTTATATTTTCACAATCTTATTTTTCCCAAGACCACATAATATTTTTCTTAACTTTGGAAGAAAATAATTTTTCAATTTGGCACAATTTTCAATGAATCCTTCAACATAATTTAATAAACCAAGGAAACTTTGTAATTGTTTTTTATCTTTGATTTCTTCAGAAAATTCTTGAAATTTTTCTCCAATATGAGATTGCAATTGCAATTCTCCTTCTTTTATAAATAATTCTAAAAATTCTATTTCTGTTCTAGCTATCTCAGCTTTCTTTTGAGAAAGTGTAATACCATGTTTTTTCATAATATAACAAAATTTCTCAAGATGTTCAATATGTTCATCAATATTATTTGAATGAATAAGTAAATCATCAACATATGCAATACAGAAATGAGTAATTGGTTTGATTACCTCATCCATTCTCCTTTGAAATATTTGTGGTGCATTTTTCAACTCAAATGACATTACATTCCATTCATATTGTCCTAAAGGATTGCGGGTACTAAATGCAGTTAGTGGTTTACTTTCTTCTGTAAGCATGATTTGCCAAAACCCTAACTTACAATCAAATTTTGAAAATATCTTTTTGTTCTGTACTTGTTTAATAAGGGTGTCCTTATTTGGTAAGTAGTATCCATCAAATTTAGTAACTTCATTTAATTTTTTTTGTAATTTATCACCATTCTGGCTTTTCCTCTTTTTATCTCATTATGTTTTCTAACCATAAAGGTTGGGCTACTATGTGGACTTTTACTAGGCCTGATTAATTTGGCTTCTAGCAATTCTTTTATCTGGTCTTTAAATTCTTTTTGGTCATCTACACTATATTTCATGGGTTTGACTCTAACAATAGTGTCTGGATTGGATAATTCTATCTTTGCCTTTACTTTATCAGTATTCCATTTTTCTAACGGATTTTCAGAATATGTTTTAGAAATTTCTTTTTCTAACCTTTTTGCTGTTGTCATCTTTAAGACTGTAACTGGTTTAAATTTTTCTGTACTCCAACATCCACCACGCTGGGTTGAGGAACTCTGATGGTTTATATCTGTATATGCTATTGTAATAGCTTTATTTATTTTTGGTATAAATATTTTATGTGTACAAGGTGTTGTGAACATATACTTATCAATATATTGTGTAAATGATGCATATTTTAATAGGAAATTTTGTCCTAATAAAATATCATATCTAATTGTGGTTGACATATATATTGTATCAACAAATACTTCTCTAAAGGAAATTAGAAAATGTACTTGCTTAGCATATTTGCTGTATATTACCTTATTTCCACCTGTTGTTGTAGCGGTGACTATCCTCTTTGAATTGTATATCCAGTATTCAGATGGTAGTACATTTGGTAAGCATAAGCTTCTTGTACTTCCTGTATCTAAGTAAACATGAAATTTAATTCTACAATAACTTTTTATATTAAGTGTAATTTCAATATATGGACTCATGGGATTAGTACTTATTACTCTTTCCACGATAATAATGATTTCATATTTTCATCTATCCTTGATATGATGATTGGATTATTATCAACTGTTATTTTTAAATATCCTTGACAGATTTTATAAGGACTATATTTCTCAAAAAAGTTTATTCCTAGTAGAATAGGTGAACGATCTACTCCATATAATTCATCTTTATATAGAATTATTTCTTTAGTATATTCTTTCTGATCCTCTCCTATAAGTATAAGAGGGAACTTAACATATTTTCTTATTTCAAGATTATTTCCCAAATAATCTTTAAATATATATGGTTCTGGTATTTCAAAATCTATTAAATGACTAACAAATTTAGCATTTACATGACTTTTATCTGCTCTAGTATCTATGAGGACAAGAAGATTCTTCTTAAATCCTTCTTGATTTACATATCTTGTCTTAATATAATATTGCGAACTTGACGGTTCAGCAATACTTAAATTTTTAAGTCTGCTTATCCTAGAATCTTGTCTAGAGGGAAATCTTGCAATAAGATTATCTCCTTCTAAGCTGACACTATTTCTTCTTATTAATTTTCCTTCAGAATTAATTTCTCTAGCTTGTTTGTGGAAATCAAGCATTATCTGTTCTGGTATCTTAACTTCATATTCTTGGTATTTTTTAGGAGGTATATATTGTGCTAATTCCTTAAAATCTTTATGTATGATAATGTTATCGGTAATCTTTCTTAGATTGTTATGATGGCTAGTACTAAAAGCAAAAATTGATTTTATACTTATACTAATAGCCTTACTTCTTCGTAACATTTTTAAGTTTCCAATTCTATAGTATAGATTGAAACTTTGGTCAATATTTTCATCATTTAATGATATTGCATAATTTGTTTTTACTGTAAATATTATCTTTTGATAGACTAAGTTTCCTACAATTGTTCTTAATAGAGCATCAATAGGATCTTGTAAGATTCTATTGTCCATACAGTAGATTTCTATTGGTATGTTCATACCTTCTCTAAAGAATCCTTTTACCATTATTTGGACTCTTCCTAATTCAATACATTTTAATTTGTTTCTTACGTTTTCTGGAATTTTGGATAACTTTTGGTTTACCCATTCTTTTGTAATTATGGGAATCCTTGCTTTTCCTATAGTATCTTCTATATTGATAGACATTTCTTTATAATTCATACTTACAATTATTTTATTTATTCTTAGTAAAATTCCTAAGAATCCTTGATGGAATACATCTTTTTCTTGTAGGTTTAATATCTTCTTAGTGATTCCTGTGTTTTTTTTTTAATATCAAAGGTAATTTTTTGATTTATACCTTCTATAGAGTCTTCAACTTCTTCAGTTGTTTCTATTTCTATTTCTGATTGTTGTATCTCTTGATTCATATATACTATTTCCTCATAATCTTCTTCTGATGAGGATGTATTTAATTCATAATGCTACTGCATTTACTACTTAAATCTTCAAAATATTCAATTGGTTCTATGTCACTATCTTCTTGAAATTTTTCATAAATTATAAGAGTTTTTATATTCTGTCTATATTTTTTTTAGGACATTGAAGGGCAATGTGTCTTTCTTCATTACAAATAAAACATCTACATTTCTTAATATTTCTTGGTTTAAATTTTTTATTCCAATTTCTTTTCTTGAAATATTTTTTATGTGGTTTAAAATTTCTCTTCTTGAATTTTTTTGTAGTTTTTGAATTTTCTTTTATATTTCTTATATGGTTTATATTTCTTCTTATGGCATCCAAATTGTTCAACTTGGCCATTATCATTATAACAACATAATGAATTCTTTCTTATTTTATATGCTTTTTTATTTTCTAAACTTCTCTACACCATATGCCTATCTTTCTTTTTGTAAATTCAATTCTACTTTCAAGACTATCTATTTTTATTTCTTCCTCTTCTCCTAGAGGTAATAATTTCTCATATTCTTTTAATAACTTAATTCCCCATTGGAATGGTAACTTAGTAAAATAAGATCTTGGTATAGGTTTATTTTCCTGATAATCTCCTTGATTTAGTATATAATATATTTCTTCGAATTTACATGTGTATCTTTCTAGCTCACACATATCACATATCTTTAAATTTTCCATTGCTATCATTTCTTGATTATATTCATCTTGTTTTCTTTCTTCGTCATTAGAAGTATACCTATCTCCTAAAAATTCTGTTCTTAAGATTTTTTCAAATCTTTTTAATATCTCCTGAATATTTTGTTCATTTAAACTATTTCTATTATCTAATACTTCAGTTCTATCCGCTCCATATTTTATTCTTCCTTTAATAATTTCTCGTAATTTTCTCCACCATTCAGAAACAATTCCTCTGAATGTATGTTTGATAAATCTAAAAACTGTATATGTTTCCCATTTATTGAATTGTATTGCTAAATCTGTACTTTTCATCCATGTTTCAATAGCTTTATTTTTATCTACACAGTTTAGATCTAACCATATCCCTATTGTATGGATTGGTTCATTATAAGATTTCATTGGGTTTATTTCTTTTATGTACTGTTTTCTTACATTTCCAGTGTATCTTTTCTGTGTTTTTCTATATTGGTAGATACCATCCTTATCAGGTATTGGGGTACCATAAGGATAATCTTGTTCTTCATCACTACTGAATTCTACTTTTATATTCTGACTTGAAGATGGATTAGTATTCATCTTTGTATTTTCCATTTTTTCAGTTAATTCTTCTAATTATTTTTTATATTCTTTTTACTTTTACCTGTAGATTATAAGAATTTTTGTTCTATTTCTTCTACATCTGTAATCATATATTATTTTTCTTCATGTTTTTTCCCTTTATTATTTTCCTTTTGTATTATCCTAAAATCTTGAGGTGAATTAATTATTATCCTATCTTTTCCTTTAAGATTTTTATCTAATAGAGCATTTCCTACTTGTAGATTATGTTCTAGATTTTCTAATCTTTTGTATATATCCTCAAAACTTTCATTTGTGGTATTTTTAGGTAAATAGGGATAACTAGATTTTTTATATTTTTCAACTTTTTTCAAAAATTCTTCAATTATATTTTCTTCATCTACTATATTCATCATTATTTTTGGTTCGTAACATGACTCTGATACCATTTCGTCGAAGTGTGCAGCGGAGGGGTTAATATTTTTGAGCCAATTAAAATCTTTATAAGTATTTAAAATATCACAATAGAATTTATAAAATTCACTATTTTTTATTATTACTTTTTCTTCAATAATTATATTTAATTCTTTAATTCTTCTTCTCAGATTAAGAGTTAGTATATATATATCATTTTCTGTTTTGATTGTATTATTATCTATAGAAACATTTTTATTTTTTAATTTTGGATCTAAATATTCTGTAAAGAATCCTTTCAGATCTTCTTCTAAATAGTTTAATTCACTTTCTGTTGCGTTTTTTAGATCAATAAATTTTTTTATAATATTTGGGTTTAAATAAGATTTTTGATCTATATTTTTTTGAGAACCTAATTGAAGGTTTTTATGCATTGTAGTGGCTTTGGTTGTAATTTCACAGCAAGGGGTATTTTTGGGAAGATAATTGTTAAAAGACTATTCTTCAAATGTTTATATTTTTTGGTCTAATCTTACAAATTACTCTAATATTTAGGCTATCAAGAGGCATTTCCTCAAGGTTTGTGAAGGAGATGATGACCCATTTTCCATTTTTTCTTTTTTATATTAAAATGGTAAAATGGCCATTTAACCCTTATCTTATGTAGTCAAATTATTAAATTTTTAATTTCTAGGGTCAACTGACGATTTTGATAGTCAACCTAACAGTTTCCGTCAATTTGGACTTGAGCTATGAATTTTTTAAAGGTTTGGTACTCACAGTGGAACAAATGAAAGGTTTGGACAAAATTTACTAATAAACGAAAGATTTGGTACCTTAACTGCAATTTTTCCTATTTAATATTATATTCCTTGGCTTTTGCAATTAGTGCTCCACGATACAAAACAAAAATTATAGTTATGAATTTAATGAAGAGGAAAATAAAGGGTACTGTTATTTTCATTCACATTTTTTATATGTACATCTCATCTAAGTTCATCGCTAATAAAATTTAAAAATTTAAAAAAAAAATACTATTTGAATCCACGTTATATTCCAATCTTATCCATATTAAATTCATTCATTTAAGTTCTATATATCCATATGAATTTTATATATTCATCTCATTTTAAATACATCCCTAACACTATAGATTCACACAATCTCTAAAACCATAAACTCTTTCATAGTAATTTCCAAATGTAATAAAAGCCAATGTTAACAAACCATCATTCAAGATTTACCAATATTTTACCAAAACATCCATTTTTAGGGCATAATTAGTCAGTCAAGGCCTTTCAAATTTCAAATATGGTCCTAACCCACATCACATACTCACATTTTCAAGACATGTTGAATATTTGCTATAGTCTCTAAAACCAAGATGGAAAAAAAATAAAAATAAAAAAAAATCTAAAACTCATTAATGTCTTAATGCGTTAGGAAAAAATCAAACAACAAAACACAATAAAAAGACAATCCTTACTTTTTCAAATTTCTCTTTATTATTGCTATGTCTGTACATTTTTGCTCTAACAACGTCTCTTTCATTGTTCACTAAATTCTTTATCTATTGAAGTTCTGAGTATTACAATGCTTTGAACGACAAAGGCTAAAAAAAGAAAGAAGAAGAAAGTTCAATTAAACAAGCCGAATTTTACTTTCTTTGTATGTTGAAGATATTGAAGACCTATAATCTGAAAACTTTTGGCTAATATTTCAAAACTTTAGCCACCATGGAAATTCCATTGATCTTCCCTTAAAAACACTAATAGGGCCTTTCAGCTAATCTTCATTAATGTACGTGAATTTGGGGCCACACCCATCACCTATAATTTTATTCATGTAATTTTGCTTAATCTATTATGATTCTAGTTAAACATAAATTCTAAAAGAATTAAAAAAAAAAGATTCAAGATAATTTAATGAAAATAAAAATTAATGGATCAATTTAGAGTTACGTATTTTTATTTAATTCTGTTTACGTCTATTTAAGTAAATTTACATATAATTTAAAATATAATAAAATTTTATTTTTAAAAGTATAAAAAGTGTGGATGGAAGTAGCGGTACTCAGAATAAATAACATAGCCGTTCCACCCCCATATAATCCATAAAGGAAGAAACAAACTATTCTTGTTTCCTCCTGTTGGAGCATGTAGAAATTGAGCTCTCCTCTCCCCCAACTAATTTTCCCTTGTAAACCAAAAGGGTTTTTCTTCCCAGTTGAGAAAATATGGAGAATTCAGAAGTGGAAAAAGACTCCTGCATTGCTCGCTAGACGTAAAGGAGGTATTCGGACAATGCCTTTCATTATAGGTAAATTTTATATCTTTAGTCGAGTCAAATACTGCATATAATGTGTGTGTGTGTGTGTGTGTGTGTATCTTAATTGCTCGGCACATAGAGTTTAAGCTAAGAACAATGATCCTATTGACTCATTTTCTTAATTCAGAAACTCCAATCTATTATAAACATTAGGACCCATTTTACTAAAACTCGACTTGATTTTACATTTTTCTACATAAACAAAATTAACTTCAGCATCAAAGTGCCTTCAACCAACCAACCTTCCCTATTTTTCAGGCTAGTCAACTAGTCTCACAACATTTTGTTTGCAAATTTCAACAAACACAAAAGACATAAAAAGAGTTTCGACATTGAAAATATTTTGACTCTACCATTTCATTAACTACTAAAAAAAAGAAAGAGTTGAACGGTATTTATACAAAGTTTGAGTTTGTAAACAATTTGAAATAAGTCGCCTAAGAAAAATAGGAGACTTGGACTTGGCATCTTATCATCATCAACAAATGTCAATGGGCCGTGCATCATAAAAACAAAAGCAAAATTGTTTTTGTAACTTGAATTTACCCACACGTTGTAAGGAGAGTATGCATAGACCATCCCTTATTGGACATTCATCCATCCATCGTATTATATTAAATTATGCATAGTTATGAGAATCGATTCAGTCATGAATCTGGCCATAGTGCTGGGTCGTTGGATTAATGTGTAATATTATTTAAAAATTCTACAACTATCGTCATATCTTTATCTTTTTTACCTTTCTCAAATTCTGGTGCTGCTCTTCAACTACATACTAATATTATTCTCAATCCAATTCCTATCATCGTTGTTGCCAATTGCTGTAGAAATTACTAATAACGGCAAAAGGTTGTCATCATTCACACTCTCAACAAACACATGACTGTCATTTACCCTTCAATGATATGATGCACATGACTAGGGATAGCCCGTTGTTGATTACTCTTGTTGAAGTTCTTTAACATACTTGGATAGGTTAATACTTTCTATAACGTGGAAAGAAAACTACTTATTTAATTTGATAATATAGAAGTTACTTTTGAATGCTTGCAACCACAAAACATAGTCATGTATTATTCATGGTTCTGCTTAGGTGAATATATGTAAATTAAAAAAAAAAAAAAAGGAACTTTTGGCTTTTTCATCGAAAAGAGGCCATTAATAAAATTGTCAAGGAGAAAATTTTCGACGTTACAAGTTAAATTTAAAGGAATGGTTTATTCCCCATTTTGTTGAATATCGTCTCTAATTAATGACTTGTGACAAGTCTAACATATCTTGGTAATTGAAAATGGACGTGTGGGAGTACTTTTATTGCTTTGATACTTAATTTTGGTTGTATATTGATTATTTTAAGAAAAATTCGATGTTGGATGATATATGAAAAAAGGGAACATATTCGATTGATAACGACTAAAAAGGAACGAATTAAGGATTTTGGGGATTAAGTTATTTTATAATTGAAAGATGAAGGATTCATGATGCAAATAGGAAGGGACTTGAGCTAAATCAATAGGAAAATTTAGTGCCCAACTTGCATGGGGAGGAAAGCATTAAACCATGCGATCACAGGGTTTATACTACGCACACATGAGAAGAGAATTTCTTGCTGGTATTCAGGGTGAATACTTATAGCCAAAAAATAAAAATAAAAATCCCTAATGTAAGTCAATTTTACATGGAATATTGTGATTCGTGCACCTAATCTTGGAACCATAAATTGAAATTTGGGTGATGTCTTACTATTCCCAAACATTTTTTTTTTTTTTGTAATTTTATGATGTTTGACTAATTTCTAGATAATAGGATTACGATAAACATTATATTTTGAAGTTTTAACTACTGTTTGACTCATATTTTAATCAAATTTGAATTTGAGTCTAAGTCAAACAATAAATATTAACTATATTTTTCATGAGTCTCACAACTTTTCAAACACACATTTCAAAAATTTCTATCAAAATCTACTAAAAATCTAATTTGAATCCCTGCCAAACAACCACTTAAAATTAATTTTACTTTGATGTTAAATACTTAAAGCTTGTTTGGGAGTGATTTTGCACCCCAAAAATTGATTTTTTAACCGTTATTTCACTATTCCAGCCGTAAAGTTTGACTTCTTCTCTCACATGTGGTCCCCACTTTTCTTCTAACGGCCACAAAATCAATTCTCAAAATCACTGCCAAACGGGGCCTTATTTGACTTGATTGATTGATTGATTGCTAGGTTAGTAATGCTTTCAGATACTAGATCAATAATTGAATAAATTCGTGATTCTTTTTTTTTTTTTAGAGAAGGAATAGGAATTGTAGTAAGTATTAAAAATCTGACAAAAAATATAAATATACCGTTATGTTTTGCATGGTCTTATTAACTTTAATCCATTTTCATATATTCGCATTCTTCCTATAAATATAATAGGGTTATGTGTGGAAATATATTTAACATTATTCAATAAAAAAATTGATCCTTGAGTCTAAATAATTATTGTCAATAGCAAAATTCGAGGTCCTATTGATTTTAATTAAAAGAATGTTCATAAACGCTTCATACTTTAGTTTAACGCTTATATTTATTTAGTTTATAGAATTTAAATTTGCAATCACAATCACCATACAATTTTGTTATTCCCATTCAAGTCAATATTAAGTAGACTATGCAGTCCTCATAAAAATTATAATTTGGGCTCTTAGATCACTTTATTATTTATCTATGCTATTCATCAAATTTTAGCATAACATGGTTGGTGTGAAGCACTAAATATGATTAAGCAATATATAGCCCTTGTTTGAGCCCCATTCTTAAAATAAATTAAAAAAAAAACATTCTTAAACAGTGTTTTGATATTATTTTAACTACATATTCGTCAATAAAATAATATTCTACGCAAATTCAAAACTTTTTTTATTTCTTAACCACACATTTTTCTTCTTCAATATATAAATAGCCCTTGTTCAATAGGGATTAAAAACATATTTTTAGTAAATTTTAATAAAAATTGATAAAATATGTGGCTGAAAAATTGTAGATCAATATTTGGTTAAAATTATTTGTTGACTTTGACTTAAATTAAAAATAGAAGCATAAATAATATTGTTTACTTCACTTTACTATGTTTGGGTCGTTGAAAATATCCTCCACCACTTGATAAATGAAAATTTCATTCTTATATATCTCAATTTTCTATTATCTTCACAAAACACTAAAGAGTGACTATAATGACCAAAAAAAAAAAAAAAAAAAAAAAAAAAAAAAACTAATATATCAAGATATTTTAATAACTTGCAGTTTCACACCTTGCTTGGTGTGTCTATTGTGTTTGATAATTCCTTGTGTTTAGCTTGTTTGTATTTTAAATAGGGCTGGACAAAATTCTTGAACCGAACCAAGCGGTTCTTTTTAAGTTAAATACTTGAACGGGTATCTGAATCAGGAAACGATGAGTTTGATTCAGTTCTCGATTCTAGATTAAGAACCGAATAAAAATCGAATCTCCCTAATTTTTTAGTTAATTTATTTTAAATAAGCTAAATTATTTTATTTTTCTAAATAAATTTGCTAATTAGTTAATTTAGCTTAATCGAAAAAAATATGATTTTCCTATTTTTAATTTTCAGTTCAAAGCCAACTTAATCAAGTTGGCCTAAATTTTATCCAAATCTGTTACTCTATCGTAGTACCATTTCTACCGTTTTTGAGAAATCGAATTGAAACTCGACAACGCATCTCTTAATTATTTTGAACTCGTTATCTTCCTCTTCCTGTAATTTTAATAATCAAATCTATGAAGAACTCAATAAAAAGAGACGTAAAAGATACATAAGACTGAATTACTTTATTTTGTAAGAGCTAAGATTGAACATATCTTTAATTGAATTAATGTAACTTTGTAAATATTAAAAAGTTTAATTATAATACGAAACTTGAGAACTGAATCTAACCGAACTGAACCTTCGGTTCCATAATTAAATTTGAATCCGACGGTTCCACTAACTACATGCCTGAAAATTTCAGGTCCGGTTCAGTTCTCGTTAGAATCGATCCAAACCAAACCATGCTCACCTCTAATTCCAAACTTGTGATGTTGACAAAAAAAAGCATCAAGTGGGAACAAATCATAGTACAATTCTAAGCTTGTTAAAGTTGTTTTAAAAAAATTCTATTTGTGTTATACGATTCGCATGTGATACATCACATAAAAGTGTATATGATACGATTGTAATCAATTATATTAACACAGGATTTTATGATCAATTTTTGAAATGGTGAAGTTAAAATGAATTTTGACAAGAGGTTTTTGCTACGATTGTGCTATACGTACATAATGATTTATATACATATGAATCAGAATTTCTTCAACCAAAATAAATAAATAAATAAAATAAAATTTTCACCATTTTTTTAACACCTCATCTATATATAAACTTTATTTAAATCATTATGTACAAGTAGCATTATTCTTTTGGCAAAAACCTTAATATTTTTGTTGTTCAAGTCAAACTTTAATATTGTACTGAAACTCATCGAGAAATCAAGTCAATTATCCTTTTCGATAGTTTAATGAAACTTATTTACTTGTTCAAACTCTAATTACTAACCTTTGTTCTATGGTCGTGTTACAATATCTCGTGAACTCTACTAGCAAGTTACCAAAATAATGTATCTTAAGCTCATTCATATCTTGTTTATGGTCAAATTAAATATTTCTTGAATTTGTAAGCTTGCTTGAATTTACAATGTACCTAAGAGTATACAATATCATACTCTAAAAATGGAGAAAAGAAGCAAAAAAGAAAACATGAAAAATGAAAAAGAGACAAAATTATAACTCAAGATGGCTGGAAAGATAAATTTTATTCTGAAGAGCATAATCTTTACTATGTAAAATTATTCAATGCTTATAATTTGCTCAAAACTAAGTAGGAAGCTTTCTAAAGTAATTTACAAAATTAAGTTTGTCTAACAAATTCCCTTCTTATGACAAGTATAAATACAAGACTATGTTCCATATGTCATACAATAACAAAACATATTTTTCTTCTACTCCAACACTATATTTCCCAAGTTTCTACACAACATAAAAATGCAAGGCTCACATTCGGAGAGAATGGTAACATTTTTCTTAAAAGTTTGTTACTTTGTGTTTTTACCTTATATTGCTTATGATAATGTCTGATTGTTAATATAGGCACATTTTACTACTAGCTAATTAATGTTAATCCTTATTGCTTATTAAACAGTCTTGTGTTACATGAAAAATAATCATAAATTATTCTTTCAAGGGAGAGTTATATATAAAATTAAGTCATTTGAACGAGAAAATAATATATACGGGGATACAAAAAGTCTCGTCAAGATCTAAGTCTAATTTCATTGTAATTTCATATATGTAACAATACTCTACCAAAATTCCAAATGTATTCACATAAATTCTCAATTTGAAAGATATTATACATTTGTAGGTTAATTATTTTAGTCAATAGATAGTTTTGAGTAGGACATGGTAAACTTTATCGCTGCTTGCTCTATCCATTGTTTCGAGTATATAATAGCCAATTCTTAAAAACATTTAAAGGATATTCAGTATAAAGATACTGATATGTCAAATTGGATGAGCCAGCCAGCCCTAAACTGCTTGGCTTGCCCTAAAAAAGCTCAACAACGTTAACTGGGCGACCTTGTCCACTCATTTTGACATGACTAAAAAAATAAATATAATTTTCATATCAAGATGGGATACAATTACTTTTTGGGTTGTATGTTTTGTAGTTTGTAGTACTTATATAAGTTTGGGTTCTATGAAGAATAAGCAGATATTAAGTTATATATATCCTATATAATGTGTGAATTAAAAGCATGTGTAACCAACGTAAAAAAAATAAAAAAATGAAAATGAAAATCTAAGCTTTGGCAGACATTCAGCCGAACCATTTTATTTGGTATCAATTTTATAATGTATAATTTAGTGTGATAGGAAACCAATGTTTTACTAATTCTTCAGTAATGAAAGACTATCAATTTTATTTTGTTCGACCTTCATCGTCCTATTATCAAACCACCTTGTTAACGGCCTATAAGCCACTAATAATTGCGTGATAACAGTTGGTTGAAACTGTCATCGAGTTCATTTATCATCATGTCCTACAATTTTATTATATCATGATCAAGTAACTCATTACAAATTTAAATCCTTAGAGAGAACAGTATATTTATTCAAATTTTATTATCAATACACAAGACGCTTTATCTAAATTTCCAACCTAATAATATGTGCAGACAAAATTTCATGCTCGCAACAAAATTTCCGAGGATGAGTGGTCGATTTGTATAGAGAAGGGTGATGAAGAAGAAACAAAGAAACAGCAGCGAATAGCAAAGGTTCCATCGATGCTGCGTGAGGTCGAATCCAACAAAAAATGTTATGATCCTCTAGTAGTTTCAATAGGCCCTTATCATCATGGAAAGCGAGAGCTCGAAGTAGTGGAGCAGCTTAAATATAAATTCGCAAAGCAATTTTGCCTTGCCTGTGGTGATCTAGTATCGTCGATGAATCAGTTATATCAAGAGGTAGCGGAGGTGGCTCACTATGCTTGAGAATGCTACGAGGAAGACTCGACTGCAAAATATAACAATGAATCGTTCACGGAAATGATGTTTCTTGATGCCTGCTTTGTGCTTCAGTTTATGTGCATCTTAACAGCGACAGAAGAAAAAGATCAACTACCCGCAATGAAGAGTTACCTTGGTGCTTTTGTGTGGAGGGACTTGTTCTTGCTAGAGAATCAAATTCCTTTACTAGTACTAAAAGTTTTGTTGAAATTCAGGTTCGATGGTAATACAGAGTTGATTCAGAAATTCCTCGACCTTCCCACCAAAAACAAGCCGCCTGAAGAAGCTTCATGCACTAATAAGATCAAGAAATTTGTCAACGAACGCCGCTCTGATAGTCAAACAAATGACAAAAAAGAATTACAATTGGACGCAAGCCCTCACCTTCTAGACCTAATGTGGAAACAACTCGCTGAGTCACCTACTTCTCCGGTCCCAATCAGGAAGAGATCAGATCAATGGCATTCCTATCGTTCAGTAACAGAGCTCGAAGCAGCAGGAATTAGTTTCAAAGCAAGTAAAACTCGTAAAGTCACTGATGTAAAGTTCGAAGATCGCCTTGTTTATGGAACTATGTTAATTCCTCCTTTGGTGGTTGATGATTCAACAAAACCTTTGCTATTAAACTTGGTGGCTTATGAAATGAGTCCTAATGGCCCATCTGATTCTCACATTATGTCATACATTGGGCTAATGGATTCACTCATTGATCATGCCAACGATGTCAAAGAGCTCCGAAAGAAGGGAATTCTTCTCAACAATCTAGGCAGTGACGAACTCTTGGCGGCACTCTTTAACGAGATAGGTAATGATTTGGTACCTGATCTTCGTGCATATGTAGGGGTTAAGGACCAGATTGAAAATCATTGGAGGAATAAGTGCCTAGTTTGGATAGCTGAATGGAATCACAAACATTTCAGCAGTCCTTGGACTATCTCGGCTTTTCTAGCTGCAATTTTAGCCCTTGCCCTCACTATGGTCCAGACATATTTTTCTTTTTTTCCACGATCCAAAGGAGACAAGCATCTCCTACAAGGAGAAGCTCTTCATTTGCTAAAGGATTTTTTTTTTTTTTAAATGTTTGTTTTGGTTTTGTTGTGTGCTTAATCAACAGCCTGTATGTTTGGTGTAATGTATAACATTTACTTGAAGATATTTAACAAAATATTCAAAAGAATCATCCCTTCCCTTTGTAAATTTGAAAAAACGACCGGGTTCTATAATTTTCATCTTGTGGAAATTACATGTTACGAAACCAGTTTTTGGATCACTTCCATTTTTTCCCGTTGAACCGACGAGCCCAATTCAATTCTGGGATAGAGATGATTAATCCTCTTGCCATTTTGTGGGGAGAGAATTCTTGGTTAAGTGAAACTAGAATGTATTTCCATATGGCAGAATTAGATTAGCTAAGTAACAAGTTCCACAATACTAAAGTTCAGTTGATTGAGTGTCGAATAATACTATACATTATACATGCCAATTGTCAGTTATTACTACATTGAAAAGAAAATAATCTAGGACTGCAGCCAAATTTTGGGTGATATTGCTTATTGTCTTGCCATGTTGTCTGGTAGTTTTCATATGTACACCAGATTATTGCTATAATCATTAAAATCTTTCTATGAAAATGGAGAAAAGAAAAAATTACCAGAATGCCCCAACTGGCCCCCCTCTCCCTTCACCCCTGAACCAGTTGACATTTGTTGGTGGTTTGGGCTCAGAGGTGGCCCTGAGGGTGCGCGAGTTGAGCGACCGCATGGGGTCTCAAAATTGTAGGGGCACCAAAAAAGTTTTGTTATAATTATATATTTATTTATAATTAAATATTTAAAATATATATTAATTTTAAAATAATTTTTTTTATTATTATGCATAAGATATTAAAATTAAGAGTAATGTGACTAACTAATTATAAATTTCTTGAATATAATATTTTTAAATAGTATTCCTACCTTAAATGATGCAAGGGAAAGTGGCCAAAAGAGAACAGGCTGAGAAGAAGGAAAAATTGAACAATCGCCTTTTCCGATCATTTTTTTGGAGAAAAGAATTAAATAAACTAATCGTCTTTTCCAATTGCCTCAAAGATAACTGAGGCAAAGAAGAGAGAGACCAATCATCTTTTTGGAGAAATCATCTTTTTCTCCAATCATCTTTGACCTGGCTCCAAAAAAATTCTCTAGTTTCCATAAGCGACGTTGACGATTCGTATTTTTCATTAAACTGTCGCTGAAAATCTGAATTACTTGTTATCTTTTCTTTATTATCTTTTCGTCAATCTCGTTCAGTGATTTTACTAATTTGAATTCGCTTTGTAAGAACTTGTTAAAATTTGAATTTGTGATCATCTTGATATTATTTCAAGACATGTAAATTTTTGCGATCTTGACGGCGAAAATTTATTTCAAGAGTTTAAAGTTTTGCGAAATCTTTTACCAAAAGAAATAAAGACGGTTTTTGATATATTGACTTATTTGAAAAGATTGGATTGCTTCCGAATACATGTATTGCTTATAGAATATCATTGACAATTCCTGTAACTATCGCATCTGTTGAAAGAAGTTTTTTAAAATTGAAGTTATTAAAATCTTATTTGCGATCAACCATGTTACAAGAACAATTGAATGTATTAGCTTTGATATCTATAGTACAAGACATTCTAGAAAATATTGATTACGAAATTTAATTAGTGAATTTGCTTCTAAAAATGCAAGAAGAAATATTTTTACATGATTTGTTGCATTTCAAACTTTACACTTGATATATATTTTTTTTTTCAAGATTTGCTTATATGGAGTTGCACGAAGAGGCTAGTGGCTTGGATGATTCTTCGTTGATGACATCTAAATTTTGATGAAGTCCGAGGGATGTTTTTGAGCTTTATTTATGTTTTTCTTGTTCATGATTGTGAAAAAAATATTTTTTTCAATGAAATAATATTATTGAAATATTTTTTTAAATATATGTTTTAGTTACTTGAAAGATGCACAATTTTAAAATCTCGTATAGGGCACCCAAAATCTTAGGGCCAGCTCTGTATGGGCTGATATTTAATTTATTAATTTGTTGCCATTAGTTCTTGCTGGCAGAGCTATGGCTGCTGCCTGGGAAAGTGTAACAGGTGATATTCTCAATTTGGTTCAGACAAAAGTCTTAAATCAAATTATTGGCTTGAAAGCTGAACAGTGCTTCAATCTTGGCTTTGATAGAAATCTTTCAGATTGGCACTTCAATTTGTTGAGCATGTGGGTTGATTGAAATAAATACATTGGAATGATTAAAGGAATAAAGTAATGGCTTATTCATTGCAATTAATCTACTCATGGCTTCAAGGTGAACTTCGGTGCACCAACACGATATATGAAGTTGTGATAGGCCTTCTTGAGTTACAAAAGCATTCTGAAGCAAGAACACTAGTGAATGCAAGTTTGAGCCTTCACATGAGGAATAGAGACGGCTAATGATAAAACAGACAAGTCGAAAAGTAAAGTTTTTCAAAGCTCTTTTATTGTTGTTGTTTCATTGTATGTCACCTAAAAGTGATCCATATCCAAGTAACTTTCCTCATTAAGCAAGACACAAACTTCGTCGTACCCATACTAAGTTTTGAAACAGCCTCAAAAAATTGCAGTCTTCACTGCCACATTATCTGACATATGAAGGCAATTCTACACAGGTTTGGGAGTTCAAAAGAAGCACTAATTCCACCAAGGATGGTTTCTAACATGCAAGAGAGTAACAGTACGCTTGGTATGAGTATTAGACATGATCGAACACTAGAAACAACAGAGATTATGACTATTTTTCTCCTTTTTTTTTATATTGTCTAGTAGAATATACAGTACCTCACCAAACAAGCTCTATAAGTTTGATAGGTAACATAATGACTGTAGGAATAATGCTTCTTGTACAAAGGAAAGTTACAAAATTGGTTGACAAATACACGTGTGTGGCCGAGATAAAAAGCACTTGGACAGCTGTGATTTTAAAAGAGAGAAGTGGGAATTAATGGCGCCAAAAATCAGAGACTCTATTGTAATAATACTCAAATCCAACATTTTTCGCAATCTTTTGCAGCTGAGCTCAATGTACAGATGTAGCAAAACTCCAAAAATTTTCCCAGCAAAATTCCAACAATTTCTTCAACGACTTGTGGCAAAAATCCAACAATTTCTTGAACGACTTGTAGCAAAAATCCATAGAATGACTAGATAGCAAGAGACCCAGTAGCGACGCCCAACGGTTGGTAGCGAACCTCCAACAATTTCCCCAACATTGTGTAAAAAAAAATCCAAAGATTGGCCAGGTAGCGAGAGACCAGCATCAACAGCGCGTCTGACCTCGTACCTCCATTTTTTTCTTCAGTCCAATCTATCTTCTCCGGTTTGTCTCCTCCATCTCCTGGTGTGGGGATGAGTATTGCATTTATGTGTCAATGAGAGTGTTGCCTAATGGAGTCATGGCTACAAGACATCACCTTTGCGCTTGCAGGAATTTAGCAATCAAAATGGCATTCTGTGCGTGAAATTAGGGTTGGATTTGAACTTGAGCTTGTTTTCACAAAGGAATTTTGGTCTTATTCAATATCGAACCACTCCCAATTGGTACAATGCAGGTTGTTATCTCACAATCCATCAAGTGAATTTAAATTGCTTCTTTAACTTTTAACTGCGAGAAATCAATATAATGTAGGTTCTACTTTGTATAAAAAAATAAGAATTTGGTTTTGGAATTTTTGTTTCTTGAACTGTTATCTATTCAGGGAACTGATATTAATGTTTCGATTTCGCCACTAGGTTGTCTCGTTCCCAGGAAGTGTGAAGAAAAGAAAAATAAAGAGATGTCATTGGTGTAGAGCAAGTAATAATTGATCTTGCAAGCAAAAATAAGCACCAAGACACAAAGTACATAAATTAACAATTATCATAAATTACAGTAACGGGATATTCATGTTAAACTCCAAAGTGAATATTAATTGAACTAACAAGGTACATAAATTAGCACATCTAGTGATACCAAAATCAACAAACACGCTGCACTAGACTAATGGACTAAATTGAAAATCACAACTTCAACGAAATTCAGAAACTCTTCACTGAAAATGCAAGCTTGTCCACCATCGAAGACGATACAAAATGTCATGCATTGTATACATAAATATTTGAAAAGCTACTGCCTACATAGATAGAAATTCATTAACCACAGTGCAAAGGAGAAAATGCATAGGATTGGAACGAGCAAAGAAATCTTGAGGAGTTTCATGCCTTGAATCTTCATTCTACCCCCACAGTGCAAACCTTCATTTTGTGTGGAACAGGGTTATGAGTGGAGGGTGAAAGTGGGGAAGTAGAAGGAATGAGTGTTGTGGGGATCAAGGTTTGGAAGGTGGGGACTACTTATATCAGTGATTTATAGATAGGCATCCTCTGTAACAATTTTCACAGGATGTCCACCGATTGTTTTGTTGCAGTCAAATGTCGCGACTCGACGCCGACGTCGGCTTCGATGACAGTGTGGAGCTGGCTAAAAGTGCATAAAGATGAAGAAAGTGTTGAAGGTGAGGCCTCCTCCGGAGGCGAGTACTTTGGAATTGAATACCTTGGAAGGAAGTGGGGAGTGGAGGAAGGAAATGGGGAGAGAGGAGAAAGTAGAGTTTCAATTTTGGGTAAATTTTGGAAGCAAAAGTGAGAGATACGGTACTTTTACAAGTAGCATTATTGTCCCTTTTTTTACAATTTTTCCCCTACAACGTCATTTTGTAAGCCGCATTTGTCATGCGATTTTGTATGTGTAGCGGGATCCATGACGATGATTGCAGCTCAAAGATTGAAGTACAAAACAAATTAAAAAATCCTAGATGTTGATGAATATCGCTGGGCTATGTGACGTGACAATATTAACACCTACCACTATAATAGAGGCAAGATGAACACTACAAGTAGAGAAAATCCAGTAGACATAGCTGGCAGAGAAAATGAAATTAACAGCTTATCCAAATGATACCAATGGACTTAATTGGTACAAAAAATTACACTTCTGTATGGAAAGACGTGATCATTTGTTCTGCAGTTATGTACAATGATAAGTTCAATCAACTTAATCCTTAACTCAGAATGTCGGAACTCGAAAAAGATGCAATGAAGAGTAGCTAACTCATATTGCATTTACTTAAAAGGTTAAAACAATAAACAGATACCGCACCTCTAGGTTTACATCAATGTTTGAAAAATCGGACCAGACCGGTCGGTTCAACCCGTAAAATCGGGAATCGGACCAAAATCCAGTCCGGTTATACTAAATTAACCGGTTATCTAATAACCGAAAAATAAGAAGGTTACCTTAAGGATGGAGACCTATATACTCACATCTTCACCTATGGAGCTCTTTTATAACCATTTCTTGAATCCCATAATTAATAAACTTCCAATGTGGGATTGACAAAATTTAATAAAACACACTTTCAATATACTTTCAATGTGGGATTGACAAACTTTAGTAAAGCACACTTTTTCAATACTATTTATGGCCACATGGAGCATGATTACACAATTAAATTACTCAATTTCTATAGATTGCTAAATCTTTTTTTAATCATACAAATTATTTACTAAAATTGAAATGAGTTTTTAAGTGATCTAAAAAATAAAAACTACTAAAATTTATATTAAAAACATACATTTGACATATTAGTATTTATTTTGAATTGATGGTGTAAAAATTTAATTATATATTGTTGTGAAAATAAAATTTAAATGTTTATAAATATTTATTTATCACCTCCGGTTTGACCCCGATTAGACCCCGGTTGAACCTTTTGATCCTCGACCCTTTCTGTTTACAGGGTCGATGCCCGGGCCGGATTTTAAAACATTGGTTTACATATAGGGAACAGATATTGGAGTTCTCATTCTTTATCCTGTACTAAATTGTTGATCATCTTTACCAAAGGAACAATTCCTTTTGTCATGATCTCTATCCTAGAAGTATTGTTGGCAAGAGCAAAAAGAGAGAGTCCAAAAAGTATGAGATCTGGAAGAAATAGCTGAGATGACAAGAATCCATGCCAATAACGAGGTTCTAAGTCGGAAAATGCATTAAAAACCCTTCGGTTGGCTTGTAAATCAAGCTTGAGAAGAATATCCATACCAAAAAAAAAGAACTCTCTTTGGCGTATCCTTTCTATTGGCCACCAATCTTTCCAAACCTCTGAAGACAATTCCTAACCCAAAAGGCTTCTCTCAGAGCCTAAGTATTGAACTATTGCATTGGTGACAATTGAAGCAGCAACAGAGTCCTTGCCACCATATATCCAGTCGATGAGTGCACCATCCCAGCTGTACCGCCAATCCCAACAACTCTTTGAGGTAACACTGAAAGAGGGCCCCCCATTGGAATTACACAATGCTTATCCTCTTCAATGCTTCTAACTTTAATACCTAAGTGACACAACCGAGCTACCATTCTTTCCTTAATATCATCCATAGGCACTCCAGGACGAGCTACAAGGGATGTTTCTTCAAGGAATATTCTTTTCGATGAAAATGGCATCGCATAGAGAAAAGTTGGAATCTTACTCTCTCTCCTTCAACTCTTTATTATTGTTGAGGTGTGAGTCGCACCAATCCATGAACACCATTTTACTTACATCAAAATGGTGTTCTTCCACTTCTGCCAAAATCCCATAGGCTACTTGATAGCCCGGATTATACGACTTATCATACTGTACAAGACATCTGGAAAATCCAATTGCATTAAGAACCACAACAACCTGAATAGTAACACCATCATTACATATCAACAAAGATTTTGATTCCTCGTGAATTACTTTCACAACCTTGGCTTGATGAAATTTAACACGTTTGAAATGCATTTCTGCATCATTTTTTATTTTAGCTGCTTCCTGTTTACCCTCCCATATGTTCTATCAGGATCTTTAGTTGTCTTGTCATCAATGAATACCATAGCACCCGACCAGGTGGTATCAAGACAATCCACTTGAAGTTTTTAATTGGCAATCACAGAATGTTTGTCTATCATTATTCAATTAAAATAAGTTTATAATTGTGAATTTTTAAAAAATGTGTAATTAAAAAAAAAACTTTCAAATTTACATACAAAATATTTTATTATACAAATGTGTGATTGAAAATGAGTTTGATAAAAAAGAATTTTGAAATAATGGTAAACAAACATGGACTAAATTTCACGATGCAAGAGAAAATATTTTTGTAATTTTCTTTTTAAAATGTTAAAAACTGTCATCAACTTTATATTTTGGCACCAAATATCTCAATTTTCCAAAATATAGCAAAATTTGTCATTCTACTATTTTGACCACTTAAAATGGTGAATTTTCTCTATCTTTGTGTGTGTGAGTGGGTGTGTATTAAAAGGAAAGAAACTAATTAAAAATAAAAGAAAAATTATCGTAAGAATTTTGAAAATTCATTCTTTTAAAACTCATATTCAATCATGCATTCTTCTATAAAATAATATTACACGTAAATTAAAAAAATTTCCTTAATTTTGAATCACACATTTTTCATCAATCTAATATTCGAAATGCATTCTTTTCCCCAAAATGGGGCTCAAATAATGGCTAAATCTTTTTAAAATTCAACAAATTCAATTCACTGAACTTTAGTTTACATTATTACTTGCTCACCAAACTATAAAATTTATCTCATTACGCATTCATCTATTCAATTACTTACCTATCCATCACCTATTTAATCTCCACCAACTTCAATTAATGGAATGTGTCACGTGTACAAACTTTAAATCTGGCCAATTGGGCCAAAATCGCTAAAAACCCAACATTATAATAACACGCTATTATGTAGCCTCAAAAAAGGGAACCCCCAACATCATGAACCCTAGCAATCGTCCCCAAAATCCCAGCTGAATGTTTGAATTAAAATATGCAAGGAGCAATGTGCAATGCCATATGTACTTAGCCCAGAAGGATATCTGCAATTCTGCATCAGAGAGGATTGCCGCAGAGAGAGAGAGGATTGGAAATGCTGTGAGTCTTGATATGACTTTCACATTGTTCTTCATTGTAAACTTTTTCTACGAAAAATATTAATTACTCTTCTAGTTATCAAAATGCTATAGGGTTTTGTTTCAAATTCAAGAACCGAGCGAAGATGTTTCACTGGAAAAAAGGGGATTTTTCCATAATGCTAATGTTCAGGGAAAACACAAAATGTTGGCAATCAGTTCTCTTACAATTCATTGATATTTAATAGGGAAAATTGTAGCCAAGGTATCCTGACCTGGAGGAGGTGATGGGGAAGCTGCTGGTTCAACCGATCGAGGGGAAGCTGTTTGCTGACTTATACTCAATTGAAGGGTCCAAATCTTTCGTCTATTAGTAGACTTTGCTCAAACCTTTCATTTGTACTATCGTGAGTGCCAAACCTTTGAAAAATTCGTAGCTCAAGTCCAAATTGATGGAAATCGTCAGTTTGGCCGTGTGTTGACTAAGAAATGAAAATTTTTATAATATTGACCAAATAAAATAAAGGCATTTTAGTCCAAACACAATTGCCCTTCACAAAATTCCTCCTCTTCTCTCCATTCCTCTCTTTAACATAAACCAATCAAAGTTCACCCATCCTGCCGACAACCATTCTCCACCCATCGTCGATGTCGTCCCACTGCAGCAAATCAACTGATCTAGAACATTCATCTAGATCTGAAAGATCCAGTGTCGAAATGGATGACCTAGTCTACGAACCCCAAAAAAAAAGAAAAAAAGAAAGGCATAATCCCGAATTTCGAGCCTTGTACCCACCGAACCCAGTCCTTCACTGCCACTAAACAACATAACATCTCTTGGTATAGAAACCCAGTCCTTCTAGGCTAACATTTCTTCTCTGATTTTTGTGGTCTTTGTATAGAAACGCACTACGCAAACACAATAAGAAGTTAGAAAAATAAATTTCTTTGTACAATGATTGAATGGAACTTATTTCGACCATAGAATCTAACAGGCCAACTCACCCCCGCCCCAAACTCTACAAACTTTCCAGACACAGAAAAAGGAAATTTAGAGAGAGAGCAAAGGAAGACATCCATCTGATCGCATTTATTGTGGTGGTATTGCGACAATAATGGTGGATTGTTTTGGTGGGATTGTGGGATGGGTGTCGGGGGTTTGTGAAGGAGATGATGACCCATTTTCCATTTTTCCTTTTTTATGGTAAAATGGCCATTTTAATCTTATGGTCAAATTATTAAATTTTTAATTTTTGGGATCAACTGACGATTTTGGTAGTCAAACTAACGATTTCCATCAATTTAGACTTGAGCTGCGAATTTTTTAAATATTTGGTACTCACAGTGGGACAAATAAAAGGTTTGCGCAAAATCTGCTAATAAATGAAATGTTTACCTTGGCTGCAATTTTCCAAAATAAAATAATTTAGCTTATTTAAAATAAATAAAATAAAAAATTAGAGAAATTCGGTTCTTGATCTAGAATTGAGAACCGAACCTAATTTGTCGGTTCTCAATTCAAATATCTGTTTCGGGATTTAAATTAAAAAGAACCGCTTAGTTCGGTTAGAGTCCAATTTGGTTGGTTCAGTTCGAAAATTTTGCCCAACTCTTTATCCATATTTTGTATTCTTTTAACTATTTAAAAAGACTCTATATAGAGAACCTCCCAATCCGCTAAACAGTCACATCTCTCGTTACATCAAGAATGTGCATACCCTTATGGATGACGCAGCTTCTCCATTTGGCGAAATGTTTTGGAGCAGAATTGGCACCACACCTGTTGAGGCGATTCAGCCACCCAAAGTTCAAGTTAGATTTTTCGAACTGTCCAAAAAAGGAAAGAAAATAGATAAAAAATAGTCTAATGAAAATAGTAATTTAACATCACAGAATGAATTTTGGCACTAACGACGAGAGGCAAATAAGTATTTTTAGTAAACGAAATTTTTAGACAGTATTTACTAAGAGGAACACCTTGTGTTAATTCAAGAATAAAAATGAGATGAAAAAAAAAATCTTATTCAAAATCAATTATCTTCTCATAATCCAATAACAAATAAAATAATAAATTGAGCCAAAGTCTAATTATTTAGATTTATTGGATTAAGTAAGCAGCACTAACGTGACCTAGAGAAAAGGTTACTCCTTAAACATTCTATTCACCAGTGCTGTGCCACCACATTCTGGCGGCGAGAGGGATAGGAGGAGTGAAGTCCAAGCCACTTATCAATGCATTTGACGTGGAATCCATGGTCGCACTGTGGAAGCACTCAGAGTTCATCTTCGTCGACAAACTCCTCCTGGCAAATTGCACAGTCGGAGAGGCTGTCGTTGTTGTCTGCAGTGTAGGTCAGCTTCGGAAGGTTCTTCAAGCCATTGTTGGTTGGTGCAACGCCGTTCCTATCCGAGAGTCTGATGTAGACAAACGTGCAGACGAATCCGGTGAGGAACATCGCTAATCAGATGCCGAGATTTACTAGCAGAGGCGAATTTGCGCCACTAAGAAAATGTGAACCTGGAGACATGTTAATGGATGCATCCGAATTTTTCCATATGTACAGAAAACCTACAGAAATCTCATACTGAGATGGATCCCAGAAAATAAAATAATGCAAAACCCCACCAACTTTGTTGTTGTGTCTGTTCTGTGTATATATTTTCTGTACACACAGCAACGTCCGATAATTATTAATAATTTTTTTAATTTTATTAAAATATTTAGATAAATTCTATCTAGAAGAACTCTACTTGGTTCTCAAAAGAAAAGAATAAATAAATAAATCATAAATCATAATTTTATAAAAATAGCCAAAAAAATTTCCCTAATTTTGAATATTATAATCAATGACATTAATCCTGTTTATAGAAACTTGAACGAGCATAAAGTTATTTAGGAAAATATTTATTTCCCCCCATTTTTGCTTCTACAATATATAATCTTTCTTTATTTTCCCTACTTTTACTTCTCGAAAGCCAATTAATGGCATGATGAATACTTTGGATGATCATTTTATGGCAATTTACTATATTCATCTTCGATCAAATTGTGTTAAATATTCCGACAAATTGCAATAAATCATAAAAATTGGCCCAAAAATATTCATTAGTCGACTCAAAAATTTTAAGGTCACATAGTGCAATGACAAAAAGCGCACACTCAATATCATTCACCTAAAATCATAGTATCCACCGAAAGCTATGTGGTCATTCCAACTAATATACAATAATTACCTCGATATACAAAGAAGCTGATTATCGTCAAAACATCTATCAAACAATTTAAACAAATCTCAACCGTTGGTACCTTTACAACAAGTAATGACAGTCGACACATCTCTATGCCAAATCTTTACAAAAAGCAAAAACAATTTAAACGGGATGTTCTTCAATTGCCTTTTAACTTTACCTATTATCTTCTACAACAAGGAAGCCGTAAATCCTGAAAAGGATGTCTCAAATGGACTAATAATGAAAGCTTACTGTTAACTAGATGTGTCGACTTCCTTTCCATTATCATCCTCGCGAATGTGTTTTTTCAACCTTCTCAACCAAATTTCATAATCCATAGGATAAGGTGTTCCGCAGAGGCTGTCAACATAATCTGCAAATGCTTTCAATACAGCTGAGATGTCTCCAAGCTTTTGTTGTATCAGCCTCCTTGACCAAGCGGTTTCTCTCCACTGAAGTGCCCCCTCGACTGAGTCCAGAACAGGCAAATCCCCACCGGAAGAAAAGTAAAGCATATATACCAGGCTCTCTGCATCAGAAGCAGAGCACAGTTTCCCCTCCTGAAGGGCAGAAGTAGAAGAGAAATGAAGGTTCATTGCTGGACGGTCCCTGTCTTCTAAAATAGCATGTCCCCAACCGATAAGGACGTAGTAAGGCTGCCTTGCACCAGATGTCACACAAATAACATTCTCAGGCCTGATGTCCCCATGCCGAATTCCCCCCAATGCGGCAGTAGAAAGGGCAGATAAACAATCATGGCAACATCTGATAGCTTCATCTAATCCAAATAGGCCCGTTCTAACCATGTCAGCAACAGTTGTGCCAACTGGGCTGGTTACCAGGACAGGAGTACCACACCATGGGTGGTCACAATTACCACCGGAGCTTGGTCTCCGACACTGACCGGGGTGAATTAACTTGCCTGATGCACTCAAATGGGGAATATACTTGCTGGACAAACCTCTCTGTTTCACAACACTCAATACTTTAGTTTGCCTCTGAACTTGATACCACAACTTCATATCTTCCCACGCTGGCTCTAGCTGAGAAGGATGTGAACCAACATACAGAAACAGATTCTTTCTTGGGTCTTCAACAGATGATGCCATATAATATGGGATCTCACCATCATTCAGCACTTCATTAATCTGATAACCGTTCTGCCAATCTGAATCCTCTATCCACAAAACAGACCCTACTTCTAGCTTCATCAACTTATCCGATTCAACTCTAGCAGATTCTTCCTGTACTTCAACAATTTCAGGTGAAGCACTTCTCTGCTGGAACCGAAACAAGCCATTTCCATTCACCCTTGTATCCCCTAACTGCCTCTCAATCCTTCTCGCTTGAAGACGGGAACTGTGATCGGCAGCTAGATCTTCAACCGAGTTCTTAGGCATTCCAGCATATTGTGTAATGGAATGAAATGTAGCAAAAAGTACCTGTAGAGCACCGATATCACCCCAGTTAGCATTTCCTAGCTTGTTCCAGATCATATCAATGGGGGAAATTGCAATTCGAGAATGATTTCTTATCCATGCAGCAGAACATTCATACACATTATTTACATCAAACTCCAACTTATTCAAATCACCTTCGACTTTTATAACACCACCATATTGACAATCGACTACTAGAACAAACACAGAATTCAAACTCAGAGGAATACTTGATCTGCTGAGACTTCTAGCGAGCAATACCCGAAGAGCAAAAAACAAAGCTTCACCTATAATTGGAACTGATGGCTTACAGTTATTTTCTACTGATGCAAGGGTTCCAGTGTCGGGCCTCAGAAGTGCTAATTCAAGAATATCATCCCACTTTCCTTGTGGATGTCTAGGGTTCTTTAGCATTATAGCTGTGGCACAAAGTCCTTCAAGTTTACCCTTAGCAATTGCTTTCTCAGCTTGGTAAAATCTCAAGTTCGCATTGTACAAAGAGGAAACAAAGAAAGGCATCGGCTCATTCTGCTGACCCCAGAAAGACTCCCATAAGCTTTTCGCACTCGCATGCATGAAGTCCTCGAGAGCAAGATAAGCAGTCGCTTCAACAGTACTGGAAGTTGATGCATATATAGCACTAGGCATCCGAATCAGCTGCTGAAAGGGAACACCTTCGAGTGCATAATCAAACTTCTGAATATCCACCAATTCGAAAGGAACATCAAAAGCAGGCATTGTATTATCTTCAGCATTATTCTCAATCCAATCTGTAAGCTTTTCAGTCAGTAGATCACTATCCAAAAATCTACGATAAAACACTTTTCGATCCTGTGCCCGACCACCTGATGAAATACTGGATTTTTTTGTACCAGACTCCAATGAATCCCGATCTGGGGATTTACCTGTGATATATTGAATTTTACACCTCTGTCAGTTGTTTTAGGGAATTCAAAATGAAATAATTTTGTGTTTACATAAAAAAGAGTCAGCAATTAACTTGAAACAACCTCAAAATGACACTAACTGAACAGAAGCAGAACCAGAAGCAAGATAGACACTCAACAATCCAACAAAAATTGGCAATCCATGATATCACCAAAAATGAACCACAAAACAAAAATAAGTAGATTAAACTGAATTTCCCGCCAGTTACAATAATTGTAAGGAACAGGTGTTTTAGAGAAGACCAATTTCATCATTAATGAGTTTTATGTCTGATGCATTTCGCCTCCCTGAATCAAAGTGAATGCAGAATGCCTTGTTGAGCTAGAAAACCTGAGAACATTCAATTATGAAAATGAGCCCAATAATAATGCCTAAAAAGAACAAGGTTGTGGAACACACTTCAGCAGCACAGTGGCTCATGTCCAGAGACATGCGCCTCAGGAATCAGGGTGTGCCTAGGCAAATGGCACTTAAAGCATAAGCTTTGAGGCTATCAATGAAGCTCTGGTGAGAGTCTCAAGGCGCAACCCTCGAGTGACTTTGAAAGCAAGAAGGACAATGCCCACAATTGTTAAAATTAAAATGTGCCCCCTCCTAGTTATTGCCCTTTACCTCCCTCCGTTATATCAAACAGTCATTCACCCTTTTCATTTTTCTATTTTCTTTTCTGGCTTATGTCATTGCTACATTTTCACCCTTAAGCACACACAAGCAATTATAATCAATGCCAGCAGAATTACCAGTTTATATTCAAAAGCTTCTTCAACCAGAAGAAGCACTTCTATTTTTTGAACACTAAAGGAGATCCATGCCAAAGTTCTTCATCTCCTAAAGCTGCCTCAAATACTTAAAGTAGAAAGGGTCATTTGATCAATCAAAAACAAATGTAAGAACAAAGCAGTATGAAAAGAAACCAAGAAATCTCCCCCCTTTGCCTGGATAGCCAAATTGTTTCTGCATATCCATTTTACCATTCCCATTGCACAGACCAAAAAATTCAAACACCAAATTATCCAACAAAGTACCAGGGAAAAAAAAAAAAACATACCAATCATTTCAATCATAGATATCCATCAAACTAAAATAATCTCGAAAAATTCAAAATAAACACAAAATCAAACAACAATTAGCAGAACACTAAATAAAAACTTAAAACCAATTCATAATTCAGTCAAATAAACAGAGAAAACAAAACGAAATTTAGGGTTTACCTTCCATAGCAGAGAGAAACAAAAAAAAATTGAATCCAAATGAATACTGCTTTTAGATCCTTGGCTTCAGAGCTGACATCAGTAAACAGCAAGTCTTTAACGATCCCAATATCCTCTCTCTCTCTCTATCTACAGCACACGCACTCTCTCTCTCTCTATAAGTATGTGAGTGCTCAAAAATGCCTCAGTTTTGACAGAAGCGTGTATTATTTTAGTCGCCTTTTTTTTTTTTTTAGGCTTTTTTAAAAATAATTAATAGTTAATAATGATTGTGCCTGTTGTGTTCTGGTGCTTTTTATAAATAGAAAGATACGGTTACGTACAATGTTTGATGCGTGAAGTCTCAAAATTGAGAAAATTTTCAGTAGGACGGTGCGATCGTCCAATTAGGGTGCACCATCTCGACGAGTGATCCACCACTGACCACATGCTCCCGAGATTTGTGGGTCACCAATTGAGGTGGCACCTCAATATTGAGTGGACGCACCATTCACCCGATAAAGATTCAACCCTTGAAATTAGTTATGGATCTCACAATTTGTTGAGGTGAATGTAAATCTGTTTATTTGTGTTCCTTTTACACGACCCATATCATTTTTTTTTTATAACTTTAAAGCTCTCTTAAAATTTTGCAATAAATAAATTAATTATCTTTATTTTAAAAAAATTTAAAACTGAAAGTCAATAAAAATATTAAATTACCCTTTTCTATTTTTTTTACTTTAGGGAATCCAACTTGCTTTGCATGATTCAACTATACCACTTATTCATATTTTTTTTTATTTGATTTATGAAAGAGAAGAAAAAAATTGTTAGGATAATATATTGCACCTACAAATTATTTGTAGAATAATTCCCTATGTGTGCATTTTTTTGGTCCATTTTGATGAAAACCAATCAAAAATTGATAAGTATCCAATTTGTGAAAATTCTGTCACACTCCCCCTAGACTTGTAGCATCACCCTAATTTGTATGCAATGCATGTTATAGTGATTCACAAATTATCGTTAAGTCAATATATATTATTGTATTCTAAATTTTTTCAATATCAGTTGAATATGAGTAAATTTAATCTAGATCTCAATCGAGAATTCATGCAAGGTGAATTTGGTGGGAGAAACATAGTTTGTTGTAGGACGCTCTTATGCAAATTCAAGGATTGAAATGGCGGACATTTATTTTATTTTATTTTTTTTATTTTATTTTTTTTCAAGGATGATAAACAACTTAAGAGACCTTGACGCTAAAGGGGGAAAAAAGAATGGGGATGGCATTGCACCCAAAGCCATAGGTTAGTGACGAAGGGCACAATTTTACCTCAAATTAAACATAACGTTAGATAATTTGAGTACCCACATTTTAAGTTTGGGGCGTTAAAAGAAATTAATTATACTTCTCTCTCTCTCTTTCTTCCCCCTCGCTGTGTGCATTGTGAAGTCAATTTATCGATCAGAGGAGGATTTCGCTTTCTGATTTTCATTTTTGTGGTATTTGGTAAGTCCCCTTCTTACATCAAAATCTCACTGAGATTCCATTTCGAAAGGTAATATTATCATCTGGGTTTTTGTTTATTTTCATGAAGCTGAATCCAGTACAATTAATTTTCTAGTTTTGTTTGAGAATTGGAGTTATAAAATGACCAGGTTTTCTGATATATATATATAACTGTGTTTTTTTATTCAGTGGTCGAACTAAGGTGGAATGAACACTGTTAATTCCTTGCTTCATCTAATTCTGATCTGAAAGGATTCTCTTTTACGTGTAAAGTTCTTTTCTTTGATGATTAGACTTAAGGGCTTGATTTTTCTTTGTAGAATTATTACTTGAAAGACTAAATTTTCTTTATTCAAGATTCCACTGACACTGTGTGTGACAATTTTTTTATATTAGTATACTTTTCTTGAGAGCTAATTTTTATTTTGGTCAACAGAGCAATTCATTATGAAATTTTGAGTTGGGAAATTGATTGAAAAATCATGTTTTCGAGTTTTTGTCTATAAGGGATGTATAGGTTGTTGAAATACTGTTGTGATTTTTATTGCTTCTGTGCCCCTTTCATTTCTCATTTTCTCATGTTTTATGTTTTCCAATTTGTAATTTTTGTGGGGAACTATGCTGAATGTCTTCTTTTTTTCTTCTTTCGTATAATAAATGAACTTACTTGTATAAATCTTTTGTTAGGAGGTATTTCTCTTCTATAGAGCTAAAAACCTTTTTATCTCATACTATCTCAATACGTCTTCTTATGATGATGGAATAAAGCGAGGCCTCTCTCAGCAAGCAAGATGAGATCCCCATTTCTCTCCGATCCTTAAAAGGATAGCTAACTGAGTAGCCTCTGTAGAGGTACTCAAACTGGATCATTTATCGATTTCTAAATCCTATAATGATTGTTCTAATGTATCATGGAAATTTTCTTTCCTTTGTTTGACATATAAATCTCAGATCTTGAGAGTCAATTAGTTTAAATTTGTTTTTAGAAAATATTAGGTACATAGTATTCATTTCATCAAGCATGCCAGATCGCAATGAATTAGTATAGAATGGGTTTATGTTCTTAATCGCATGTTTCACATGTTTACAGCAGAGTGACTTGCATTGGTTACTTCTTCTGTACTAGGCTCAGTGTTGTTAACTTCTGCATTTGCAAGTTGGTGGCATTGTTTTCATGGCTTACAACAATGTAATTCACAGTTTTTGGGGTCGTCTTGTGTTTCTTTTAATGTAGGAACTAAGCTTTTTCCTTCTCTACTGTTCCATTTCGCTTGCTTGGCACGATTTTTTTTTTTTTTTTTGGGGGGGGGGGGGGATCTTGGGTTTTTTTTGACTTTTGAAAAAAAAATGTTCAATCATATCAGTTGGGGTCGTCTTGTGTTTCTTTTAATGTAGGAACTAAGCTTTTTCCTTCTCTACTGTTCCATTTCGCTTGCTTGGCACGATTTTTTTTTTTTTTTTTTTGGGGGGTGGGCGGGATCTTGGGTTTATGTTGACTATTGAAAAACAAATGTTCAATCATATCAGATTTGTGCAAAATAGGCCTAATAGTGGATATAGTTCACGAACTTGTTATGGTTCATTTCTTATAGACCATTTATGGTGTTTAGTTCTACTTCATATACACTTTAATGGATTTATTTTCCTATGTTGAATATAATAGGCAATCTCCTCACAAAGTGAAAGAAAAAAAGTTGCTATTTTTAAGAGTCTCAGGATTAGTGTTTCAGCCTTTCAATGGACCCTGAATTTAAGTGCTTGCTCCATTGTTTTGCAGGATTTTTTGTGTCTTGGTTATCGAGTCCTCAGAATCCATTCGACAAAAATTTAGGGGAAAACTTTGCTAAAGTACTGACTTTTGTTAGCAAAGTTACAGGCCGTTTGGAATCTTTTCGCTTTGCAGAATCTGCTATGGTATTGTTCCATTTTTTTCTCCAATGAAAAGTTCATATCTTGGTAGTTAACATTTTTTCTTGCCCCCAATGGGGTAAAGAATCTTTAAAGCATTGGCTGTAATAATCCAAGAATCATAGGAAGAAGTAAGCGATAGCGAACCTGAATAATTTATCGTGTTTTTCTTTGCAGAATACAGTGGTTAAGTTAATAACTTAACGGTGAAATGTGTCGAGTTTAGCTTCTTTTTTTTCTTATATAGATTATGCTATGTGTTTACATGGTTTCACGTTCTCATTTATTTCGCTGTGCCGACTATTGTAGGCAACCAATGAAAATCGTCCCCCAAATGTAATAAAACAGCTGGCAAAAGAATTGAAGAATCTTGATGAGGCACCTCCTGAGGGCATTATAGTAGGCGTAAATGATGATAACTTTTCAATTATATATGCTGATATCGATGGCTCGGGTATGATTTTCCGCATTTAGTCTTTTCCATTTTTGTCATCAAAATTTTTTCCCGGATTGATCATCTATAACCTTGCAGCTGGGACTCCATTTGAGAACGGTGTTTTCCGTATGAAGTTAATATTGTCCAATGATTTCCCACAATCCCCTCCCAGAGGTTGTGAACACATCAAAGAAATATAAGCCAAGTTTCTTTGGTTTCTTGATGTCATTATTTCATATGTGATGGACATGTAACCATTTGGGGACCCAATTGGTGCATTTTTTAGGCTATTTTCTGACCAAGATTTTTAATCCAAACATTTCCACCAATGGTGAGATTTGCGTAAACGCATTGAAGAAAGATTGGAACCCAAGTCTCAGACTGAGACATGTTTAGATTGGAACCCAAGTCTCGGACTGAGACATGTTTTAATCATAAGTTCTCTCAAACTTGGTGGTTTATCACCACGTATGTTCTTTCCATAGAGATTGATAGATCCGTTAACTTCTTAAGTGAATATGTTCCTTTTCGTCTTCTTTTGAATGACAGGTAATCAGATGCCTGTTGATTGAGCCATTTCCTGAATCAGCTTTAAATGAGCAGGCTGGCAAGATGCTGCTTGACTATTACGAGGAGTATGCTAGACATGCAAGGTTAGGACGTTTCATCCTAGTTTTTATTTCCTTCTCTTTATGACGTTTCATAAGTAGGAAGATGATGCCTCTTATTCATATGGTGCTAAATGGACTTATCTTTCTTATGAGGTTTACTGCACTATTGGTCTTTGATACTGTTTAGCCCCATCAAGTACTTGGTGCCGATCATACATAGTTTCTCTTGATGTATGAATTATTTGTGACTATATAATGAATTATAAAACATGCTTTCTAAGCTGAAGATTTTTTCTCGGGGTCTAAAATGATAGGCTTTACACTGGAATACACGCTCTCAAGCCAAAGCTAAAGTTCAAAACAGGAGTTATTTCCGAGTCTACCACTATCCGAAATGTTGATCAGACAAATTCCTCAGTTAAGAGTGCTGACCAGAAGGGTGCAGTACCAGGTGCCACATCTCCATTAGCCCCAAAACTCGAAAATGGACAAGATCAGCCAGTTGTCATAACTTCGACCACTGAGATGGGAGTTGGCGGATCAATGACAGCTCCATTGACACAGAAGAAAGATGGGCTGTCAAAAGCTCCCACAGAAAGATGGATGCAAGAAAGAAAAGCTTGAAGAGATTGTAGAAGTTTCATGGATTTTGTGGCTGATGGTTCCTGTTTATCCAATTGAACATAATTTTCTGATAAATATTCATCTTTCCTTGATATATTAAATTCGTTAATTTCAACTCACCTGCTCCTTTTTAGTATTTTGCTTTTGGTTTTTTTAAGGTTTGGTTCTGCATTATTTCTTGAATCTCTGTTCTTGTATATTTTAGAATTAGAGGAATTCATGAATCAAATAAGCAGAAGTACTCATAGATTCCAAGAATGTGAAGAGGTTATGCAAATCTTCTCAAGAACTTAAAAAGGGCAGACGGAAATTTAACAAAAACACGACCCAAAATATATAAAGATGAACCTCCATCACATACAGAGCATTACATTATTAATAGGATGACGAAAAAGGAAACTAGAAACCCAATACACTATTACACTATCCATTATTTTTACATTCATAGAATTAAGATTTGGTTAAGGTAGAAAATCACTTGGCCATCATAATCTTGACGAACTCTTCATAATTGATTTGTCCGTCACCATCAACATCGGCCTCTCTAACCATTTCATCAACTTCCTCATCCGTCAGCTTCTCGCCAAGGTTTGTCATGACGTGGCGCAGCTCAGCAGCAGAGATAAACCCGTTCTGGTCCTTGTCAAAAACACGGAATGCCTCCTTCAGTTCCTCTTCAGAGTCGGTGTCCTTCATCTTCCTCGCCATAAGGTTCAAAAATTCCGGGAAATCAATGGTTCCGTTACCGTCAGCATCCACCTCGTTAATCATATCCTGGAGATCGGCCTCCGTTGGATTCTGTCCCAGAGATCTCATTACAGTTCCTAGCTCCTTGGTCGTAATGCAACCTGCGCAGAACATTTGTTATAATACTGTTTACATGATAAAGCTACAAAAGGAGATTTGTTAATCAGTAATACGACCAAGTCTCCCTCCTTTCATGATAATTTGACTTCTACTCTGAAGAACTAATGGTTTTTGTAACCATATTTTTACATGATTATACAATAACTTCAGTATTTTCGTCAAATTTCTCAAATAAATAAAAAATAAAAAAAAAATCTGTTCAGATAAATGACCTAAAATCAAACGACTCCTCCAAAAAATTGTATCCTTGACCTTAAAAGTAAAACCTCACCTTCATGACAAAACAAGAGTAGCTACTTCAAACCCGCAGCAATTTTTTCATAAACAATCAACGAAACAAACAAATCCCACATGGAAAATAAAAATAACCCATATCCAAAACCCAAACAAAATCGTAAAAAAGAAAAAAACATACGTGCGTGTGTGAAATGATAAAAAATGGAGAAAATTTTGAAGAATGATCAAACCATCGCCATCCTTGTCAAATAGGCTGAATGCCTCCTTGAATTCAGAGATCTGATCCTCCGTCAACTGCTCAGCCGCCATTTCTCTTCTTGATTGTTTTCTCTGTTGATTGTTGAAGAAATCAGAGAGAAAAAGAGAGATTTTTTCTTTAATTTGTACCTGGTTGGCTGGATTTTGGACAAAACAAGTATGCTTTATACATCAGCAGAATAAGAGAGAGAAACTATTATTCTATTATCTTATCCCATTTGAATTAAATGGAATATTTTCTTTTCTTTTAATTATTGGCCCTGAATATGGAGAAAAAGTACAATATTTTTTACATTATTTTTGACAATCATCACATTACACGAAATAATAGTCGGGCCCACTCGTGTACAGCTACAAAGTGAGTGTGCAGCAGATGAGCATTTTTCATATGGAGAAAGATGACAGAGTTTGCTACACACTCAGCATTTTTTTTTTTTTTACAAGGTGTCCTATTCTAGACTAATTCTTGGGTTTGTGATCCGGCCCCTCTTCACACAGTCCGGTTAATCGCAGGATGTGCCTCCAACTGGCCAGGGTCAGAGCGCTCCCCACCTGGTCTGACAAAGTGCCAAGCAAGCCAATCCAAGTTGCACCTTGCCTTCCAAGAATAATCCTTGTTGATTAATCAAAAGCTTGTTATTTGTTTAATTTTACAATTAAGGGGCATAATCATAATAACTTAACTTGACCGGAGTAACAAAAATCTTTCCCAAAAATATTTTTAGTCAAAATGAAAGTTAAAATATTACATTTTTTTGTTTTTCGACGGGTTTATATATTTAGCCCCTGTTTGAATCACATTATTGTAAAAATGAAAATAAAAAATATAGTCATTATAGGTCCCACATAAGAGATAAAAAAGTCAAAATGACGACTTGATGTGATAAATAATGGTCATATTTTTCATTTTAATGAGAAAATAATGGTGCTCAAATATGACCTTATTATTAGCGGGGAGTATTAGGGCCTATTTGGGAGCGATTTTTTCTCCTAAAAAATTGATTTTTTGACCGTTATTTTACTATTTCAACCATCATATTTGATTTTTTCTCTCACAGGTGAACCCCATTTTTCTTCAAACGGTCAAAAAATCAATTCTCAAGATCACTCCCATACAAGCCCTTAATAACGAGATAATCCTAATAACTTAACTTGAACGGAGTGACAAAAATCTTAAAGTCCCAAAAATATTTTTAGTCAAAATGAAAGTTAAAATATTACATTTTTTTGTTTTTCGACGAGTTTATATATTTAGCCCCTGTTGTAAAAATGAAAATGAAAAATATAGTCGTTATGGATCCCACATAAGAGATAAAAAGTCAAAATGACGATTTGATGTGATGGATAATGGTCATATTTTTCATTTTAATGAGAAAATAACAGGGCTCAAATATGACCTTATTATTAGTGGGGAGTATTAGAGCCTATTTGGGAGCGATTTTTTCTCCTAAGAAATTGATTTTTTTACTGTTATTTTACTATTCCAACCGTCATATTTGATTTCTTCTCTTACAGGTGAACCCCACTTTTCTCCTAACAGTCAAAAAATCAATTTTTAAGATCACTCCCAAACAAGCCCTTAATAACGAGATAATCCTAATAACTTAACTTGAACGGAGTAACAAAAATCTTAAAGTCCCAAAAATATTTTTAGTCAAAATGAAAGTTAAAATGTTACTTTTTTTAATTTTCAATGGTTTTATATATTTATTATTAGGGGGGGGGGGGGGGGGGGGTGTT
>NC_036238.1:27618540-27664968 GCF_002742605.1 Olea europaea var. sylvestris
ATATTTGAATGGTCCCACTTCCATCATTTTCTCCCTTCCATTAGTTAACGCGGTTTCGCTGAGTCTTCCGGTTGACTAATGAGTCGTCTCTTCCTCGTAGTAAAATCCCCAAACTACCCTTTTAATGGGTCCCACTTCTTTCTTGCCCACTGTTGTTTTGACTATAAGATTCCATTTTACATCTCTCCCATTCCCAACATCGATTCTCCAATAATAATTTATCTCACTGTAAAACACTTGACCGTATAAATCAAAACCCAATTCCCCTTCTCCATCGGAATTTACAATAAAAGTGTTAGTTCAATCGGAGCCATGGCTGTGAGGGATTTGCTTTTGTTTGTGGCAGTAACTGTAATTTCTTCATCACTAATGGCGCTGACGGCGCGTGGGAATTCCGAAGGCGACGCGCTTTACGTGCTGCGACGGACCCTGTCGGACCCGGATAACGTGCTTCAGAGCTGGGATCCGAACCTCGTTAACCCTTGCACCTGGTTTCACGTTACCTGCAACCAAGACAGCCAAGTCACTCGCCTGTACGTGAATATATATATTTGTTTATCTATCTGTATGTGTATATATTTTGGGTATGTATGTGTTGGTTTTGGAATAGAATTATCAGTTATCTTTTGTATGTGATTAAGTATGGTTAGGTATTGCTTTCGTGGAATTCAAAGCAAAGCTGTAATCTTTTTCAGATTTTTAATCTTTTTTAGTTCAATTGACATTTCTATGCTTATGAATGGTCTTTTTGAGAAATTTGGTGTTAATATTTTCCCACTTGGAGTGCAACTTCAAATGCTGGTGAATCTTTAATCCTCTATTCCAGTTGATTTTCGGCAAAATCTGTTCAAAAGTTCGGTTAGCTGCAGAATTTTGATTTGGGATGCACTCTCTTGACGATATATTAGAGGGATTCACGGTTAAAGCTGAGAGCAAGAAAAATCAAATTTGAAATAACAAGGGGAGAATTTGATGTCATTGTGTCAATTTCTAATCTTCACTTGCTCAAATAAGAATGAGTTGCCACGCCGTAGCATGGGTGCCATAGTTTTGCACATTTTGTCATAATTGAAGTTTTGTTTCATGTTTCGTTGTGCTTGCTATTCACTGTAGGATTACCAAGATAGTTTTGCTTGTTTGATTATGATCTACTGTTTCTTTAATCTTGGACATTCTCATTTGGTTTTGAGAACTAATATATCTGTATTTTAGCACTTATCATGTGAAGTGGAGATGAAAGGAAAATGATATATGTAATATCTCATATATGACAAACATAACTTTTCGTATAGTTACAAGAGATCGAACCAATGTTTGATATGAGATGTCTTAGCCTGTCACTGTTCAACACTGAGAGAACATTTTCTGAAATATTATGACTTGCTCCTTCTTAAATGATGTTTTGGGGCTAAATGAAATTAGTGAGTCATTTTTTCACTTTCTAACTATTAAAGTTTTTAATTCAGCTTTCATTTTAATGCTTTACGTTTTCTTGGTTTCACCTTGTATCTGAACCTTACTTATCTTTTATTTTGTGATGATAATACATCCCCCAAATATGTTATTGTGGTGTGATTTTCTGCAGGGACCTTGGCAACTCAAATTTGTCTGGTCATCTGGTACCCGAACTTGGAAAACTCGAACATCTGCAGTATCTGTAAGTACTATACATCCCTTCCATATTAATTTTCCCATTAGGAGATCTTTTTAGCTAAGTAAATTAAAATTTTCTTATACAAAGAATATGTTCCATGATACATGGCTGGTTCCATATATGTCAATGCATTTTTATGCAAAATTGTTTTTCTTTTCATTTTTCATTTTTTTCCTGTTAGCTGTTGTATACACGAACTTAAAATAAGCTGTCATCTTTCAGGGAACTTTACAAAAATAACATTCAAGGGAAAATTCCAGCTGAGCTTGGTAACTTGAAGAACTTAATAAGTTTGGATCTGTACAACAACAATATCTCGGGAACAATCCCTCCTTCATTGGGAAATTTGAAATCTCTCGTCTTCTTGTAAGTTTGAGCTCATCGCATTCAACCATTTATCCGATCCATATGTCATTATCGGAACTTTGCTCTTTATTGAACCACTTCAAGAATTATGAGCTTAAATCTCTGTCACTGTAGTCATTATCTTGGGTGACCACCATTTGAAAACTAAGCATTTGATTCAAAGTTAATATCCCTTGGTCTTCTTTGACAGGCGTCTTAATGACAATAAGCTGACCGGGCCAATTCCAAGGACACTTGTTGGTATTTCAAGCTTGAAAGTTGTGTAAGTGCTTATGATTCGAGTTTCAACTATTCGTACTTTGTTTAGGGCTTAATGCTAATGTTTCAATTTTTGTTTACAGTGATGTCTCAAATAACAATTTGTGTGGTCCAATCCCTACAACCGGTCCATTTGAGCACATCCCATTGGAGAAGTATGATATTTTCTCTATGTCATCTTTTAAATATTTGTTTTGATTATTTTCATATTTACTAATTATTTCATTCATTTGTTTTTCTGGTTGTCCGGTTATGTTTATAAGTCACTGTTATCTTTACTAGTTTACCGCACTAACCTCTGTGGATAGCTTCTGTTCTTAGAATCTGTATAAGGACTCATGTCTAGATGTAGCTTTTTTTGCACCTTCTTTGTCTTCATCCATTAATCTTCTTTAACATATGTGTTATTTTAATTACCACTTCCATGGTTTGATGCCGAGTCACCATTGTTTTCTCTACTTGCAGCTTTGAAAACAATCCTCGTCTGGAGGGACCTGAGTTGCAAGGACTCGCCGGTTATGATACAAACTGCTCGTAAGAAAACTGTGAATAGATGCAGAAATTTGCACCTATTTCATGTTGTTCTAAACGGTGTGTTTCTTCTTATATATTAAGTCACATGTTGTACCTTAAGACGCATATTGTATGAATAATTGTCACTGTAGGTTGTTATTTACTATTAATCGTGATTATTTATGGAAAAATTTTCATGCTGCCCTCATCAGATACTGTAATTTCCATTTCCATGTGCTATATATTTTATATTTTTCTTCATTTCATGAAGTACTACTATTGCCGTTGACAAATTCCATGAACAGTGTGACTAAAAGATATTACTTGTGAACAATAGTTCAAATACAAATAGGCCCGCATACAATCTCTCGAGTTTCTTGGCAATTTACTGAGCAATTAACCAGAGAAAGACTTCATTTGGACAATTCTATATGAAAATATGGTATGATCGTCCACTCAAATTAAATACCGAACATGTCATGACACTTTTGACACCGATTGGAGAGGAGAGACAAAGTGGGCAGGGGAACCTATTTAGCATTCTAGGTATCGTGACTTGAGTGGTTCGAAGTTTGAAATGTCATGATTTTGGTTGATAGTTTTATCACGTGTGCATATAAGATCATTCTACTGAATTACAATAAGAGAGTTCCCGCCTTTGTAGCAGGCACAACAATATGTTCTTGAAACCCACAACAAATTCTTTGGGAAGATATAAATGAAGTGCAAGGTGATTCATTCATTCAAAAAAAATTAGGTATCGACTTGACGGAAGAGAAACTACCCGGTAAATTTCCTTGTTCAGAAAGAAAGAAATGCAATTTTTGCAAATGAATGGCATTCACAGAAGTATTTTCTGCACATATTCAACAGGAAACTCGCTCTAATTGTATGTAACTTTTACATCATAAATACAGTATGCTAGAGACGTTCACGAACTAAAATAAGGGTCTCGACATATTTTAAGAACACTGCTCGAATAGTACGTTTATGTTCAAAAATGCAATATACATCAATGTGAGGTCAAAACAAGCCTCAAAACCGCCCACAGAAGAAAAGCAAACACGACCTGAAGAAGGAAAATCTCACCATGAGGAAAACTCCAAGAAATAAATAGAAACACACTCTTGAAGGAAGTCACCATTTCAACAAGAACAAAAACCCAACGCCATTAAAGGAAAACATAATGAGCAACAAAATTAGATGACTGCATGTCCCTTTTCCCAATGAAAAGCACAAAAGAGGACACGGAACACCATTTTCTTCCCAGTCTTCTTCGCTTACTCTCTTTCAGAATCACTAGAACTTGAGTCAGAACACGAGCTTGAACTTGAGCTCAACTTTTGGGGATTCTTCCTCTTGTCTGTAAGAAATGTAGTTGAGCTTGTGTCTTTAGGTGTTCCAACTTCACGGTCAGGCTCCTCAGCAGAAAATGTGCTTACTTCTTTTACACCATCTTCTTTAATACTTGATTCCGCATCCTGGTTGGACAAACTAACATCACACGCCCTCACTTCAGCCAATCCATCCTCCGAATTTAGCTTCAGAATTTTATCTAGATTACCATCGACTTTCTTTGGGACCAAATTAACATCTTCTGAAGGTATGGGTTCCACAGCATGCAATTCTGAAGGGCGTCCTTGTATGTCTATGGACTCTAGCTCATGTAGAGCATCATGAACTGAATCAGGCGGGGTATGTGTCTTTACAATACTATCATGGACTTGAGAAGGAACCGAAATGGAATCTTTAGTCGATAGAACTTCAAGAACTGGTGCTTCAACTTTAGTTTCCTCCATTACCAGCTCAGCATGGGGTGGCTCAACATCAATAGGATTCTCGATTTCTCTCTCGCTGATTTTCTTAAATTCCAAGCTAATATCTTGAAGTGTTTGTGCTTCAAGTTCCGGCATTACAGTATCGGCATCTACATCAACTAGATCTCGATGCAGTATCACAGACTCTACATCCACGACATCAGTTTCCACGGATTTTAATTTGTACTCCTTGAAGATAGATTCAATTTCTACGGCTCGCGTTTCAACTATATGCATACAAGAATTATTTTCTTTGGAATTCAAATTGTGCTCGATTTCCTTAAGGTCAGTAGAGTCCTGGGTATCTCTTCCTGCAAATCCTCCATTTGATGAACCAACAAGTTCAATTGCATTGGTAGCCTCATGTGGTGAAGACAAGCTTTCTTCATAAGAATCCACATGTTTTTCAAATTTGTCGAGGCATGGTTGACATTTGTTGACATTAAAATCACCAACCGTATCCAACTCTGACAATAGTCCATCAATTTCCTTGATCTCATCTGTAGTTTCAACCATAATATATTCGCCAACATGGGACCTAATTGCTTCCGCTGGAATATCTAATTTTGAAATTGGATCACCATTTCCAACTTCACCCCTGGTGAACATGTTCGAATTCGATAAACTTGCAGGGGTTTTATTTTCATCATCTAATGGAATCAAGATAAATTCTGGTCTCGATGTAGAGTTGAGGTCAGACAGAACTTCAGAATCAAGTTTTTTGACATCTGGGATGTTCAACCTGTCATTAGTTCTTGGAATTGACTCGAACATGGTATTAGGTGCTTCCTATATCATATCAGACAAGATCATTAGTTCTTCCCTACAGCCTAGTATGACCATGCATGCATGTGTGGACAAGTATGTATATAGACACATGCAATGTACTGTCAAATACAGAAATAACATGTAAATAGACTAAAATGGCACTAGGAAACGGCAGAAATGTCATGTACAACCATAATACATAAATAGAGTGGAATGGCACTGGAAACAGTAAAAAAAATGTCATGATAAATACCAGAGCAGAGACTGAAACACTAATTAATTTCTTCAAGTATAATCATCAAAATAAACTACTCATGTCTCCCTCTTTCTACCATAGTTCAAACCAAAATGTCGTTCTTTTAAGTTAAACCTGTTGATTGACTGTCAGATAAAATGTGGAAAGAAATTATTAAGTAGAGATTTTGCTACTACATCTAGTAAATATTGTTATTCTTAAAAATATCCATAAGTTTCCTGCTAGCAAAATATGCGTGTCCATAAAGTAACTGTGAACCGGTGTCCCAGGAATATAAAACATATGAACTAGAAAGCACAAATCCACATGTGCATAACGGGCTCACATAGTTGTCTTTACAAGGTCCAGAGTTCAATCATGATAATATAAGTTACAACATTATCCATATGAGAATTACCATGACTGATGCTATAAAATTATTAACAACTATTCTATAAGGGACTGGGACTTTATATTCCCATGCTGAGGTAATTTTATTTTCCTGGAAATATGCAGAAATCTAGTAGTGAAATATTAGAGTTCATTAATCTTGAAGTCAGACTCAAATGGACAACAAATTGATGAATTTACGCAGTTGAGCTTGTTGCACTACTGAATCATAAGTTCTGTTATGTGGCTGATCGCATCACCCTAGTGGCAACGACAATGCCTCTTTTCCTCAATCCTCATTTCTTCCCTGTGACAGCACCTTAAATATTCAAAATTCCTCTGCATGCTATGTCTGGGCATCTTCTCTTTCAATTTATATACCAAATCAATTCGAACTATCATTAAATGGTTTACTATAAAGAGAAGTAACTAAGCTCTAATAGAGCCCCACACATTTTCATTTTTCTTCCATTAACAAAACTGAACCAGAAGAGCTAAAACTGAAGTCGAATAATTTCGTAGCTTTACAACCACAAGAAACTCCCTTGCACTTCTGTCAAGAATTTTGGAGCATGATACTACCCATAACACAATGCATGGCCAATATCATATATTCTCTCTCACCAATCTAATATTCTTCTTTGATTTCATCAAGGCTCCATCACAATCTGTTCTTTGATTGCATCCACCTACACGTTCCTCCAGAAGAACATGGGATCTAAAGAACAAAGTTTTAAGCATTGCCATTAAAAAATACGTACCCACAAAGATTACAGGAATACGATAATGTGGCACTAAACTCAAGGAAGCTAAAGTAAAGGAGGTCAGAATTGTCAATTGTTCGTACTTAAGTCATTTTAAGGACAATGCCATTCCAGAATGAAGACCCCAAAACTACTCCTGTATATAGCTCAAGCTTAGTTCAAGAAACCCAAATTTACAATAAAATGAAGTCATTGCAGATGGTTATTGCTCATGTCCCCAGTAAGGTTTGTACACGCCCTTTAAACCTGTGTTTCTGAAACCGAAAGCCATTGGCAAGACTAGTTAGTCCTAGAGTCTGGACATTTTTAATTCTCTTGACCACTAAATCCAATCAATGATATTTTCCAGCATCATTACCTTTATACTAGGCATCTTCAAAATCAGAGTCAACTGTCAATTCATTTTCCACCTTTTCTGGGTTGGGTTGGGTTGGTTTATGGAGGCAGGGTAGGAGCTTTATTCAATTTTCGCAAGTCTATTAAGCATCCCCCAGGATGATTGTCGCTTGCAAATTGAGGGTGGGCTTTCCAATGCATAGCCGCAATGTATATATGATTTGCATGTCCTGTTTCTCAAAACTCATTGTCAACATGTGCTGATAGTGCAATTGAATACGTTCAACTAATATAGGAAAGTGTATCCTAACATGCAGATTGCAAACACGCTATGCATTAAATGCAAGTAGTTTGGAGAAAGTCATGAACATAAGAAAAGATAATTGGATAAAAAGTCAAGGAAAAAAGGCAGATATACTAATATTCATGTACTAGGAGATGCAGAATATGTACAGTATATGAATAACTGATCCCAATCCTTGGATGACGAAATGTCAAAGAAGTATTTTCACAGCAGGACTATATCATGTTTATCTTTACAAATTACGGTTTCGCTTTTTTATATTTCACAATCTAATTATGTAGTGGTTGACTGCACTGTTAAATTATTGTCTAATTAAAAATGCAAGTGAGAGCCAGTCGAAATCAGAGAGTTTGACTTACCTGCACTTCATTACAATGGTTGAAAGGCGGTTCATTCATTGGTTTATCTGTGAAAGCCAGTTCGTCATCAGATCGAGAAATTGATTTTTCCTCAGAATAATGTGAAGAAATCAGCTTCTCTTCTACTTCATGGTGAAAACCCACATCAAAGTTCACATCAGAATCAGACGATTTGACCTGGTCCTGAACAGACCGAACATCTTCTTCCTCATGAATTAAATTTTCGTCCTGCAATTGAATCGTGAAAGGAGGTGTACTGAATTGAATAACTGGAGCTTCCTCAGAAATCAAAGAATGCTTTTCCTCCTCTGATTGAACCAAGTTTTTTTCCACAGATGACTTGAAAGTCTGCTCTGCAACCGGGTCGACAATGACATGAATATCTTCATTGAAACTTGAACTTGAAACTTCACCTTGTGCATGCTGATAACTGCTATGTTGATACAAAATAATTTCTTCCGTTGAAGCTTCAGGAGGTGATTCTGCATGAATCTGGTCAACTCCTGAGCATTCAGAATCCATAATGTCATTCTCTCTTATATCCACAAGATTCTTTGTCCCTGATTCATTTTTATCTACTGGACGTAGCTTTGAGAATTCGGTCACCATCTCAATGGTATTAGAACTGTCCTCCATTTCCCGACTTCTCCCTTCAGATTCTCTCTCAATAACAGAATCAGTCTTCTTAACCAACTCAGTCAGCAAACCAGGTTCAGACTCTACATGCACATCAGAGGACGTAGAGGACAAAGAAAGGTTCCTCCTAAATGCTTGTGGGCTTGAATCATAAACAGGATCCTTGAATGGATTATCATCAACTGATGCAACAGTGATATTAAGATCACCACTTTCTACTGAAGGGTGAGATGAAATGTCTCGTCCTTCAGGAAAAGCATCTCTCCTTTCCTCCAATGTTGACAAACTGTCACCTTCTTTCTCATTGAAGATCCTTTCACTCAATTCTGACGATGATGAAGAGCCTGAACCGATACTGTATCTCTGTTCACCAGCTTTTACAGATGAATGAAATTCAGTTGCTAGGACTTCCTCTGATCCGGCTACATTTCCTTCTTCATAACGATTTTCCATGTCTCTTAATTGAAAGTCTAGCTCATCAACATCAGCATCTCTCTTTTCAATTTGACCTAACTCCAAGGATTCTACGTCTTCAGAAGATTGGCTTCCGTGTCCAACATACTTGGAAACATCCTCAATCTTGGAGATCGGCTCTGGTTCCCGAGGTATATCTTCTTCAACATTGTCTTCCATCTCAGATATCAGCTCTGTCTCCCGAGATATGACCTCTTCAATGACTTCTGTCTTGGAAATCACATCTGGTTCCTCAGAAATATCTTCTTCTGCCAGCTTTCTATCTTCCAGATCCCCGACCGAACCAATAGATTCTGTTTCGGGAACAGAACTCACCTTAGAGTCACTAAGTTCACTTGATTGTCGCTGAAAATGTGAAAAGCTGGATTCTTCCGAAATCATCCCTTCTGGCACAAAATATGGCCTTAATTTGATATCCCTCTTCTCTTGCCTATTTGGAGCAAAAATTGAGGGTCCCACATTAAAACTCTCATGTCTACGGAAAACCGGTTCCTTCGGTTGAAATGTCATAAAATCCTCTCTAAAATCATCGCCTATAAGATCTGGCTTCTCTTCACTTGAGTCATAAGGAATATCAAAAGGATTTCGCCTTGGTAATAAAATAGATGGAGCAGAACCAGGAATTGGAGGTAGCCCAGAATTATTATGAGGAAGGTCAAATGGGTTATGCCTTCTTGTTGAAATTGGTGCAATGTTGAATGGAAGATCAACACTTTCTAAGTCTATCAAGTTCCTTTCCGGCAACATGCTCATATTTTTCCTTGCTCTCCTCCTTGCAATTAAATTTTCTAACCGTTGATTCCTTTCAAGCTCAGAACTTCCCAGTTCCATCAGATTCTTTTGGTCCTCTTCCGTCCACATAATAGCAGATTTCATCTGCTCCTCTTTGTCTCCTAGTGTGTCTTCTTCATCTTCAGCATCTTCATTTTCATCATCTGCAACTTTTAGGTCCGTGTGATTTTCAGTCTCATCATCTGACTCATGACTGCCAGTACTGGATTTTGGAGAATGTTCTGATGCCGCATCAGACCCATCACGGGACAAATGAACAGGATGAGGAACATCTTCATCCAAAAGTGGGTGAAGCTCATCAAGCATCGGAATTATGTCAGTCATTGAAGCATCTGGAGAGGAACTCTCAGCTTTATCAGACTCAGGATCTAAAGTCCCACCCTCTTCTTTCTCTTCCTCCTCCATTTCTTCCATTCGTTTCCATGGTGATCGAGGAGGAGAATCCAGAGAATCTACATTTACCCTCTCAGAATCAAAAGAATCCGCTTGTGACTTGTCGTCATCTGATTCAAGATGTTCATCATTCGGAATAGGAGAATACTGATTCTTTGAAAGTATCTCATTATCAAGTTGCTCTTCTTTCAATTCTCTCTCCTGCTCATGTCTCGAACCAGCCGACTCTCTTTGTGCTTCCTCAATTATCTTACTCTCCCATTTAATTTCCCGGGATCTTTCCTCAATCAATGGCATAGTATCATCCAAACTATCACGTCCATCAACCTCACTAGTTTTACCAGCTTCCAAACCCAATTCCGCTGTCAACTTTTCTGCTAAATCGCTTCTTTTCTCGTCATATCTCTCAACTGAGTAGTTCTCACTTCTCTCAACAACAGTAGAATTCCCTGCCAACCCAGTTTTCAAAGACGCGACCCCATTGGTTGTTTTCTCCTCTTTTTCGATCTCGGGTAGGTTCGGTTGCCCAAAACTTAAAAGGGTTCCAAGTAAAACAGCAGTACAAACAAGAATTGGAGACGCGGATACGAACAACGAAAACACAAAAGGAAATGATCTGTGCAGAAATATCAAGAAACACAAAAGACCCACAAGGAAAGGATGACTGCAAACTAATCTAAAACATCCTCTAATTGTACAGATCACAAATTTTCTCATTTTAACTCCAGTTTCCAACAATCCAACACCCATTTGTTTCAGTTCTTACACTCAAAAAGTAAACCTCAGTTTCAAACCTGCCACAAAATAAAATTTTCCACCAGATCAGTCATTTCAATTCCCAAAAACAACAAACAATTAAAAAGTTACATTAATCAAGAATTACCTTATATAAATATCAGATTATGATTCAATCAGTGACTGAAAAGCCAAAAACAGAGGAAGATAAGATTTCGCAGAATTTTATAATAATTGGAAAGAATTCAACTTTAACGACTCAAAAATAGAGATCAATAGCCCAAAATTGAAGTATAAAAATCAAAAAATACTTTACTTCATATAAATACAATTCTTTGCTTTCCACTTTTTCTCTTTCCTTTTTCACCTCAGCTACAGCTCTAATTCCAGTGTTCAGTACGAGTTTTTAATATTGAATATAGAATTGCATAAAGCGAAATGGGTTACCCAATTGAAGAGAAAAAGAAGGTTAAAATAAAAGAAAAGTTGGGATCTTTCTTTTCCAATCTAGACTTTGTGTGTTCTTTAATTCAAAGGAGATAATATTATAATAATTGTGTTTAACGAGAAAATTTCATTCGAGGTGATCTAATGTTTGTGTTTTGTTTCACGCTAGTCATTTAACTTTAATTTACTTCAATTTGTTCATCTTAGTTATATTTTTATTTCATTTTAGTTATACATTGATAGTAGTTACTGAAAGTAACGGAATTGGTGACTCGACCAACGAAATTCATGTTTTAGTCTATACTTTTGACAACACAATTTATGTTCTAAAACATACAAATTCTAGGTATTAAACAGGACAAGCCTTTAATTGTGCGAAATGATGTAAAAAATTAAAAATAAAACAAATCGCTCAACTAGTCATGTCAAATATTTTACTAGTTAGATCAAAATTTAGTCCCAAATTCTTCAGTTTTGATAAGGTTCGTTGGCAAAATAGCCACATCAAAATATATTTAAAAAACTTAAAGTTTGGTGATGAAATTTAAATAAATTTAAGTTGAATGACCAATATGAAATAAATTTTAAGTTATATGACATCACATCAAATTTTCTCTTTTGTTTACTAATACAATTATTTCACTCTAATGACAGATAATTTATAGTAATCTGCACGGTAATGATGAATCTGATCCGTCGGATTGATCATTACGGTTGTAATAGAGGCTGAGAGATGACATTGTTAATATATTGATTGAAAAAATAAATAAATAAATAAATCGGACGGCTGAGATTTGAGATCATAGCCCCATGATCTCTAAGGCTGAGCACCTTTTAAGAATGGAATAATTTATTTATTTATTTTTATTTTTGTTAAATCGAGCTAATATGTAAAAAATAAAATCACATAAAATTTGTAATTGTTGACGTAATCATAACATTGACACGATCACAACATTGACAATCTATCATTTGTAACTGCTAATAGATTTGTATCAATGATCATCCACGATTTCGTCCAATATTTGTATAATAAGTATCGTATAAAATTGCAAGTGAACAATATTTTAACAGGTACTAATAGAATAGTGAATAGAATATTGTTTCACATAAATTTGCATCATAAGTATTGAAATTCATCTTTAATTTTATGCTGATATACAAATTGTGCTCAACTTTAGCTAACAAGTAATTTAAACTAACTAAAACCGAGGGAAGTCAATAAACAATCTTGACAAGAATAAGATTTACATAATAATAATAATAATAATAATAATAATAATAATAATAATAATAATAATAATAACAAATAAATAAATAAATATCCTAGTTTCTACAATATTTTCAATGATCACTGAACTTTACAAATTTTCCGACTACTTGACGTGAACTAATTTGCAAGGTATGTCACATGTAAGTTTTCATTATTCACGTCATCCATTATATCCCCATCATATACAAAGGTGCAATGCATGTAGTAAACCTGCGAGCCTTGGGGGCCACACAACGGTCCGTGTGGTGTATTGCTTTCATTTCTAGTGCAAATTTCACATATCACCCCTATAGCTTCGCGATGTACTCATCACGATTATCATGGGCGGACCCAAGGTGGGTCATGGGGGTCACAACATTTGAGATTTATTTTTTTCCTTTTTTTTTTTTTTTTTTTTTGGTAAAGTCATGTTTGGTATCAATTGAAATTTAAATTTTAATCTAAATCAAGGTTAATAATTAATTATAATAACATATTTACTGAATTCCTAACTTCTAAAGTTTTATCAAAATTTACTAAAAATTAAACTTTAATCCCCCATCAAACAGAGACAAAATCACGATAAATTTGAATTCTCTCTTTTTTATTACTCTTATCTTATCATATTTTCTCCCTCAAGCATTTTACCAAAATGTTAACTCTTCTAATTTTTTAAACTTTGTTTATAATTTCTCTACAATTATCACATCTACTACAGATTTTCACTTTTCAATCAAATTGTCAACTAATTAGAACTTAAATTTGCATTTTTTTTTCATATCCTATTTGTGTATATAGCACTTATCTAAACTGATTATATAAAATTTAACTTATATCTAATGAATTGTGTTTATTTAACTAGTTATTAGCATTAAATACTGATTATTTGTTTTTTCTTTCGATTACTTGAATTGATTGCTTGTATCAAATACACAATTTTTTAAAATATAAATATGCATTTTCTTGTGACGAACAAAATATTAATAACATTATTGTTCAAAATCAAATAGATGAAAATGATTAACAAAATATTAATGAAAAAATATTTTTGAAATGTAAATCTACATTTTATTGGGTCAAATATGAATCATTCAAAAATAAAAAACAAAGTATTTGATTTGTACAAAGTTTAATTGTGTCCCCTAACTCAATTTATCTACGTTCGCTCGATTATTAACTCTCCCCACATGACATAGTGCTTGCATGGAAGTGATTTTATTTATTTATTTAACCATTGTTTGATCCTCATTAAATTACATTCTATTTTTCTCTCTCCTATTTTCAACCACACAATCTTTCATAAAATAATATTATACGTAAATCGAAAAATTTTCCTTCTTTTTCAACCACTCATTTTTTAACAAAGCACTATTCTTCACATTTTCATTACTAAAAATGGGGGCCAAACGAGGGCTTATTTATTTTTTGAAGAATGCGTAGTTGAAAATAAGTATCTTCCACACGAGTACATAATCTTCCACCTGGACAAGCATGTGAATTCCACTGTGGGCCCTACAAGACATGCCTGACTAATGAAACATCAGTAAACCGATTACCTATGATCAATCAATCTCTCACACAAACATATATATGTGTTAGTATGATAATATTAAAAAGCTTGTTGGGAAGGGAGAGACTAAAGAATCAAGAGAGAAAAAAGAAACTCACTGTTGATCTTCATCTTGTGCAAGGACATAAAAAAGTACAAAATGAAACCTGAAAAGAACCTTCATGGCCAGAGCCAGAGGAGTTTTGCATGAAAACAAATGTTTACATTCGAAGTATGTTTAGCACGAAATCCAAATGCAGCAGCAGAATGCCACAAGGGAGAATGAAAAAAAATAGATTAACTAAAGAGGAACAAACTTCACAAACAGTAATTTATAGTAAAAAAGGATTTCCAATACAGCACAAGAGCACGGGGTGTAACATACCTATGATTTTCACCCTCGTCAAATCTTATTGCTGTCTGAACAGCCTGGCTCCAACAACACGAATAGCACTGCATAAAAACTTGTCAAATGTTTGTGAAACAAATAATGCAGAAGGATATATTCACACACCTGTGCAATTAACTGGTTTCCTCCAACATTACACTGGATGGTATCTTCCAAATCCGCAAAGGAACGAACATTAATTCAAGGGTTGATTTTCATGTGTCCAGGAAAAGTAAACGCATTGAAATTAATTTCAATCAGATCCGTCGTGTTCATATGCTCAAATTATTGAAGACAGAAGCATGCCTTTACAAAATCAGATGCAAAATATAACAGAGCGACGTGACAGCATAGCTGTATATATGTTAACAACTGAAAAATAACTACGTTCAGATTCTAAATGAAGCACTCCCAAGTCCCAACACATCAACCAGGATCATCATTGACATCATTTTAACAGTATGTATCTAAAGCTCGAAACTGAGCACATAAATCCTGCATCACTAAGACTCTAAGAGCATGTTTGGCTAAGATTAAAAAGTTCTTACAAGTATGAAGCAAGCAGTGAGGAGTAGGAAAAAGGAAAAATAACCAAAAAAAAGGTAATTTCTACCTTTTATTTTTAAAGCTTAGCTAAACATGCTCTAAGTGCATTTCCTAATCACTATAAGCAAACAACAATGGTCATAAATTTCTTAACTCCGTGCATACTGGAAATCATTGCAGAGTCTTCCCTGCAACATGATCATAAACCTAGGTTCAGAGTTAATGCAACATTTTCAAACACTTGTCTTATGTGAGCGCTGTAAAATATTTCACAACTGTTGTGCTTCCACAGTGATTTCAAATCTCTCAGACATGCATGAAAAAGAATTATAAAAGAAGATACATGTATAAGTCATATTCTGTTGATATGAAGAGTAATTAGATTGCAAAAATATAACAAATTTGCAGAAAATGAAAATTGTGACAAAGAAGAAGAAAAGAATATCCATATCAAACTATACAAAATCACAAGTCAGATTCAGTCATACATAGCTTACATCTGAAGTTCTCTATGGCAAAAGGAAAACAGTAGTTATGAAGAAGTTTTCTCCGTTTAAGGCCTCACATTTTCAGTTCTTCAAGCTGAAAGTTACTCTCTTAATGAGATCACAAATTTCTTTTGCTTTCTATATATAAATGGTTTTTTTTTTTTTTTAACTTATATCCATGTGTGACATAGAAAAGCTTCCTTCATAGGGAAGAGTTAGTTTCCTTGGCAGCATTGCCACCAAAGGAGTGATATCTCCTTAAGTCGTATCTTTCTAAAACTACATAAGTTTTCTTTAACAGCATAATCAGAAAGAAGAGACCACATTAATCAAATCTAATAATCGAGCAGGAAAAATGAAACTCTATTTTATTTACACTTCATAGCATTGAGTTACAAGTAAAGTAACATATCTCTTCAGGATCACAGCCAGCAACAACAATCACTTTCAATCAACAATGAACAGATCCTGAAAATACACAAGTATTCACTAGTGGTTCCAATACAAGTTTTGTCCCGGGGAAATTAGTATCTCGTCAAAAAAGTTAATCCTGATCTTTAAGGTCATGAGCAATATTACAATCAGCAAAATCCATTTGTTCCACAGAATGAAGCAACAGGGATTAAAACATCACCAGGCTAGTAGAAGTCCCAACAACAAACGGTTCCATTAGTAGTCTCGTCAAAAAGTAAAACAAGATTCCCAAAGTAATTGATATGGGAAGTGCAGGCAGCGCATGCCGACAAACTGCCAACAATATGAGAGTACATCCAAGTCCTGATATAATCACGAGATAACAAGCGTAAACAGTCATCAAATCATACATCGCTGCCCTACCCACCAACACACTATAGAAAACAAAATCCCCAAGGCCAAGCTTCAATCCCCTTAAACCTGTTCCAGCCATATCCTCCCCCTGACTCTCATTCTCTCTAGATCCGCCATTGTTTGTCCTCTCACTTTGGGTTGATAGCCTTTCCATTAAACTACCACCACCGATCAAAGGAGAGCTCTCTCCTACATCCTCTCTCACCTCTTCAATCTCGCTACTTTCATTTTCCAACACATTGATTATGGACTCCGCATCCCAATTATTATTATTATTATGATTATTATTATTATTCCTCAACATTACCCGCAACTCAACCGCACCACCATTACTTCCACTATTATTTCCCGTAACCCCACCAACTAAAAGTCCCAAACTTGAGCCCCTAACACCTGACCTTCCCATATCCACAGTCGGTCTTGCCTCATATATCAAAGCTGGCAACTCTTCATCCCGACTCGCTGCCAACTCCACCAACAATTTTAATGGGCCACCAGGCGCCAAAACCGCCACCAAATCATAAATAGCCAGCGCCACCAACAAAACCCAAGTAGTCCATTCAGGCAACTTGGTAAACCACGCCGCCACGATAATCCCCAAAGCCACCATATAACTCTGCTTCAACACAATCGGTCCGCCACTCGACAAAACACAAAGAGTACCCACAATCGTAAAATTAAAATGCAAAACACAGAACGTAACAACATCAACAGGAAAATTAAAATGCTGAATGAATGAAAGCAGAACGGACCCTCCCATAGACGAAAAAACAGCAAAGGCGGAAAAGCGCGTGTAATGCACGAGAAATTTAGTGAACTTATAGTAGTAAAGGAAAACAAGAAGGAAAGTCACAAGGGCTATTAGGATAATGAAAACGGCGGCGTTTAAGAGAGAACCCTCAAGTTTTTGTGCGGTAGAATCGGTGGGTGACTCCATGTAGACCAAATTGGCGGCGGTCCTGATGGTAGTGGCGGTGGCGGGATTGTAGAGGGAGTAGACAAGCAGGACTACAAGGAACATGCAGATGGAAACTGGGGACATTACGCCTATGATTTCTTGGCCGATCGAATCTAGGATGCTGCCGTCGGGCTCCATTTTGGTAAGAATTTTGTGACTATTTGGCGGTGCAGTAGGGGAAGAGAGGGAAATTGAAGGGGGAAAGCCGGAAAGGAAATGGAGGAGAGATGACTAATTTGGGAGTTGTTTGGTTATAAGGGTTATTTCAAATGGTAGAAGTGGAGTCTTCCAATGGCTGCAAAATCTCTTGCGAGAACGTTACGAGCATACAATTATATCAATATATATACCCCGTCGAACCTTGTGGTGTTACCAAAGTGACTATTGTGATGAGTTAATGGAGTAAACTGCTCTATGTACATAGAGCCCGTGCAATTTCCATTTTTTGATCTCAAAAAATAAAAAATATGACCGTTATCCATCATATTTGACTTTCTATTTCTTGTATAAATCCCATAACGATATATTTTTCATTCTCATTCTTAGAGTTCATTTTACGATTAGGTTACAATATCGATTGATCCAATTCAAATAACCAATTTCTTTGCTCGGGTCAAGTTGAATCAGTCGTACCTATGACACAATCAAATTGGTAGGAAGAAAATATACACGACAAATTTTTGACAAACTCAAGAAACTCTTTCTTTTCGTATAAATAAAGAAAACAAGAAAAGGAAGAACACAAAATTTATGTAATTCGACAATGAAAGAACACAAGATTTATGAAATTCGACAATGTGACGAACTCTAGATCAATCATCAACCATAATAATAACAAGCGACGTGAAAATATCTCTTGAACACGAAACAAAAAGTATACATGAAAATATCTCTTGAACACGAAACAAAATGTACTGATTACACAAACCAGAGGCTCCCAGAACAATAAATATTACATGACTAAGCCATTCAAGAATGTGCGCGGACAGGTTGAGAAAATCCCCACTATTATAATTATACAATCAATTCAAAGCTCCTACAGTTACACTCTCAGTTGGAATGGTAAGCTAATGGTAATAATACAAACCCCAGGAGTTCGACTGGTAGTCACGAACGACTACACAGGATTTTCAAAGCCAGGACTCATTTTGCAAAGAACGTGAAAGCCATATAGATGAAGAGCTCTGTCAGTTTGGAGTCCACGAAGAGAAATGCAAGATTGGCTAGAAAAGTTCAGTAGACTCGTTTGAATCCTATGCAAAAGGATTTCCTCCGATAGATGCAACATGGCCTTGTGCCGGGACATTCCTGCAAGAATACCAAACAAATGATCATGGATGATTATGATTTATTTTCAAGCAGTATACAGAGGCAATTACTTGAATCCAGAATCCAGTTAGTTAAGGTATTTTACATAGGAAATTCACAATTTAAGCATTTGAATGACATATATCACCACCCAAATTACAGCTTTTTAATTCTTCCACTTTATCGTTGAACAAGTTGCAGGTTAATTAAAATTTCCTCTTCCAATCTAGTTTTCTTTCATAAATAATCGATCAATATCACGTAACCTTGTAAGTCAAACATTTGACATATTTTAGAGGCCAACCACAAAAGATATGAGTCACAAACAGAGAATAACATAGATGTAATCAACAAACATAAAATCAGTCAACGGGGAAAAAGAAAGAGAACATACGGTAACTGGTTGCTCGGTGATTGTCCTGCAATAAATCCCAATGAGCCTGCAGGGTATACCCTCATCAAAAAGGACACATAACGATAAAATAAAGATTTTTTCCTTGAAGAAGACGTCCCATTTTTCTTGAAAAGGATGATAGTCAAATGAAAATGAAATACCTATGGGAGGATCAAATGTCACTCCACCAGGAACATAGCCTGTAACTGGATTTGGGGGAAACGAAGACTGGGTAACAGCACCAAGAAAGGAAGTTGGTAAACTGCTATTTGGAAGTGCCGATTGCAAAGATTTCATGTCCCAGAACTGAGACTAAACATGAATCATCAAAATTAGAAATTATTCACTTCAACAATTCTCTTTAACTACAACAAAATATCCACATTTTGTAATCTTGATTAATACAAGACGATTGTACAAAAATGAAAAAGAAACAATCAGTGTCACACTCAGTTCTCTCCAGAAAGCGAGAAACAACTAAACATTTCCAAATTTTAAACCAATCTATCTTGATAAATATTGTTACTATAATGATAAGCAAGTTCCAGTTAAATGCAACTTAATAAATGATGACAAGAATGCCTCTTCCTTCCTACACCACCACATCCGTCACTCTTAAAAAGTATAAAGGTCAATCAGATCCCAGGCAACTAATGTAATAACAGAATAAAGCATCTAGATCCAACCTTTTTTCAACTAAGCACATGGTACGTCTTACTGAGTTCACATTCAACAAAACCAAGGAAGCATGAACACACCTCTTGGGGTCACAAGTCCATGCCCTGGATATGTCTGGACACAGACATGCCCACAAGATAAAAGCCAATCAACAAGTACTCTACTAATTTGTTTGTAAATGAACTTTCCATTAATCAACACCCTAGTAGGTGCACCACACATACAAAGATCATAGGATTTATCCGTCTAACAAAGGTATATGCTCTCCAAAAGCATTTAAGATGTGATCTAGTTAGCAGCTCTGAATGGAAAATTTAACAACTAATCTAAGATTCTAAATCACAGTTTGTCATGTATCAATCAAGAACAAACAAGGGGGGGGGGGGGGGGGGGGGGGTTGTTTCCCATTTTTGTAAAAATGAGAATGAAAAATATAGTCGTTATGGACCCCACACAAAATATAGAAATTCAAATTTGGTGACGATGTAATGGATAACGATCATATTTTTCATTTTAATGGGGAAAGAATAAAAGAAAACAGGGGCAAAGTAAAACATCCATAATGAAGCAGAAGTCACTGCTTGTCATTTTGTGACTCACATGAGAAACATTAATCAAAACCCCACTCCTTTTTTCTTTACTTCAAATAATAATACTAATAATAAGAAGCCTCCAGTCCACTTATCACTAGATCTAAAGAGCAAGTCATTTAATGCAGGACCAAGAAAATAAAGAAAGTAAACAAGCCATACCATATTACTAGATTCCATGTCAGAATCATCGGGAAGATCAAATGGATTGGAAGACTTGTGATTTGTCACGTTTGAATGTACTACATCCTATAAACAGAGTGGAAACATATCATGAATGGAAGGAGCGAACACCAATTTAAATGAAAAATTAGTCATTAGTGCAAGAAGGCTCAACCAAAGTAATAGAACAAACCGCTGCAGGAAGCGCGCGGAAATCATGCGACAATACCGTGGAATGAGATGTTATACTAGATAAAGGGGGTCCAGTATTGTCTGCAGCTCTTTGAAATATATCATTACCCAAGGACTGTAAACAAAAAAAAGCATGCAACTAAGTGCAAGAAGGGCAACATATTCATCCGCATTAAAAGGAAGATATTGCAACCTCGTGTATGCTAAATCCAAAACACTGATAGGCAGCATCTGAAGTAAATGGGCTGGTGACTGGTTCGCTACTTTTGACAGTGTTCTCAATTGAACGTTCTCCTTTGGAATCTTCGAATGCATTCCACGACTGCACAACATTAAAAGCATATAACTTCCATATAAGATCATTGAATATAAACAGAATCAAGTTCATGTTCCCCTGGTCATATATGCTACAATCAAATTGTCTGGCCAAGGCCAAACTTATTTATCTTGTACACGCAAGCCAACAGAATAGTGTTTACTTGAATGCTCGTTGCTTTTGTGGTTGCCTCAAAATTTTGTGCACCTTCATGCCATAGATTAGACATATCTGCGGAAGGTCGATGGTCAGAAGAATCTTGAGAGGAGTGACAATGCACAAGCGATCCCAAATCTATGTTTCCTAGAAAACTCATGTCAGAAGATGGTACTATGGCAGGGGTTGAATTTTCAATTCCCATAGATGATGCGTTCTGAGGACTGTCAAATGTTGCCCATCCTTCATTTTTTGGCATTCCCTTGGAGATTTTTCCATTGGAGGATTGCTGCTGAGGCATCGCAGCAAATAAGTCTAAAGATGAAGAAGGAAGGGTTTGGGATGGTTGATGTGAGTTGAAAGTTGGAACGGAAGGATTAGAAGATTGTTGGAACAAATCAACGGATTGAGCTGGACTTGAGTCTGGAAATTGAGTCATACCAGCTGCTGAAGATGCTGAGGTAACATTTTGTGTTGCAAAGGGTGCACTGAAAAGATCCAAGCTATCAAAGTTCTCAGATACTGAACGCTGTGTTTGATGGGAAGTCTCAGCAGATTGACCGGATTCTGAGGCAATTTCCAGCAAGTTAAAAGAATTTACTGATGTGAAAGACATGGAATTGCTATCAAATGATCCAAAGCTTCCTGAACCTGAAGATGCAGTTCTCTGGATTTAAAATTATTGTAGAGTCAGTAAATTAGGTAAAACAGTCAATGACAGGTAATAGTAACTATCCAAAAAATTCATGATAAATTAATGGCCAGCAAGACACAATCAACATAGGAACTAGAGACAAGGACTCGGCTAGAGAAAACCATATCTATGTTACTGGATTAATGAAATGACAATGCTGCCGTTGTATCATCATTAAGCAAAATATTATCATGTTCCTCACAATTTCTCAATTATTAAAGACTAAAAGTTTAAATTTTGTAACCATCACAACCAGAAACCAACTTCTTATTTTTCCACAAAATCCAAAGTACAAAATATATTAATAAGGCCCCAAGGAAGGGGCAATTCATGTTTAAAAAAAAAAAAAAAATCAAAAATCAAAAATCTGCTTTTATATCTCTAGTAATGGTGTATGCCAACCATAAACTCTAAATGAGAGTTTTAATAAAATGTCCATACATCCACAAACTAAACGAGAGTAAACAAAGAAAAATTACAAATTTTAGATCATTTTAAATTGCTAAATTGTCTTCTGAATTAAACCACAACTTATATGCAGGAATTTAATAATAATAATAATAATAATAATAATAATAATAATAATAATAATAATAATACTAATAATAATAATAATAACTGTTAAACATCGCTCAGAAATTGAATTAGGCAATTTTAAGAAGATGGTAACAATACTTGTACAGAGGACAATTTAAATTTTATAGTGATAAGATTTGAAAATTTTCATTTTCACTTTCTTTTTCCTTTTCCTTCTCTTTGTTTCTCTGATCTTCTTTCTTTCTTTCCTTTTTTTTTTTTTTCAAGGGAGGGGAAATGTTGGCATGCTATTTATTCCACAATTGGCATTGCATTCTTAGTGCATCCAATAGTCAGAAAGAAAAACGCAAATTCTTCAAATTTTGAAGCATGCAAGAATAAGACAAAATTCTTCAAATTTTGAAGCATGCAAGAATAAGACAGTAAAGAACTCCATAATCAAGGTTTTGCCCTCAATTTGATCCTTGATTTTAATAAAATCAAGTACCAAAAACCAATACCTGTAGAAAGGTCCAAGTAACTCCCTGTTTTACCAGAATGCACATAGGCATGAGAATCCTCACCTGTGGATGCAGCATTCTTCCTCCATCTCTTTTGGTGTATGCATCTAAATGGTTGGAAACCACATGATGCCGTCCAACTTCTATCGACGTTGCATTGAAGTGGCTTCCGATGTCTCTCTGGGAGGAAGGTGATAGCACATCAGACCTGTCCTCATATACATTATCATTAGCACGGCCAGGACTCGAGAAATTAGACAGTTTTTCTCCATATGGGCCTCGATCTGACCCAGGCTTTCTAGTGAGTCCAGGTGCGTGTTTCCCATAGCGTCGTTCTTCATACTGAAAATCATATGGTGGACTTTGTGAATAAGAATGGTATGAACTTGCTCGCCTTGTCTCATCTTCCTGGCGTTTTGCGTTCTGACAAATCAGAGTATGATCATAATTTAGTCTCCATTTAAGGTTGCATGGAAATAATTGTCATGGATAAATTAAAAGAAGTAAACCTAATAAACGTCTTTTCTGGAACCCTCTTTAGTGATCACATTGGTCCAGGAACCTAACCTGTGTATCTCTTGGTGGTTTGTCAGATGACTTCTCCAGGGCATATTTTTTATCTACATAAACATTCTTTATGAACTCACGAACTTTATCAACATTGCTGCAAGAAAAAGACACGGTTAACATTCCAGTTATGCAATTGACAGGTACTTCTGATCATGAAATAGATCTTGCACCTATTATCAGGAAGTCTCTGCCGCTGTGGATCCCAGGCCGTTAAGTATGTCTCTCTGGCACGCTGAATGAGTGATGCCTTGTAAGCAAACTGGAAAACAAGCTGCCTATCAGAGAAAAAACATGTCATATTTGCTTACCTGATTACCACCCTTTTGAAGAGCATCCACTTCTTGAGAAGTAAACTTAGCCATAGAAACAGACTTCACGCGATGAGTAAACTCACGACTGCACAAACAAGAATATTTTTCTAATTTGATGTCTTGAAATTATATTCTTCGTCAATAAACTACAAAGCAAAAGAAAATGATAAAGGATGAAAAAAATTTGTTCTAAAGAACACCACAAGGAAGTGATCCAAGGAGACATGACATGTAGTCACGTTATGCTGTAGAATACCCCATGCACATATCAGAATTGCATACTCTTTAATGGTGGTGAGCAAAATGCACTTACTGTATTCCACTGCAAGTCATGCAAACAAAAGTCCAAAAATTTGTGCAAACATATTGAGGTCCCTGCCGCCACAAATTAGTAGTCAACTCAAAACATTAATCCCATTAACAGGTATCTGAAGCTATATAAATCCTAAAATTTTAACGAAAAAGAAATTAGGATTCATATTTATTACTTTAGGTTCTTTAGCATTGAATTAGGCACTACAGCGTGTGTAACAAAATCATTTCTCCAGAAGCTAATCAAATTAATTTGTTATTCCAGTATTGTTTCAAAAGAACTAGAAGAAGGGCTTAGTATTTTCTTAACAGCCCAATTTACTACTGAATTTTCGCAATCAAACAGCCGCAAATACTGTTTCTATATCTCAATCGAGTAGAGATTTTCGTTAAAGGTATAACTTTTTCAAAATATGAATCAAATTTTCAAAAAATGGAACAAATTAATATTATTACCAAGCTGTTGCAGTTTATGCATCTTCGATTCGGAGGGAGCTTCATGAGACCCCTTATAATCTTCTCGTTTCGCTCCTCTGCTTTTCTGCTGCTCATTTTCCAGATTCCAAACCCCAAGCTCAAAAGAGAGTAAAAAAAAATTAAAATTACCCAAAAATGTATTTAAAAAAGGTTTTTTTCAGCTCAAATATTGAGGGAGAGAATTTAATTTATTCAAAATTCTCTAGGGTTTCAGTTCGTTTTCTTTCACGGAAAAGGAAAGACCGAGCCTGAATCAACCCCCCTCTCTCTCTCTCTCTCTCTACAATTTTGGGCTTCAAATTTTTAATTTCGACATTTATTTAATAATTGGGCAATTATTGCCGTTGGAATTTGATATTGCCAGTAAGGATTCGGTTCTACTGGAACTTTTGATTGTACCGTGTTTTTGGTTTGGAAGGCTAGGAATTGTAGTGGAAGTATTAATAATAGATTTGATTGTAATTAGAGATATAGTCCTTTTAAGTTTCAAATTATTGCAGTGAGATCCCCTATTTTCGGATTATATATAAATTATAATTAGTTTTCGGCTTTTTTCTAAGCTCGAATTTGAATCTGATTGGTTGTAATTTTATAATTTCAATAAATGAGGTTTGATCTATTTTGTGCTGCTTTTTGAGATTATAAATAATTTTGAAAACTCGTTTTTACTTATTTATATACATAGTTTTCACTCTTTGAATTTTCGAACCTCAATTTTCTCAACACTGAGCTTTTGTTTGGATTGATCGAAATAGAGCAAAACAAAAGTTCACAGATAAGGTTTCAATGAAAAACCCTAATTTCATCATCAATAACATATCAAGACATTTTACGCAAAAATGAATAAAAAAACGTAGCAAGGTATTCCAATTTATAACAAGAGTTCATAAACACAAAATAAAACAAACATAAAGACTAGTGTTCTTGCAACATAAACATGCTCGAAGTACTGCGATACTTCTTATTTTATATGGTCAAAACCACGTTTCCACTATTTTTGCCTCGATACTCCCTGAGACCACCGCAATCCAGGTACCTTATTAGTAGATTGCACATCAGGAAGATCAGACTATTGTGTTTATTTTCATTTGAATGTACTCCATCCTATTAACAGAAATAGGAGTGAATACTAATTGATATAAGAGTAGTTGTATCATATGTACGATTTGTTTGGGGAGAGCATTTTTTCATCTTATCCTCACGGATTTTCATCCATATTCCATGATTAGATTCGAAGGCCTTTGGGAGACGCAATAGAAATTCATGTTAAACAAGATGGGGAAATACAACGTCTTGGCACAAAGGCCACGTCATTACGTAGTCATTGGTGCAAGAAGGTTCAACCAAGGTAAAAGAACAAACCACTGAAAGAAGCGTGTGGAAATCATGTGACAACACACTGAAAGATATTGTAACCTCGTTTGTACTAAATCCAAAATCCTGATTAGCATCTGAAGCGGGCCCGGTCCTGAGGCGAGGCCAATGAAGCCTGCGCCTCAGGCCCAAGACCGGAGAGGGCCTAATTTTGGCCAAGAATTTTTTTTTTTTTTTTTTTTTATAACAAGGCCAACAGATCTGAAATTCCCAAATTCGAAATTCCAGGGCCTCCTCGTTGCCGTCGGTCTCAGTCTCGTCTCCGCGACTCCGTTAGTCCGTCATCTGTCGCTCCAGTCTCTCTTCTCATCTTTTCTAGTTTTACCCTTCACCGGACACCAGTTCGCCCCTGTTGTTAGAATTGGACAAATGCGGAAAGTTCACCTCATACGATTACACGAAGAATTAGGAAACTGGAAACAGGTTTGTTGTTAATCATATTTTTCCAAATGGGTTTTCATTGTATTATGCAGTAAAGCATTCGTCTTTATCATGTTTTCCCAAATGGGATTGTGCCATTTTTGTATTGGACTGCCACCCTACAGATTTATAGGCATGGTCAGTTGGTCATAGACTCGGATAAAATGAAAAATCTTGAATCTCACAATATTATTTTTTAACGATATCTTTGCACTTTGCAGATGGTCTGCATTCTGTAATTTAGTAATTGCAGGAAGATTACCGGAACGAAGACAAAGAAAACAAGAAGTTTGTGAATTGTGAGTGATTATACTTTAAATGCTTTGGATTTGAATTGCTTGAGAGTAATTTCTTGGGTATGCAAAGCGTTGGAATTTCCAGTCAGTGATGTATTGATACCTTGATTTGCAATTAACTATTGCTATACTTGTATGGTTAGCATGTCATAAGGAAGGAGTGGGTAGTGGATTAGCGTGGCTATGTGAAATCGAAGAAATATATAAGCGAATGACTAGAAGAATGTTGGACAATTACTCATTTCCATGAAGAAATAGGAAGTAAATAAGTGGTATCTTTTGAGTTGTTTGCATTGCTAATTCACTCAAGGCATTTCTTTTATTGTGGAGGGGTCTTTTGAGAATAGTGTTTTTCAATTTCTTTGCTTTATTTCAGTTATTAAGTTCTCAAGATAAAAATGGTAGAAGGTATAAATTTATGTAAATAGGCAAATAGCTTCCGTGTGGTTGTCCCCTGTAAAAGATAAATTTGAAGTAATTTATTTTGTTGATGACACTGTTTTAATGGTGATTAATTCTTATTAAATGTGTTATTTCCCTAAGTTTGATTAAATGTGCTCTTGTGCAATTGTTATTTCCTTAAGTTTGATGATCATGTTCAAAATTGTATTGGTATTTGATGTTAAATTTTTATTCTAGGCTCATGAGTTATGACGGGGAAATTCTCAAGGGTGTAATTCCATAATTTTCGTCGAACTTCGTGTTTAGGTTGATTTCTTCGGAGGCCTAATTTATAAACTTTGTCTCGGGCCCCGACAATCACAGGACCGGCCCTGATCTAAAGTATGGTTTTTTGTGATTGGTTAGCTACTTCAACATTGTTATCAATTGGCTGTTCTCCTTTGGAATCTTCGAATGTATTCCTCGACTGGACAACGTTAACAGCAAATTCTCTGTTCATATATACTACAATCAAATTCTCTGGCCATGGCCAAACTTATTTATCTTCTTGCTTCACATAGCCAGACAGAATTTGCACTTACTTGAGCTCTCGTTCCTTCTGGGTTCGCTTCAAATCTTGTTCACTTTCATCCCATAAAGTAGACGTCTCTTTAGAAGGCTGATGATCAGAATAAACCTGAGAATATGGGTCTGTGTTTCCTAGTAGACTCCTATAAGATATTGGTATTATTGCAGTGATAAAATTTTCAATTCCCATAGATGGTGTGTTTGGAGGCATGTCAAATGTTGCCCATCCTTCATTTTTTTGACACTACATCAGAGATTGTGCTATTGGAACCAGCAGGCCATTTCTGTTGATCAGGCATCTCAGCAAACAAGTCTAAGGATGACGATGGAGGGGTTCGTGGCAGTTGATCTGAAGCGAAAGTTGGAGCTGAAGAAGTAGGAGATTGCCGGAAAAAAAATCAACATATTTAGCAAATGAAAAGGGTGAACTGAAAAGATCCAAGTCATCAGAGTTCTCAGATACTGAACGTTCTGATACAGAAGGCAAAGACAACCACATAGTACAGATTGTTTGGATTCTGAGGCAACTTCCAGAAAGTTAAAATGAGTATACAGATTTGGAAGACATGGAACTGCCATCAACTGATCCAACTCTTCCTGAAGATGCAGTGCTCTGAATTTAAGAAGTAAGGTTATAGTAAAGTAAGTTGATCAGCCAAAAAAATTAATGACAGGAAAAGACAACTAACCACAAAAAGACAAACAAAACCATTCATCCACAATAAACCTCAGAGGAAGAAAAGATAAAAATACAAATTTAAGAACTCAATTTCAACTTCTAAATTTTCTTCTCAATTGAATCCTGAATCATATGCAAAACTTCGAAGAAACATCACTGTTTAAAACAACTTGGCAGATCAAATCAGGTAATATTGATAATATGATACTGGTCCAGATGATTGTTTAAATTTTAGTTATAACATCTGTTTAAAACAACTTACTTGAGCTCTCATTGCTTCTGCATTTGCTACAAAATCTTGTTCACTTTAATGCCATAAAGTAGACATCTCTTGAGAAGGCTGATGATCAGGAGAATCCTGCAAATATGGATCTATGTTTCCTAGAAGACACCTATCAAAAGTTAATATCATTGTAGGGATTGCGTTTTCAGTTCCCATAGGTGATATGTACGGAGGCATGTCAGATGTTGCTCATCCGTTATTTTTTGACACTACATCAAAAAATTTTCTATTGGAACCAGCAGACCATTTCTGTTGATCAGGCGTCTCAGCAAACAAGTCTAAGGATGATGATGGAAGGGTGTGGGGCGGCTGATCCGAAACAAAAGTTGGAGCTGAAGAAGTAGGAGATTGCTGGAACAAATCAACATATTGAGCTCATGAAAAGGGTGAACTGAAAAGATCCAAGCCATCAGAGTTCTCAGATACCGAACGTTCCAATACAGCAGGCAAAGACAACAACTTGGTACGGGAAGTCTTGGCAGATTGTTCGGATTCTGAGGCAACTTCCAGGAAGTCAAATGAATATACATATTTAGAAGACATGGAACTGCCATCAACTGATCCAACGTGCTGAAGATGTACTGCTCTGAATTTATAAAGTAAGATTATAGAAGAGTCAGTTGATCAGCCAAAAAAACGATGCCAGGAAAAGACAACTAACCACAAAAATGCAAACAAAACCATTCATCCACTTCAAATCTGAGAGGAAGAAAAGATAAAAATACAAATTTAAGAACTCAATTTCAACTTCTAAATTTTCTTCTCAATTGAATCCTGAATCATATGCAGAATTTAGAAGAAGCATCACTGTTTAAAACCACTTAGCAGATCAAATCCAGTTTAACCAGGAGGCCAGTTCATTTGGCGTCCTCCAAGGAGGTGTATGTGAAGGTGATAAACGGATTGGCCTGTCAAAACCCGATTTCAGATAGAAGGGAAGACAGAAACTTAAAGTTGATGGTCGAGAGCAAATAAGAAAGAATACTTATATCCATCAGGCCCATCGTTAATCACGAGCCTGAAGCCTTTCTCAAGGCCTTCTTGTTTAGCAACGAGCTTTGCGGTGTAAAGCAGCCGGCCAAGAATCTCACAATGCTTCTCCTCAGCCTATAATGTGGCCATAGAAAATAAAAATGAACCCAAAAACCAAACAAGTTCTTTTAGAGTTCAAAGAGAAACCTCCAATTCCTCTCCCTCTCACCCTATTCTCCACCCTCTCTTTCTCTCCTTTCACTTGTGAAGTGCAAAGCACTAACCAGGTGTCAAAAGATTGTCAAAAAGTTGTTTCAGGGGCCTGAAACTTGATGGAGTTCTATCATTGTTATAACGTTATGCGCTAATTAACTGTGACAAACTCATCTGAGAATCATATCTTGGCAATTACTAGAAAGGCGACAAAACAAACATCTGCATTGGGAAAAGGCAGAGGAGCTCAATAGTCGAGCATTAAAACCAAAGTATTGGCATCAATATTTTCAAGTTAGAAGCAACTATGATTGTAAACATTTCATATCAGATTAGAGTGACATGAAATTTGAACAAAAATTGAGCCACAAGTATAGTTTAAAATTGAATCGAGGCATGCCCTAAAACATTGAAACAATGGAGAGAAGTACCTTAGAAATTCCAGTCAAGCCATCCTTCACTTTAGGGATAATAAGAATGTGAGTGACCGCTGGGGACCTATGTCCCTAAAAGCTAGAACCTGTACATAAAAAAATGACAAACATCAAGAAAATTACGAAATAAATTAAAGCTTAAAGTAAATACCCATGAAATGACTCGTCTATGGGTACATGTAAAATTTAACACAGCAAGAACAAAGATTGAAGAGGAAATGATGTATCTGCCATATTCTTATTTAATTCTCTAGATTATGTTTTACAAGGAGTAGCTCATTTCTATATATAGAAAGATGTTATACATAAAAGACAAAGAATATACAGGTGGCAAAACAAATTAACTAATTCTAGAACCTTCAGTAAAAATAATCAACTGAAAAATTACAAAAATGCCTATGTTGCTGATTGTGCTGCTGCTGATTATGTTGCTGACTGTTGCTGATTGTTACCATGTTCCAATACCCCCCCCCCCCACAAGATGGAGAATATATATTAATTATTCCCATCTTGGAGAGGTGAGATGAAAGGATGTGGGATGGTAGACACTTGGTAAAGATATCAGCCAATTGAGAATGTGTGGAGACATAAGCAGTCTTTATGCTCCCTTCTTAAAATTTTGTCGTGAATCAAGTGGTAGTCGACTTCAATATGCTTCGTACGTTCGTGAAATATAGGGTTGGCAACTATATTCAATGCAGCCTGATTATCATAGTAGAGAATGGCAGGTTATGGGTGATCAACCTTTAAATCAACAAGTAGTTGCCTTAACCAAGTAAATTTTGAACAAGTGGTAGACATGGCACGGTATTCTGCTTCAGCTGAACAGCGAGAGACAATACTTTGCATCTTTGATTTCCAAGAAATGAGAGAGTTGCCTAAGAAAATGCAAAATCCGGTGGTAGATCGTCTAGTGTCTGGGCAAGATGCCCAATCTGAATCACAGTATCCTTGGAGACTAAGGGAAGATGATGAAGAAAGAATAATACCTTGTCCAGGAGCACGTTTAAGGTATTTGAGAATTTTGTCTGCAACAGCTAGGTGAATGGTGGAAGGGTGAGCCATAAACTGGCTGAGAGTTTGAACACTATAACTGATGTCTGGTCTGGTTATGGTAAGGTACAAGAGTCGGCCAATGAGTCTTCGATAAACACTGGGATCAGGTAAAGGAAGGCCAGAGTCTTTGCTGAGTCCTTGATTTTGTTCTATAGGAATTTTGGTAGGTTTTGATCCTAGTATACCTGAGTCTGCCAGAATGTCTAAAGTGTATTTGCGTTGACAAAGGTGAATGCCAAGTGGAGACCTGGCTACTTCAATGCCAAGAAAGTATCGTAAATTTTCAAGATCTTTAATTTTGAAATGTTGGTTTAAAAATTCTTTGATCATATTGATTGAATCAAGGGAATTGCTAGCCACAGCAATGTCGTCAACATATACCAGTAGGGCAGTGAAATGTTCACCATCAGACCAGGTGAATAAACTATAATCCAATTTGGACTGAATGAAGCCAAAAGAGATAAGAAAAGTAGAGAATTTTGAATACCATTGCCTAGAAGCCTGTTTAAGGCCATAAAGGCTGCGAAGCAGTTTGTAAACCTGGCCAGATTTTCCTTTATTGTATCCAGGAGGCCGTTTCATATAAATTTCCTCATTAAGTTCTCCATGAAGGAAAGCATTGTTGAAGTCAAATTGTTGGAGATGCCATCCTCTAATGGTAGCTAGAGCTAAAAGAGTTTTGACAGTGACCATTTTAGCAACTGGGGAGAAAGTTTCACGATAATCCACTCCTTGTTGTTGAGTGAATCCCTTGGCTACCAAGCGAGCCTTTTTCCTTTCCACCGTGCCGTCAAATTTTTACTTAGTTTTGAACACATATTTGTAAAGAATAGCATCTTTTCCATATGGGAGATCAGTAACAACCCAAGTATTATTGACTTCTAAGGCATCAAGTTCAGCTTCTATTGCCTTACACCAGTCTTGGTCCTTGACAGCCTATTTATATGTTTGGGGTCAGTGTGTAAGGAAATAGAAGAGGTGAAAGCTAAGTAAGTTGGTGACAGGTGTTGATAAGAAATGAATGTGTTAAAGGAAATTTGGATGCAAATTGAGTAGGTGAGCCGAGGGAAGCTTGTTGACAGTGGAAATCTTGAAGATATTGAGGAGCTCTTCATATCCTGGTTGATCTTCTAAGTGTGTTTTCAATGGGTGGATCAGATGATAAGGTAACGGGGGATTCATTATGAGAGGCTAACTCTAAATGTGTAAAAGGAGAATCTGTATTAGGGGACAAAGGAAGAAAATAGGATGTGGTTGCGGGATCCATAGAAGATGATTGAAGTGGAGAGGGAATGTTGGTTGAGGGATTTATAGTCTGATGAAAATCAGTAACAACAGGAAGAAGGGGAGCATGATTGGTTGTGTCACTAAATGAAAAATGTCCTTCATGAAAAATAACATCACGAGATATGAAAATCGATTGTGTGTTGAGGTCTAGGAGTTTGTATCCTTTTACACCAAAAGGATACCCAAGAAGAAAACATTTTCTTCCTCGAAGGTCAAATTTCTTCCTGTCTCTAGATAGAGTGGAGGCAAAACACAAGCAGCCAAATGTTTTCATGTGAGAATATGATGGTTATTTGTTAAACAATAACTTAAAAGGAGTTTTATTTGACAGTAGAGGTGTTGGGATACGACTAATTATATACACGGCAGTTAAAATGCAATCATTCCAGAATTTTGCAGGTAGTTTGGCTTGGATTTTAGTGATCGAGCTATATTCAAGAGATGCTGATGTTTTCTTTCAACAATTCCATTTTGTTGGGGTGATTCTACACAGGTTCTATGATGAATAATGCCCTTTTTATTGAAGAAGTCCTTCATTTGAAATTCTAGTCTATTATCACTTCGAAGGATTTTAATCTTAGCACTAAATTGTGTTTCCACCAAACTACAGAATGCTTCTAAACAGGTCCTAGTGTCGGATTTTGCTTTAAGAGGATAAACCCAAGTACTTCTAGAGAAATCATCGACAATGGTCAAAAAATACTTGGATCCATCATAAGCTTCTGTAGAACTTGGTCCCCAAATATCATAAAGAATGAGTTCAAAATTTTGTTTGGTTTTATGGGTGCTGACAGGAAATGGTAATCTATGTTGTTTTGCAAGTGGACATACATAACAAGGAACATCTCGAGTAAATCTTTCTTAACAATAGGATCAGAAATTAAATTCAACCTTGAGAAAGGTGTATGGCCAAGTCTAAGATGCCATAGCTGGGAAACAACAGAATTACTAGAAGAAGCTGAAGCAAACATGCTCTTATTTAAAGAAAAATGATCAACTAAGGCTGTTGGAGGCACTTCAGTGACCAGCAAGTGATATAAACCATTCCTCATTTAACCCATGCCAATCATGGTCCAAGATGAAAGGTCCTAAATAAAGCAAGAGTATGAGAAGAAAATGAAGCAACAAGTGTGAGAGTTAGCCAATTGTTTAGCAGAAATTAGATTGAAATTAAAAGAGGGTACGCATAAGACATTCTTCAGGATAAGGTTTCTTATGATCCTAACTGTGCCTATATGACTAACAGGTGCCTTGCTTCCATTGGGCAGATTTACAATGCATGGAAGTTGAGATTTAATGGATGTAAAAAGTGAAGTACTACATATCATGTGGTCTGTGGCACCAGTGTCTATGATCTAGGGCAGATCAGTAAAATTTTGTTTTGTTTGGGCTAAAGAACAAAGGCTGAGAGATATACCAGACATGTTGATATCCTGTGGACTACTGACTGTGGGATTGAAAGTTGTCTGGACTTGGTTTACTGAATGAGTGGCAATAGTAGCATCCCTTGGTTGAATTAGGGCCAATAGTTGTTGATATTGATCTTTGGTAAAGATCATTTTCTCTTCAGCTATTTCTTCTTGGTCTAGAGAGGTCAGATTTGCAAAAGGACCAGATGTCTTACTCCTGTTATGGAGTTTACGTCCAGCTTGAAGCAATGTTCCAAAAGATGACCATTTATATGGCAGTGAGTACAGTAAGGTCTTTCGTGTTTTTGAGGAAATGACTTCTTGACATTGGGTTTGGAAAGGGTAAAACTCCTTTTGACAGTGAAGGCCATAGAATCAGGAAAGGGTGTGGCAGATAACATGGTGTGTTGTTTTTCTTGTTGTTGAATCATAGAGAAAATTTTATTCACAAGAGGCAAAGGATCCAGTATCATGATTTGATCTCGAATGTTACTGTAAGATTCATTTAGTCCCATCGAGAATTGAATCACACAGTCTCGTTGGTATCTATCCAGTAGGATTTTAAGTTTTCCACAATTGCAATCTGGGACTGGGTCATAAACAGCCAATTCATCCCATAGTGATTTCAGCTTTCCATAATAAATACTTACAGGTTCTTGATCTTGTTGTAGTGCAGCCAACGCCTTCTTCAGTTGGAATATGCGAGGCCCATTCTGCTGGGTAAATCGATCCTTTAACTCAGCCCAGATTTCTGAAGCATCATCAACTAATGCTATGCTGGATTTCAAGTTCTGGCTAATAGAATTTTGCAACCAAGAAACCACCAAATCTTTGCACCGTTCCCATGCTTCAAAAAAGTGGATCAGCAATGTCCTTGGGCTTAACTAATGTACCATTGACGAAACTGAGCTTGTTTTTAGGTCGAAGTGCTCAACACATAGCCCTCGACCAGGTAGTGTAATTGTCTGTAGTGAGTAGTTCTGGAACCAACGAAACTGAAGGATTATCTCCATGGTCCAAACGGTAAGGATTAGTAACATTGTTGAAATCAAGAAATGGGGATGGAAGAGTGGGAGGATTCGGATTGGTTGAATTAGCAGCTATGGTTGGGTCTAGGGTTGTTGATTCAGCTGCCATGAATGTTGTTCTTTATTTAAAACCTTGCTCTGATACCATGTAAAATTTAACACAGCAAGAACAAAGATTGAAGAGGAAATGATGTATCTGCCATATTCTTATTTAATTCTCTAGATTATGTTTTACAGGGAGCAGCTCGTTTCTATATATAGAAAGATGCTATACATAAAAGACAAAGAATGTACAAGTGGCAAAACAAATTAACTAATTCTAGGACCTTCAGTAAAAATAACCGACTAAAAAATCACAAAAATGCCTAGCTGATTGTGCTGCTGCTGATTGTGTTGCTGACCGTTGCTGATTGTCACCATTTTCCAATAGTACATACGTTATAAATTTATTATTGCAGAAGAGAACAGTATAAGAAGAAGAAATTATATAAGGACCAACATGCAGAGAAAAAAATGAAAGAAGCCTCGCCATTCAAAATTATGAAATCAAGACTCTTTCCTGTTTTTGTCAAAAACCCCAACTACCCTTGTCTTCATCTCCTTCCTCGACCCCACCATCCCGTACTTTGTCCCCTGCTTTGACTTTTAAGAAAAAATCTTTTAAACACAATGATGAATATTAATGGAAGTATTTCACCTGACCATTGCAAGATTGCCCTTTGGAACTAGGATAATTATTTAGAGTGTGCAAATGTCCAATAAACAATTAATCCACTGAAGGATGAGAATTCCCATTTAATAAAGAATGTATGTAATAAATATGCAATGCATTCCCAATTCTCTGACAGCAAATTTAATTTAGGGACAAGTAACAATCATTCATAAATATAAACCTCACAACATAGTGCTTGATAAATTGAATAATCCAATGAAGAAAAATCCACTTAGAAGAAAATTAACTCGTAGACTATGTCATAGAAATCATAGCATTAAAGACCAAAGCATTGCAATCAGAACTTCCAAAATTACAAAATATAATTAAGACTTAATAATGTGTTTCAATTGATGCATAATTAGAGAAGAGATATGTTTGAAACCAACCAAGAAAGGAACAGGAATTTAAAGACGGCATTCCTTTCCTTTTTCAATCTCTATTTGTGTCCATCAATGGCGGTAATCTAAATAAAGAAATGTTAATGTTTTTGTGTGTGCATGTATGTGTGAAACTTAAATCAAAACTTACAAAACGACCAAATTAATATATTAAAACTAAAATGATGATTTTCAAATGAAGCAAAACTAGAGAATAGAATGTGTCTGAAATCAACTAGGAAAAAGAACACGAATATAAAAAGAGCGTTCCTTTTCTTCAAGCTATTTCTATGTTTCAATCTCTATTGTGCCCCCGTCTGAACCAAATGGTATGTGTGCAACTTGCACCACCACTTCCGTTATTCAAGAGGCAGCGCAGTAAGTATATCAACGACCAATGCCATTTCTAGTGAGCATTTTAAATCAATCCATCAATGAAGGACATCTAAATAAAGAAATTCTAGCATTTCTCTCTGTGTGTAGGTCGTGACAAGACCTACGGAAACGGAATACAGGTAGAAGAGAGAAGTGTGTATATATATATATATCATCCAGAAACTCTTAAATCAGAAATTACAAAATAACTACATTGATTTAATAAACTAAAAATAATGTCCTTGTTTGAGCCCATTTTTTCAAAACTCATTTTTAACCGCACATTCTTAATTATACACGTATTTCAAAAAAATTTCCTTACTTTTTAATCAAACATTCTCCAAAAAATCACTATTTCATAATACATTTTATCCCAAAAATGAGAATCAAACAGGAGCAATATGTTTCAAATGAATCAAAATTAGAGATTACAAACGTGTTTGAAATCAAGTAGGAAAGGAACACGAATATTAAGAGAGATTTCCTTTTCCTCAAACTAAATTGATATAATAAAACTAAAATAATATGTTTCAAATAAAGATAATTAGAGAATAAAAATGTTTGAAATCAACTAGGAAAGGAACAGGAATATAAAAAGAGCTTTCCTTATCCTAAATTGTTTATGTGTTTCAATCTCTCTGTGTGCCCTCGTCTGAACCGAATGGTATGTGTGCAGGTCGCACCACCACTTCAGTTATTCAAGAGGCAATGCAGTATCTATATCAACAAGCAATTCTATATTGCGAGCAGGTTAAATTAATCCATCAATGATGGGAATCTAAATAAAGAAATGCTAGTGTTTTTGTGTGCGAGTGACAAGACCTATAGGAAAACTATAGAGGTAGAACAGTAGAAGAGAGGAGAATATAATTTTATAAACCCATAAAATTTACAAACAGAAACACTTAAACCCAGAATTTATAAAATAACTAAGCTGATATAATAAAACTAAAATAATATGTTCCAAATGATGCAAATTAGAGAATAGAAATATGTTTGAAATCAATTAAAAAAGGAACAGGAATATGAAGAGAGAGTTCCTCATCCTAAAACTGTTTCAATCTCTATTTGTGCCCCCGTCTGAACCGAATGATGCGTGCAGGTTGCACCACCACTTCGGTTACTCAAGAGGCAATGAGGTGAGTATATTGACAAGCAATCTGTATTCAATGAGTATTTTAAATAAATTCGTCATTGACAGGATTCCAAAAGGAGAAAATGGAGGAAGAGGAGAGAACGAGATCAAATCTGATTCAGGAAAGTGAAATCGAATCTCACAATGTGAACTTACATATTGCACCTCCTTCTGCTGGTTTATCTAGAAGCTGTTAATTTGATGCCCATTCTTCGAGTAATGTTCCGTAAAATCACATTATGAATTTACGTTCATTTATTTGCGTGTTATAATTTGAAGTGATTGTCTAAGGTTCTATGATCATAAAGGAATTCACAAATTTTATACTCGATGGATCGGGTATAGTAAGACACAATTTGTGATGTGATCAAAATTATGTCGTTCACAATCGGTTCATAAAGTTGGACGCTTTATGTTGATAAGATTGTATTGTTCTTATTAATATTTGTCTAGATCTTGAAATAGGAACAATAATGTGTTTCGATGCATATTGAACGGGACCGCGTAGATGACTCATTTGTGACCTTTTGAAATGAGACTCTACTTGATTATCAAACAAGTCACCTAAATCCTGAGTAAGTAATGTACCTTTGATTGCTAGTTCAAGTTCTTTGAGGTACCAATGAGTGAAGTCTTAAATAGAAGATTGATCTCCGTGCTTTGGGAATCGGGCTGAAACAATTAGAGATCATATACTTACAATATTGGAATCCATTAATCATTGAGATAAGACGATCGTCACTCTAAGGTGTTTTTCTAGGCAAATTGAATATGAGCTCAGTAGGTCAACGATTAGATCGTTGGACTTTACATTGTGATTTGATCACAACGAGTTTGTCATATGAAATGGGACTTAGAGGGTAATGCATGTTGAAGGGCAAAACGATCATTTTGCCAGTTTCAACATATTGACGGTCAAATGGGGTTGACTTGTGGAACGATAATCAGATGATATTATTATTGGATCATAATTTGCTTCTATAACTATCACTCGACTCGAGAGTGCAATCTCGATTTTTTGGTAGAATAAGCTGGGATTAATAGATGTATCTCAATTGGTTAAGAGTTGACCCAATTGAAAATATCTATTGGGTCTTGGATCATGTGAGTCGAATTAGGTCCCTCTCTTGGCTCTAATAAAAGGTGTGTGACTTAATTGGCCCACTACAATAAAATCTAAGAAAATTTGTGCAATTTCCAAATAATAAGTCATTATAAATGTGTACATTATTGGCATATTTTGGGGTGATTTTAGGGTTAGCCACTTTCACATTCCCTAAAAAGGAATAACATATAGTGGAGAACAATGGAGAAGATCTAAGGGATGAAGCAATTAGCTAGGCCATTAATAGCTCCTTCAAAAACATTATCTCCTCCCCTTTCTATATATGTGAGGATTTTATAATCCAATGATTTCAAGGTCAATTAAATCCTTATTTACATGATTTTAATCTTCAAAAGAAAATTAATTTCCTATTGTGATGATTAAAATTCATTAACCATCAAATGGTATCAAAGCCAAGGTTATTGTATTCCTTGAGTAGGATTATTTTTTTCCTAGTGTAATATGCATTTTAGTTGGGTGGTGTTAAGTTATTTGATTTTGACATGTTTATGCTTTAAATATGTTTAAAGTTATTGTTGATACACTCATAATCACTTTTGGCCCTAGAATTTTTTTTTTTACTTCCTATTGTAATTCATTTTTTATTGTTATTCTCTAGGAATATTGTAAGTCATAAGGCATAAATTTTTTTTTTCTCCATTTTCGTTTTTGTATTTTGAAGAAGAAATGTAAAGTTATTGCTGTAATTTTAATGAAGAAGAAGGAAGAACAATGAGCAAGAAATAAAACCAAAAATACAAGAAAATCGGACAGCGGCCATAGTTGGCTGCTGTTGCAACAGCAGCTGCCTCACAGGGCAGCTGCTGCTGCTTGACTGCTGCCTTGCGGTAGTAGCAAGTTGCAGGCCGCCGGAGGCCCGGCTTCGTCGGTGGCAACTAATTTTGGGTCGTCGAAAATGTGTGTTTTTGGTGGAAGTGTATTTTCTTGCTAGGGTTTGAAAATCGGGGTAATTTGAATTTTTTGGGCCTTTTCTTTAAAACTTGGGCCAATGTTATTGGATAATGGCCTAGTTGGTTTTAAGTTTTGGGCCTAAAAATTAAATTGACCCTATTTTCTTGTTACATGAGGTGGACTACAAAGAAGATTGAAGAATTGGGTCGGGATGTGGCACAATGTAATTCTTTTTATCCATGTTGTAATTTAAATTTTTAGGATGGGCCATTAGTAATTATTATTCATTTAATTATCACTTTTACCGCTTTATGGATGGATGAATGTTTAATTATTATCACTTGTCATGTAGATTGAATGAAACATCACCTGGTGCACTAAAATCATATGCATTTATATTTAAATATTTTTTTATCACTCTAAATTAATTAGAGGTGATTGAAAAATATTTTATAATTAGCGCCATTATAATTGTTTATATTTGGCGGACTAATTAAGTGAAAATCCAACGGTACAAAATAATAAGTGGGAGAGGGTTTATAGGCATGTATAAACCTACGGCCTCCTCCGTCATCCAATTTGTTATTAAAATACGTATATTTAGTATCGAATTATATCGACCTCCCTATAGGAAAATTACGTTATTTTAGATTAACTGAAATTGGATCTAATAATAGAATTTCTTTAAAAATGAAATAATGGGATAATCATCCTATAGAGGAAATCTTATATATTTTGGATATTTTAAAATTATTGACGGGGGTTATTACACTTATATATGAATATTTTGGGGGACTTCCTATAGAAGATTTCAACAAAATTATTCATATGCCAAATAATAATCAATTCTCATTTTCTTGTGGCATGAGATGTCTAACTCAATAAAATGAGTGGGAGGGTCCCAACCTTGCCAACAACTACATTGACCTCCTATAGAGGGCGTGTAAAAAGTTGTAAGGGTTTAAGGTTTTATGATTACAAATATAGTTTTGGATCTATATTTGCATATACATATACATGCATCATACAAAAGATTATTTCTCATTTTATTAATACATGAATCGTTAATTTTACAGAAAATGTCGCTTAATCCATTATCAATATTACTTAACAAAAATCAACTTGTGGGAGAAACCTACGTTGACTGGAAAATGAATCTTAATATTGTTCTTACCGCTGAAAAATACAAATATGTGCTGGATGAAGTTTGTCTTGAAGCCCCTAAAGATGACTCCACGGAATCTCAAAAGGCTGCATATGAAAAGTGACATCATTCTGATGAGATGGCCCATTGTTACATTTTGACATCTATGTCAAATGTGTTACAACAGAAACATCAGAATATGCAAACTGCTTTTGACATAATGGAAAGCCTTCAAGAGATGTTTGGACGTCAAAGTCGACAAGCTAGGCAAGCCTCCATTAGGGCAATTATGAACACATGCATGAAACCAGGAGCATCTGTAAGGGACCATATGTTAACCATGATTGGTCACTTCAACGCTGCTGAGGTTTTAGGAGTTGACATTGATTCCGAGACACAAATTGACATGGTCCTTGAGACTCTTCCTGAGATGTTCTCACAATTTATAGTTGATTATAATCTACATAAGATTGACATGTCTCTGATGGAATTAATGAAAGAGCTACAAAATGCTGAATCTGTTCTAAAAGCTAAAAGTGGAAGTGCTTTGACTGTTACAGCTGGACCCTCTCATCCTAAGCCTTCTATTGGCAAAGGAGGAAAGAAGAGGAAGAGGCCAAACAAAAAACTAGATAGCAAGTCAAAGGGGAAGAAAACTACTATCGATGAAAAACCAAAGGAAAAGTGTTTTATTTGTGGACAAAAGGGTCACTGGAAGAGGAACTGCCCAGATTACCTAGCTAAGGGGAAACAAGGTCTATTCATTGAGTCATGTTTAGTGGTTGATTCTACTAATACCTGAATTGTAGATTTTGGAGCCACTAATCATATTTACAGTTCTTTGCAGGGGTTCCAGAAAACCAAGCATCTCAATGAAGGGGAGTACACTCTTAGGGTTGGCACAGGAGTAGTGGTATCTGCCAATGCTGTTGGCACTTTTACTTTATGTTTTGAGAATTGTAGGCATTTGATATTAGAATACTGTTATTATGTTCCCAAACTTACACGAAACTTGGTTTCTGTTGCACTTTTATATCATGTTGGTTATTCGGTACTTTTTACTCGTTCTACGGTGGTTATTAAGTTAAATAATTTTGTTATATGTTCGAGTCATATGGTTAATAGTCTTTATGTCTTAAGTCCTTTTATTGGCTCTATACATAACACTACTACTGCTAAGAAAAGAAAGAGGTCGTCTAGTAATAATGAAACTCTCTTATGGCATCTTAGATTAGGTCATATCAATCTAAATAGGATTCAAAGATTGGTAAAGGATGGTCCTTTAAATGAGTTAGAGGTGGAATCTATACCAACTTGTGAATCTTGTATAGAAGGAAAGATGACCAAAAGGCCCTTTAAGGCTAAAGGCTAAAGAGGTTTTAGAATTAGTACATTCCGATGTTTGTGGACCTATTAGTACTCGGGCTAGAGGAGGATACAAGTATTTCATCACCTTCACAGATGAGTACTTAAGATTTGGATACATGTACCTTATGTCTCACAAATCCGAAGCTTTGAAGAAATTCAAGGAGTTTCGGACAGAAGTTGAGAAACAATTAGGTAAGAGTATCAAGGCCCTTCGATCTGATCGAGATGGAGAGTATCTATCCCAAGAGTTTAAGGTCTATTTATCGGATAATGGGATATTATCCCAATTGAGTGCACCAAGAAGGCAAGAACTCCCCAACAAAATGGTGTCTTGGAAAGAAGAAATCGAACTCTTTTAGATATGGTAAGATCAATGATGAGTTATTCCTCACTGCCTATATCCTTTTGGGGATATGCACTACAAACAGCCATTTATATCTTGAATTTGGTACCATCTAAGTCAGTTCCCAAGACACCTCTTAAATTGTGGAATGGGCGCAAACCAAATTTACACCACATTTGGATATGGGGATGTCCAACACATGTGTTAAAGGGAAAGACAGATAAGATGGAATCAAGATAAGATATTTGTTTCTTTGTAGGATATCCAAAGGGAACGAGAGGTTACTACTTCTATAATCCTCTTGATAAGAAGGTATTTGTTAGCACAAACTTAGAGGATAACTATATAGAAGAACACAAGTTTACTACTAAGATTCTATTGGAAGAGATGTTAGAACATGGTTCAAACAACTCAGTTCCAGATTTTCGCATAAAATCTAATAGTGATGACTTGGAACCTCCTACTGAACCATTGGTTGCTAATGAAGTAAGTGAGCAAGTGATGCCCACAGGGCCTCATAGGCAAATAGAACCAGAGGTAGTAGAAAATGAGGCACCCATTGTTGTATCTCCACATGTCTAGGATTGGCAACGGTTTGGTTATGGGTCGGTTCGGCCAAAACCATAATCGCACCACCAATTTTTTGATCATACCATAACCACATAAATCGGTTCGGTTCGGTTCGTATCTCGGTTTGGCAGGGTTCGATTCGGTTAATAACCACGAAAATAAATTATTTTTTATAGTTTTATCCGTCAAATTGATATAAAACAATTTATGAAAAAAGTCAATGAAACAAAAACACAATATTTCAAACGAAAATGCAAACATTATCAAACAATATTCCAAACGAAAATGCAAACATTATCTCAATTTTCAATTGTAAAATACAAATTTAACAAACAATATTATAAATATAACAATACTAAACTTTTCCTTCATTCTTAATTATTGTGTATCGAAATTACTTGATTCATTCTTCCCCACAAGTCTTACTAGCATATATCAACACTTAAAGTTGATTTCTATATAGTAAATAAGAAATGTAAGTAGATAATACAACGATACTACCTATTCCATAATGGTCTTAACTAAGATTTAAATAAAAAAATGTACCTCTTCGTCAGCTTCTTTCTCGCTAAACGTTGCACAAACTCTAGAGTATGATGAAGAAGTAAATTTTTTTACACACAATAGAAAAAATTAACAATAAAAGGAGTCGTGCATGAGTTTATGGTTTGTGAATGTAGGGTTTGCATTTATATACTGTCATAATAATACTATTATTATGGGGTAATGGTAAGTGAGTTGGCCGGCTGAGTCATGTAGATGTAATGGGAGGGAGGGGGGAGATTTTGTTTTGGGCTAGATAGAAAAGTAGTGTAAATCCCAATAATCAATTCAATTGTTTTTTTTTTTTTTGTTAGCGGGTAATCGGTTCGACGGTGTAAATACCATACCCGCACCATCACGAACCGGTTCATTAAAATAAAAACCATATCTGCCCCATTGCACCATTGGTTCGATTTTTTTCACCCCATTCGGTTCGGTTAACCGCGGTTTTCAGTTTTGACGGTTCAAATTGTCATCTCTACACATGTCCCTTCAAATGGGGATAATGAGGATGTTGTTCCTAACCAAGGATATGATCAAACAGTGGAAAGAGAGGAAGGACCTTTGGTCAGATTGGACAATCAGGCACCTTCAAACATTACTCGTAGTGGGAGGGTTGTGAGACTACCTTCTATGTACTTGCTCTATGGAGAATCCTATCAAGCGATCTCTAATGAGCAAGAAGAAGATCTCACTTTGTTTAAGGAAGCAATGGAGGATGTAGACTTTGAATCATGGAAATTAGCCATGAACTCAGAAATGGAATCTATGTATTCCAATAAGGTTTGAGATCTTGTAAATGCACCTAATGGGGTAAAACCTATAAGATGCAAGTGGATCTATAAAAGGAAAAGAGGTCTGGATGGGAAGGTGGAAACCTCCAAAGCAAGGCTAGTGGCCAAGGGTTTTACCCAAAGAGAAGGCATCGATTATGAAGAAACCTTCTCACTGGTTGCCATACTTAAATCTATTCGAGTCCTTTTATCCATTACCACTCATTATGATTATGAAGTTTGGCAAATGGATGTCAAGAAAGCGTTTTTAAATGGACGTCTTGAGGAGACCATTTACATGATGCAACTTGAAGGGTTTGTGAAAGAAGGCCATGAAAGAAAAGTTTGCAAGTTGCAAAGGTCCATTTATGGACTCAAGCAAGCATCCAGATCTTGGAATGTAAGATTTGATCAAACTATCAAGACCTATGGTTTTGAGCAAAATCTGGATGAACCTTGTGTATACAAACGAATACAAGGGAAGAAAGTAGTTTTTCTGATTCTTTATGTAGATGACATTCTACTCATTGGAAATAATGTAGGGACATTATCATCTGTAAAGAAATGGTTGTCACAGCAGTTTGATATGAAGGACTTGGGAGAAGCTAGTTATGTTTTGGGAATCCGTATCTTGCGAGATAGAAAAAGCAGAAGGATTGCATTATCCCAAACTTCATATATTGAAAAAATATTGTCCAGATTTGCAATGCAGAATCCCAAAAGGGGACAACTTCCTTTTAGACATGGAATTCATCTATCTAAAGAGCATTGTCCCAAGAATGCAACGGAGATAGATAACATGAGAAAGGTTCCTTATGCTTCGGCTGTGGGAAGTCTCATGTATGACATGCTTTGCACTAGACCGGATATTTGTTATGTTATGGGTATTGTTAGTCGTTATCAGTCTAATCCAGGACCGGAACATTGGGTAGCAGTAAAGCATATACTCAAGTATCTTCGGAGAACGAGAGATTATATGCTTGTTTACTCAAGACATGATCTAAATCCTATTAGATATACTGATTCTGATTTTCAATCCAATCGTGACTCTAGAAAGTCTACATCGGGACCAGTATTTACACTGGGAGATGGAGCTGTGGTATGGAGGAGTATCAAGCAATCTTGTATTGCTGATTCCACCATGGAGGTAGAATATGTAGCGGCTTGTGAAGTTACCAAAGAAGTTGTATGGTTCAAGAAGTTTCTTTTGGACCTTGACGTGGTACCTTTGGCAATGGGGCCCATAACGCTTTATTGCGATAATAGTGGGGTGGTTGCCAATGCTAAAGAACCGATGAGTCATCAGCTAGACTTGGGAAAACAAGGGTTCCATCTTCGAAGATTTACCTTTTTAAGAGGATTAGCCTTAACACATATGTATTCATATTACTTCTATTTAATTTGGCAGAGAATAACAAATATTTTGCATTTTGCTCATTCCTTTCCCCTTTTATTTAATTATTCTAAAGAATGCTGAGAAGTACAAAAATGGAATATTTTCCTCCACATTACACTGTATTTCTGAAACAATTCCTAGTAAAATTCGTCTTTGCTACTGTTAGCTTGATGTCTATTCTTCGAGTAGTATTTTGTAAAATCACATTATGAATTGACGTTCGTTTATTTGTGTGTTATAATTTGAAGTGATTATTTAAGGTTCCATGATCATATAGGATGTCACAAATTGTATACTCGATGGATCCGGCATAGTAAGATATAATTCGTGATGTGATCAAGATTATGCCGTTCACAATCGGTTCATAAAGTTGGACGCTTTATGTTGATAAGATTGTATTGTTCTTATTAATATTTGTCTAGATCTTGAAATATGAACAATAATGTGTTTCGATGCACATTGAACGGGACCGCGTAGATGACTCATTTGTGACCTTTTGAAATGAGACTCTACTTGATTATCAAACAAGTTACCTAAATCCTGAGTGAGTAATGTACCTTTGATTGCTAGTTCAAGTTCTTTGAGGTACCAATGAGTGAAGTCTTAAATAGAAGATTGACCTCGGTACTTTGGGAATCGGGCTGAAACAATTAGAGATCATATACTTACAATATTGGAATTCATTAATCATTGAGATGAGACGATCTTCACTCTAAGGTATTTTACTAGGCAAATTGAATTTGAACTCAGTAGGTTGACGATGAGATCATTGGACTTTACATTGTGATTTGATCACAACGAATTT
>NC_036238.1:27669284-27678513 GCF_002742605.1 Olea europaea var. sylvestris
ATTTAGGCTTAATGTTTAAATCAAATAAAAATGGAATAAGTTTGAAAGGGTATACTGATTCAGATTTTGCTGGCAATAGAGATAATAGAAAATCAACATCATCCTATTTTTATACATTGTGTGGTCTGCTATCAGTTGGAAATCTCAACTTCAGAAAGTTTTGGCCTTGTCCTCAACTGAGGCAGAATATATAGCTGCAACTGATGTTGTTAAAGAAGGAATATGGTTGAATGGTTTATTGTCTGAAATGGGTTTCGATGATAACCACATTGTGCTGTTTTCTGATAACCAAAGTGCTATTTACCTAAGCAAAAATCCCATGTTTCATGATAGGTCAAAACATATTAATGTTAAATAACATTTTATAAGAGATATAATCTCAAAAGGTGAAATTAAGATTGAAAAAGTTTCTACTCAATCTAATCCATCTGATATGGGTACAAAAGTAATTCCTTTAAACAAATTCTTAAACTGCTTGAAACTTTTATCTGTTGATTTTTTGTGATTCATATACAAGTACTTGGAGCAAATGAAAAAGGCATAATATCATGCTTCTGGCTGTACTAATAGCTCAAATTCTGGCAGCAAGGTGGAGATTGTTGGAGTCGAACCTTGTTCTCTTCAATTGATGCTCCCAGAATTTGACTTGTGACAAAATTGTGTTTTTTGTGAAACGTGACTTAATAAGTGATGACAATTTATTGGATGGCCAACACGTGGACTATCTCTGGACGTTGGATGGAGCCAATTCATCTACCCTTTATTAAAATGTGGAGCCTTCTGGAACGTCATATTACACCCCTTCATCTTGCTCTCGTCTTTAGGGTTTTCAGAGAGAAAATATTGGTGATCTGAGATATGATCATCTTCTTTGAGCGTTTCATGTGTAAAATCTCTGATTTTAGGTACAGTATAGTGAGATCTTCCTTCGATTTGTTGTATTCTGTGTGAATAGTGAAGAAATCTAAGTGATTTCTCTGGTGTATCATTTTTGGTGGTATTCGAAGGTTTTGTGGGCTGAGATCTGGGTGAATCACTGTAGATCCATCACTATACTTGAGAGATAAGTCTCATTTTCATCTCTCTAAACAATTTGTAAATTTGTTACCATTTTGGGCTGTTTAGTGCAACCGAGCATAATCCAAATTTTTGGATGCTCAACGGGGGATGTAGGCGTTAGAAGTGGTCACCGATCCTCCGGGGCTTAGGCCTAAATAATTCCTCTATGTTCTTTTAATTTTCTGCAACTTTATTTCTGTTCGACTAAGGTTTTCTTGCTTCTTGAATTTAATATCGTGTGATCCTGCCTTTTGATGTATGAGAATTCAAGTCGAGTGATGCTGATTTGTCAGATAGCACGATGATGGGGCTGAGATACTATGAGATGGCGAATCGGCGCAAAGATGGAAAGTGAATCGCAATTATTTTCTTAATCGGGGGAATTTGACGCGTCTTTGATAATTTGGCCATAACTTTGGCTACGGTTATCGGAATCGCTATTATGACCCCAATTCGGAAAGCTCTTTTCGGTGCGCATGTCGTGGCCACCCAACTATGCTTGGTGGGCTTCAATTTCAAGTCCAAAATCCACTGTTTTCCTTTTCAAAATTCAATTTTAAGTTTTTTTTACTATTTATGGTAATATTTCGTTTCCCTTTTTCCATACGTTAGAAAACTCGAATTGAGCCTTATTTTTGGCAACTTACTTCTTTTACTTAATATTTTATTTTGGTATAATTTCGAAATTTTGCCATTTTTGGTAATTTTCCCATAATTTCGTGTTTCGCAACTATTTGTAGGTTAATTTTGATCATTCAGCATTATTAATAATATTGAGTTGAATTCAGAGTATTTTCTCTGATTTTTGGGCATTTTCTGTCATTTCTTTCTTGCGAATCATCTGCTACAACAAATCAATAGGATAATCACTATCCTACCCAACATCACCTTTACAATAACAATATCAATACCATGAAAATTTTAAAACTTCAAATTTCACTCTATCTCTATCAAGGCGGGGAGAGGTGAGAAGGTAAAAAAAAATGTCAAAAAATAAAATTGCACAAGGAAAAGTAAAAAAATAAACATCAAATCAAATAATTTTCTTTTTTCCACACCATGTTTGCAAACAAAAATAACAATAAAATAGCCGTTTTCATAATTACACAAATATTCCCCTCCAATTCTAGTAATAATCAAGCAAGAATTCAACTTTGACTTTCATTTTAGCGTTATAAAAAGCCCTTTTTTCTTCCATTTCTTCATAAAAATATAAAATGACCTCATCCATTACTCTTAAGCATCCATTTCCATTTCAAGAAAATCTTATAACTATAATATAATCAAAAGAGCATAATATATTTCTCAAAAAAGATCGTCAAAAAATGAATACTTAAAAATAACCTTGTCATCCTCGCATACAACATTAGTCGGAATTTCCTTGTTGATTATCTTGTCGAATCTGCATGTCGTCAACCATAAAACAAAAATAAACAAAAACCACTAACATAAAATGTTCTTACCTTTCAAGTTTATTGTGAAAAATGTCCTTACCGACATTTTTGTTCCTATCTTCTACATTTCTTTACGCTGAACGTCATTTTCACCAATTTTGACTGTAAAATGACAAATGTGCCCTCCAATTTAAATAAAACAACAATAAAAAGAAAAGAAATATAAAGATCAAACTGCAATTACATGCACAAACTTTTAAAAATTGTAAATAAGCCCGCCACCCCACCCCATCCCCCCCCTCCCCACCCCAAAAAAAAAAAAAAAAAAACCTTCTTCCCACATCTCAACCCCACCCCCACTGGCCTCCACCTCACCCACTATAGGGATGGCAATTTGAACCGTTAAAATCAAAAATTGCGATTAACCGAACTGTTGGTGCAATGGGACGGGTATGGTACTTAATTTTAATGAACCTGTTCGTGACGGTGCGGGTATAGTATTAGGGATGGGAAGGTTTAGTATGAAGGAAGTTGATGATGAGGTATATTTTTTTATTTAAATCTTAATTAAAACCATTCTGCATTAGGTAGTATCATTATATTCTCTGCTTAAATTTCTTATTTACTATATATGAATCAATTTTGAGTGCTCACATATGCTAGTAAGAGTTGTGGGAAAGATTGAAGGTTGAATATGAGTTAAGGTTGAAACTTTTGAATTATTGAACTTGAATCAAGTAACTACAATGCACAAGAATCAAGAATGAAGGAAAAGTTTCGTATTATTATATTCATAATATTGTTTGTTAAATTTGTATTTTGCAATTGAAATTTAGGATAATGTTTGCATTTTCGTTTGGAATATTGTGTTTTTGTTTTCATTAACTCTCTTTTCATAAATTGTTTTATATCAATTTGACGGATGGACCTATAAAAAATAATTTATTTTCGTGGTTATTAACCGAGCCGAGCCAAGCCAAACTGAGATACAAATCGAACTGAACCGAACCGATTTATGTGGTTATGGGGCGGTGATGGTGTGACAAAAAATTTGACAGTTCGGTGATTATTTTGGCCGAACTGAACCGTTGCCATCCCTAATCTACCACCTCCCATGCCACTATCGGCCTCCACCTCACCCACCATTTTCTATAAGCTTATAACTGCAAAAAAGCTACCAAAATCTGTAGGTGAAAAACAAATTAGACTCATTAGTGCTTATGTTCACACCCACATAAGTCTCATCTTTAAAAATACAAAAACTAACTACATTTGGCATAAATAATAACAAATTAATGATTGAATTGATTTTCCTGGAGTGGGTTCTTGGAATTATCATTACCTGTGGAGAGTAATATAGGAACGAGAGAAATGATGAGCAAAATCAGAGTGAAGGGAAAGGTAAATTTTAGATTTTCCATTAAAGAGAAGCTTGAAATTTTCCTCAATCATCTTCTGGTTCTGTATCAGGCAAGGCTAATTTCATTATTTTAGCAATTTCTTGTGAGTTCTTAAGTGATTTTGACTTACAAGATCTGGTTATGGTAGAAGAGATATAGGAGAAAACGTTGATGAACTGCAGAATTACTTTACTTCAGTATTTGCACTTTTTAAAAGTTTGGGTATATAGTTGCAATTTATTCTTTATTTTTGTTTTTGTTTTTTTAAATAGAAGGATATATTGGTCATTTTATGTTAAAAATAAGTGAAAATGTTGTTCAATGCCAAAAAAGGTGAAAGATAGGGGCAAAAATGTCAAAAAATGAAAGATATGGACGTTTTTCACAATCAACTTGAAAGGTAGGGACGCTTTGTATCAATTTCCCAATAAAATATATATGGGGAGAGGGACGGAGAGAGTATATGACACTTCTACACTAGACAGGTCCCTTTTTGAGCAAAGTAATACGAGAGTATATGGTGGGAGAGTCAGATGGAACAACAGAGAGAGCAGCCTCTTTCTCAAGAGCCATGATGGACGCTGGTTTGTGTGAAGATATTAAAAGATTGCGTTTGATTAGCATGAAAATAGACTTAATTAAATCACCAATCACCAACATTTGGTTTCAGTTATTACTTGCTCACCCAGAAATAAATAGGCTCACACACTTGTAGAAAGAAATTACGCATCCATCATCCGTTTCACTTCCATTCATCTATGTAGGCAAAAATCTCCACGTGGCAGACGAAAATCTTACGTAACCACTAACACCGTTAATAATTGACAAGTGTCTGCTAATTATTTGCAACTTCTTCCCATAAAAATTGAATGGAATGTTTTTCCCTCTTCCAAACAACAACTCTCCCAAAAGCCCTTTCTTCCAAAAACCCTTCTGCCCAATCTTCTATACAAAAACCCTTTTTCCTCTTCCAAACAATATCATACTAGGAAACCATCACAAGTTAGTGGATTGTGCAAACCAAGACGTAAATTCACTGAATTATGAAAAATATGCAAAACTTTTTGTCCGTCTCTTTTTCGTAATCTGAATGGCCAATGCCATTTCTACAAAAAAAAAAATGCCACCATAAGGATACTCTAGCTATATATTGATATCGGCAATGGAGAAATGAGGCAAAAAGTTTTAGCAAAACGAGACTTTAGTTAGTATCACAAATCAGGGCTTTCTGTGCAATCAGCTCCAATAAATAAGACCTTCTCCATTGGTCCAAGTGAATATGATGCGTTCACTATCTCTGGATCAATCGATTCTAAAACTTTGTTCAAAGAAATTGCTGTTTTGATCCATTGTACAACATCAATACCACCTTTCTTATTACGGATATTATAGATTTCATCAGAAAAGGGTAAAAAAGGAACCTGCTTGTGGTTCCTCGTCTACTTGGGGACAACGTTTTTGGAAGAAAAGGTTTTTGGGAGAATTGTTGTTTGGAAGAGGAAAAAACGTTTTCAATTTTTGTGGGAAGCAGGTGCAAATAATTAGTTGCCACTGGTCAATTATTAATGGTGTTAGTGGTCACGTAGGATTTCCGTCTGCTACGTAGAGATTTTTGCCTACTTGGATGGATGAAAGTGAAACTTGGTGAAGGATGCATAATTTTTTTCAAAAGTAGGTGAGCATTCAGTAACTATTTATTTTTGGGTGAGTAAGTATTAACCAAACCCAAATGTTGGTGATTTGTCATTTAATTAACTCCATGAAAATATTAGTTAGAAAAGAAAATGTTTAAAATGTTTTCCTTGGTTCAAGAAAAACAAAAATCAACTCCCCCAAATAAAATATTTTCCTTAAAAATAAGAAAAATTAAGCATTTTTTCAAAAGTTGAAAAATATTTTCAATGAAAAAAATAGCAATCAAACACTTCAAGAAGAATTTGGGTGAAAAACTGATATTTTTCATGAAAAATAAATGCAATCAAACACACCTTAAGTGAAAAGTGACTATCAAGAGGTAGCTGGATTCTGGGGTTTTCATTTTTGCAGATGTTTTTAAATTTTTTTTCCTTTTTTGGTAGGGTTCTCTAGTTTGTATAATTTAAGAATGAGGACTAAATATCTAAATGATATCAATATTGGACCAAAAGTTTTGTGGAAAATTCATTTTGCTCCCCATTCTTTTGAACACCTATAATATTATTGCCATTGAACTAGCAACATTGTGAAACAAAACGAAGGTTCACCATGATGGTTGTAGTTCCATGAAGTACGTAATAGAAACATTAATTGGATCGAGAGAAGGAACATGCAAAGTTAATGGGATTAGATGTTTCGTGTAAGAACGAAATTTGGCCCTTTGAAGCTTGTTCGTTGGGCATGTATCTAAATTAGTCTATTTTTTGTGTTTAGAACGCATCCCAATAAGTATTGAGTCAAAAAATATTTATAAGAAATGATGGGTTTTCGTTAATAATGAATTTAAGTTATAAAGTTATTTTTAAAGACATTTCATGTAATCAATTTAAATTTATTAAAAAGGAGATGATTTAATTTGTTATTATTGATCGTGGACATGACCAGGAAGTATTTTTAGTAGCAATGATCGCATTGACAAGACCTTCGTTTAACACAAACCAGGCCCGATATGACCTATTTAGAGAGGTAGATGGTGTCGGGACCTATGGCCAACCACGCTCTTTGTCTTTTTTGTTTTCGAAAAAATCAAAAGGGATGTTTTGTCCTCAGGACGTGCTAACATTATTTTTATAATTCAACTCATTTTACATCTCTATATGTTGAAACTAGAAGTCTTCAAATGTCCATGGTGCCAGGACATGCTTTTTAGCTGTTTCATTGTGCTCTCTTCAATCTTACAATTGCACTCAGTATTCCAGAAAATAGATAACATGTAAATTGACTTGAAAAATGCTTGCTTGAACATAGGGAAAAATGGTCATCCGTAAGGCCAAATTGATGACAAAAATGCATCCAGGTTGCCAAAAATCAGTCTCAAATTTCAGGTCGCAACACTATAAAATGTCCAAACAGGAAAAGGGCTCGGTCGAAAAAGTTAACTACCACTAGTAAACCAACAATATGATGACATGACACAGTAAATCCATGTAGCCTAGAGTGGCCATGAGCGCGTTCTGCGTAGGAGATCCTTGGGTTCTGGTGGTGATATATTAGGCAGTGCCTTCTTCGGCTCCTGCAAGTACAATTACAATAATGAGTATAATATACAATTGAGGTTGCTTACTGAATGTAGAAGGAAGAACAAATCAATATGTCAATCAAAGAAACCAGTAACCAACAAACTGACTGATTTAAGATCAACCGGTAATGCAATTAGATCTGCTCTTCATAGATAAATACAGGATTTTCCTAAATTACAAGGTTTTTTCATACACAGTTTCAATGTCGTCTAAAAAAAGCCCCCATGGCCCCCACATAGAACAAATAAAGAAAAAAAGACAAATTAAGAAAAGAAAACCCTTTATATATGATAGGAAGCCTGACCAAATCTATGAATGAATGGCTACATAATCACACGTACAATAAAGGAGAGTGGGGAATCCTTTGTGTCTGCCGCATTAAGGGAGAAGGAATTCTCAACTCCAAGGAAGAAAAAGCATAGGAATCCTTTGTCTACCACATTAACGGAGAATGAATTCTCAACTTCAAGGAAGAATAAGTATATGAATATAAAAAATAACAATAAATGGACGCTTACTTTCGGCTCATCTGGCCATGAAAAAAACTGGTGGTTGACATTGGCAATGTGAATCTTATTCAGTTGGATCGTGTACATCATGCTATCAGTGGCACCATGTGACAGCATAAATGATGCATGACAAAGCCAATAGTGTTAAAACCAACCCAGTTTCCAATTTTGCTATTTTTAGGATTCAATTTTAGGACTATTAGTTTTGCTATTTGTAGGAGCGGGGCTTTATGCAAGGTGGGATGAAATAGTTGGATATTATGTCCATAGGCATCCAGAAGTTCATGAACGCTCCTTTCTGCCAGATTTTTTTGTATGACTGATTTAAGTACTATCGGCGAGCTCAAGTGAACAGGGGAACTGTGGATTTTTATGTTTTTGCTATTGTTGTTTACATATTGAGCCAATAGAATGGAATGAGATAAGAGAACCCTCGGAAAAGAAGAAGGAACATGCATAGCTTTCTCATAAAAAGAGGAATGGAAGCAGAGTGCAGGCAAACGCTAGAAGTCATCCTTGTATATTTTGTTTTGCCAGCATCCTATCTGCCTTAAGAAGTTCAGAAATGAAAGGACTCAAAGCCGATTCTTTCTCTATCGCTTCCTGATGAATGATTGATGCGAATACAAACCTGGGTTTCCCTTATATTAGATGCATGAGAAGTAGATTTTTACTGTTTTATTAATCCATTTTACCTAGAGCTTCTCTTTTATTTCTATAAAATCAAAACTCTGGACCAATACGCGAAGGAGCACTGGCAAGACACTGATTCTACTTATTTTACAGTTCTTTATCGTTCATGTTTTGCTCTTTCCAAAGGTTAAATTTGAGTTCCTTTGCAGCAGGCCGGGAACTAAAAATTACCTGAACTGACGAAATGGGTAAACTGAAAAGATCCAACCCATCAGAGTTCTCAGATACCGAATGTTGCGATACAGAAGGCAAAGACGACCGCTTGGTATGGGAAGTCTTGGCAGATTGCTTGGATTCTGAGGCAGCTTCCAGGAAGTCAAATGAACATACAGATTTAGACATGGAACTGCCATCAACTGATCCAACACTTCGTGAAGATGCAGCGCTCTGAATTTATGCAAGGTCATAGTAGAGTCAGTTGATGGGCCAAAAAACGATGACAGGAAAAGACAACTAACCACAAAAAGACAAACAAAACCATTCATCCACAATAAATCTGAGAGGAAGAAAAGATAGAAACTCAAATTTTAGAACTCAATTTCAACTTCTAAATCTTCTTCTCAATTGAATCCTGAATCATATGCAGAACAGAGAAGAAACGTCGCTGTTTAAAACCCCAGTTAGCAGATCAAATCACAATACTGATAATATCATACTGGTACAGAGGATTGTTTAAATTTTACTTATTACATCTTATAATTTTCATTTTTAATTATTTCCCCTGGCTTGTGCTCATGTCTTTCATTCTTTTTTTTGTTATTTTTTTAAGGGAGGGGACATTTGCATGCTATTTCAAGGTTGACAGCCGTAGCCTAGTTCAACCAATAGTCAGAAAAGAAATGCAGAAGTTTCTCAAATTTTGTAAGCATGCCAGATTATGAGAAAACAAAGACTCCATAATAAGGCGTCAACCTGATACTTGATTTATAGAAGTCCGGCACTGATTATAATAGTATCCA
>NC_036238.1:27684496-27686890 GCF_002742605.1 Olea europaea var. sylvestris
ATTGAATATAATTCGTTGATAATCGTTATAATTTTTTAATTAAGTTATTCGTTTGTAATGCTCATTTTTTTAGGAGCGCCGTCGATTATCACCTCCGTCGAGGGTGTCACCTCCCTACATGAAATCACCGTCTCCTGTGTCCAGACACCTCCCACATGGATCTGCTGCACGTAGTTAAAGTGCTTCCATCGATGATATGTTCCGACTTATGATGGAGATCAAAGGCGACGTAGCTAACTTACGACGTGATGTCGGGATGGTACAATTCGATTTAGGAGACCTTCATGATGAGGTCGTAGCGATATGAGATGACATAGCAAGCCTGCGTGGGACTGGCGAGTATCAGGGTGGAAGTAGCGAGTATTGGGATGGAGGGGATGGCGGAAGGATTGGTGGTTATCAGGGCCGAGGGGTTAGATGGGGTACGTTGACTCGTCGTGGGCATCGGATGATGCATTAGCTTCATTTTTCGGTAGCCCGATGGAAATGGAGATGGAGGATCGGGCCTCGATGGAGACGAAAGGAGGTCGTGAGGGTGTACTCAAAGAAGGGGTACTGGAGGTGGAGATGATACCATCTCAGACGCTAGACTCGTCGGACGTAGTTTTTGTGTCGGAGGGGACGAAGGAGGTGGTCTCAATGGTAGATGAGGGTGTACTGGAGATCGGGAGGGTGTCGCGTGCTATTGACGTGCCGAAACTGGTGGTCGGCAAGAGGCTAAGGGTACTATCACAATACATCGTTTCTCATTTTATCGTTGAGGCGAACAGGAGGAGGTTCGTCGACGGCACGCTCCCCAATTTATTCAGGGAGGTGGACCACTCCAAGTGGAAATCGTTCGAGACGGAGTGGAAAGCAATTAGGCCTAAGTATTGTATTATTCATTAAGAATTAGTACATTACACAAACGCTGACACATCTATACTTCTTTAACAATTTCTTTTCTTATTTTTTCAGAGCCAGTCGCGGGATCGCTCATAAAACGATCTCAAACGCTTACAAGTAGTTTCACGACACCACCACTTCGGGGCTTGGCTCGCCGACGATGTAAGTGAAGTAGTAATATTGTTATTTATTATGTATATATATTTTTGAATTTTGAAAGTAAATAACTCATTTTTTAATTGGTGTAACTTGATGTATCACATTGACTTCGCCATGAATTTGCTATGAGATCGAGCTAAAAAACATCCAAGATCGTTCAACATTCCTGGTCGACTCATATTGAACACCGAGTTCATACGTGTCGTTGAAATTGAGTACCAGACGCCCTAAGCTATAGATAACGAGGACACGGTGCCTATATACATGATAGAGTTGGTCGTAGGGATGTGGCTGAGTTGGGGAAAGCCATGGGAGGGTTATACACATCTATACATCCCGGTATGCGTGAATCATCACTACATTGCAATAGAGATTGTATTCGCCCACTCGACTATGTATGCGTACGATCCCGATCATTCATGCTTGACACAAGATCAGTTCGAGCAAAATCTGAAGTCGGTGTCTGTGATAATTCCCATGCTGGCTAGACGAGCGAACATTACTGTGCAGGCTAGACTGACCAGCGTGCGGGACACGACGATAGCGAGCCGGTAAATATCGTAAGTATTTGTAATTTTATTTATTTAATTTACAACTTACGTTCTAACTAGACGGTGATGTGCTAATAAATATTGTTTAATTGTAGGAGTGATTGCAGCATGTTTGTCATCAAGTACATAGAATTTTCGGGTGTAGCACAGAAGGTTGATGCAATCAACCATGCATGAATACAAAATTGGAGAAATAAATTAGCATGTGATTTATTTGAATTTAATGGTGATCTGTAGATATTGGAGCCGTGTTTTTTAAAATAACTGTACATATTGTAACATTTAAATATTGTATATTTCATTCATTCATTTGTAATTACGAAATAATTGTAAAATGTATATTATTTATTTAATATTTAATTATTTATTTTGAAGTTTATGTGTTTATTTAAATATTTCATAACGTATTTATAATGTTTGTGTATATTATAGAGAACGAGCTGTGTTTTAAAAAATACTACGAAACTAATTAATGAAATATTGAAATGAAAAAATTAAATCTAATAATTAAAATTAAAAATATATATAAATAATTAACATCAATGTTATAAATAATATTACATAAACTTCAATTGCACATCTGTTACGTTATCATGCAAAGGGATCCGACTTGTACAATATCTTCTAATATGTCCTGTTGCACAACGCCTGCCGCACTTATGAGGTCAGGAAAATTCTCCGGTCGATGGTATTCTAGATGTACATGTACCAATAGGAGGACGTGGGCCGACTGCAGGTAGTAACAAGTTATTCAATGAGAGAATGTGATTGAGAACTTCCCCCTCGACTTCATTCAATA
>NC_036238.1:27686990-27690546 GCF_002742605.1 Olea europaea var. sylvestris
AGAGAGAGAGAGAGAGAGAGAGAGAGAGAGAGAGAGGTTGGTGATCATATATGGCCGAAATACGATCAGATTAAGTCAATAGTTAGCTTTCGTGTATGAAAGGCAATTCTACTTAGAACAGTGATTTACGTTGGAAGCCATTCTTAATGGAGTTGGTTAATAAATTCTCCTTTATTTCTATGGAGATGGTGATTTCTGTCTGATGGAAAGGCTAAACACGACCTTGAAGGCTCCCAGGTGTGGCAAATTGGTGCCAATAGCCTTAGGCAACTGCACATTGCCATTGATGAAAGGATATAACATAAAATACAAGTAATCTTCTGAGGCGGCCTGTTGGAGAGTATATATGATCGCTTATTTTATACTGGGCTCTAGGGGTTTTGTCTACAAAGTTACTTGTTCTAGATCAAGTTAATCCTCATTAATATGCTATAAAACCAAGTGCCTTTTCAAGTGTTCACAATTGTTCTCTCTCTCCATTTTGATGTCCAATATGAGTAAGCAGACTTCGAATCTTTAGATGACAGTGACTGCGAAGACTTAACCATGAATCAGAAATACTGAAAGTTTAAAATTAGTTTTGTGCTGATAAAAATCTCAATATCTTTGAATAAATTTCGGCATATGATGGGAAGGTTTGAAAAATTTCAGGATATTTGGCTTTATGTTTAGGGAAGTGCTGTCATATGATATCGTTAAGGACGTTATATCTTTTGACTGTAAAAGGATAGGATGTGTCACTAGCTTAAATGGATAAAGCATTTGGCATGGTTTTGGAACACCTCTAGAATGAGATGTGTCAGTATATGTGGAATGAAGGAGATTGCCTTGTTATTAAATTGAAAGCACCGTTACAATTGTGTTGGAATTTGCAATGTGCATATCTAATTCTACTGTAGTTGTGTAAAATATAACACGTGAATTTGTTACTCTCTTTTACGCAGAGTTGCAAAACGTATATTAATCAAAGGCAGCATAATTTTTTGCTGGAATTCTGTTGGCACTCCTAATGTTTGTGTGCCTTGGCTTTCTCAGTTTATCCCACCCTGCTAGAGTGCATGCACGTTGATGTCAGTGTTTTGAGAACTACATTATATATATTTTTTCCTTTTCTTTTGAATGTCACTAACAAACATTGGACTGAATTCATTCCATATATTTAGCTTGGTGTAGTTGACCTTGACATCTTCTGCGGGTTTGACTACTTGTGATGCCATACATTTTTCTCTTTTACATGAATTCCACCTGGATGGTGCAACATTGATTAAATTTCTTCACATATGAAAAAAGTATGAATAATTGTGCTTAACTTTTACCCATATATGGTAAACCTAACCGAGCCAGAGGCGGAAAAGTACAAATACCCTGAACTAAAGAAAAGGAAAATTGACTCTAACCCAAAGACCTGAATTTTGTGCCCTTTTTTTATTTAAACTTTTTCTTTTGCATTTGAAAGATATCCTTGAGTTAATACTGTTAGGTTGGTGCTAGCGTCGGACAATCCATTTTGACCCATTTTATGGTTTGCACACTTTCACGTTGCCACGTCTTACTGCTGTCTTATTGTTGATGCATTTTCTGTGATACATAGAGTGAACTAACATGCAATTCTCATTATTAAATTTTTTGTTTTTGTTCTAGCTTTAAGTATGAGATAGGCATCTTGGGGGTAATTATGGCCTCCAAAGGTCCACGGTCCAAGCTTGATCATGAATCCCGGGCTAGGCGGCAAAGGGTAAATTCATATCATTCTTTTTATTGATGTTTATATTACATACATTTTTTTATGTGAATGTGGTAATGTTTTTGTATAAGAACGTGCGAAACTATCTATTACAAATTACATAAACATTAACCATGATTATACTTCCTTGCTTGAAGTAACTCTAAATTTATTTGATGTTTTCACTGGTCAGATCTACCATGTGTATTTATGCCTTTTTAAGTGTATTAAAGGAAAAATATAGTATGTTTCTAAATCTGGATTGAGATTTGGAATTATAAATTTGAGAATACAAATCTTGAACTTGAGAGCCGTAAATGTAATCCTGTTGTTCGGAAGAAGATTTGCTTTCAAGATCTTAATACCACTTTTTTCCCCTCTCAGATATCTTTCTACGCCATAACATATTTTCATTAACTTAAGCAGTGGTAGTGTTTAAACCGTTGCAGAATAGCTTTCCTTGGAAAGGAGTAGAGCTAATTGTAGGATTTGGAATGATTTGATAATCCCTGAATTAATGTCCAACCAAATTCAGTATTTGGATTCGAAACCTGAATTCAAAATCATATCCATAAAATTGTTTAAAAGAAAGCACCCTTAGATATTGTCTTTCTCAGCTCATACAGTTGCCAGTTTGTACATATGCTAAATGACTTGTAGTTGGGATTCTATCTCTCATCAGGACATTCATCATGAGTGATTTTAATCTTGTTCTAGGTCAATTGGTAGCCTTTGAAAATATAGATTGGATCATGGCAAAAGAACATCTTGACATGGGTACTTCACATTAATGTACAAATTTGGGAGCTGGGATATGCTGGACTGATGTATTTGATATGTTTTATTTTAATTGGTAATTTATTACTCTAGGCACTGGAAGCTCCCAAAGAACCTCAACGTCCTAAAGCGCACTGGGATCATGTTCTGGAAGAGATGGTTTGGTTGTCGAAGGTAATTAAAATTTTCCTTTTATATGATCAATTTTTTGGGTTTCTATAACGACTGTGGGTTTCTATAACGACTGTGTTACTAGCAGGACTTTGAATCAGAGAGGAAATGGAAAGTTGCTCAAGCAAAAAAAGTTGCTATAAGGGCCAGCAAGGGCATGCTGGATCACGCCACAAGGGGAGATAAGAGATTGAAGGTTTATGTAACGACCCAAATATTTTTGTTTATTTTATTTTATTTGAGTTTAGATCGCAACCAAAATTTTCTTATAAAAGGAAAGGAATTTAAAACCGCATCGCATGCAATGCATAACATCATGTGACAATAGTTTACTAAAATTTGCTATAGAGAAATTTTTCAAATCTCATAATTATTTATTCTCTTAAAAATAAAGACTTTTCCCAAAACCATAATATGTTCTCACATGTTTGGATATATCTCAAATTCTTAAATAAATCCTAGAATTCAATTTTATGTGTAACTGAGGAATTCCAACAACAACATATATACAAATATGCAATTTCGGTGACTTAGTCCAATGAAGCATAATACCCGTAACTAATTTATAATTTAAACATTGGGATCATAATTGGTAAAGAAAATAATTTTATGGATTTGGCGTAAGTGGCAGGCAAATGAAGATTTTTTTCAATTTCTCTGGCATAATTGATACAATGGCCCCTAACACTATGTTTCCTCTAATTAGTGGATAATTTTAATTAGCTACTTAATTTTATCGAATTCAACCAATAGTTAAATCACATGCAGGGTACTAATTGAATATGAGAAATCAAAATTAAAACAGGTTGTAATTTATATATTAGCCTAAGTGTACAAGAAGTTGGTTCACGATAATATGTACTATAGATCAAATCAAATAAATTG